>NC_080560.1:12770000-13370000 GCF_030253575.1 Rhododendron vialii
AAGGTATGGTTCTGCAAAGATCTATTGGATCTTTTAGGTTCTAGATGTCCGGTTGAGGCTGAAATACTAATCTGGTTTATTTTGGAGGTTAAAGCTTCTAAAACTTTTCCTTCCTGAAGTTTGTCTACTCTAATAGACAATTGGTCTAACTTTTCTGATGTTTCTATCAATCTATGGCTAAGGCTGATCAAAAGTTCAATAATTGTATTATTCTGCTTAATAATAGTCTCGTCTGTCTTGCCTGTTGGCTTGAAACTGGATAATCCGATAGGATCTGGTTGAACTTTTCTCGAATTTTCTAATGCTATTTGATAAAATAAGCTATCACAACTATTCATTCTCCATTAGCTAATTTTTTAACTTCTTCTAAAAGAATCTCTATTTTCTGGAGTTTACTATCTAATTCTGTCTTGACCTGGACTGAATTTTGCTTAATTTTGTTTACTTCTATCTTAAGACTTTCAACTAAATTTCTAGTTTCTGTTTCAATATCTTTAGGCTGGGTAGTATCTAACTTACTAGTTAGATCTATTATATCCTGTTTGCAGGGTAATTTGTCTGATATCACTAGATGTTTTTCTTCTAATTTACTAATTCTTCTGAGTATTTCTGAATGTAATTCCTTGAAATAATCTAAATTTTCTACCTGTCTACTAAATCTAGGTCTGTTAATCTTTTCCAAGATCTGGGTAGTCTGTTCAAGTGATTTTACTGAAAACTCTTCAAACTGATTTCTGGTTACTATATTACCTTTAACTTCTAAGCTAAATTTTTTTTATCTAGGTTATTGCTAAGTTGCTCTATTAGCTGAAAACCTGCTTTAATCTGAATATTTTGTTTAGACTGTTGAGATCTAATTTCACTTAAACTAGGACTAATTGCCTTAATTAATTCATCAATCATAACAAACTAAACAATAAAAGTAAACAATAATAAAAGATAATTAACTAAAACAATAAAAGTAAACAATAATAAAAGATAATAAACTAAAACAATAAAAGGATCTATGATCTGGCTACTTGAATTAACAAATAGTACTGTAGGCTCTGATACCAATTTTAGCTGGGGGTACTGTGTTAATAAAAGGTGGAAATACGAATAATAGAAAGTGGAACTACAAAGGGGTTCTAACTGTGAATATCTGAAAATTCTGGTGAACTACATAAAAGGTACTGTAATTTGTCTTAAAACTTCTAAAAAATATTGGTCTGTGCTGTAATTATCTTAAAGTTTTACACGTAGCTGTTTCTTCTGCACCTGATTATTTTCTGGCCTGTCCTGTTTTGTTGTGTCGTGGGTTAGCTGTCCTGCTTCCTAGATTTTCTGCAGAAAATAATACTACAAGGAATTGATCTTGAATAATAGCAAAAAACTGTATTTAATTTCAGCAGAAGTATATAGATATATATCAGTAAGAGTGCATTGATATTTATAAAGAGATTAAATTCTTTACACCGTGGTATAAATATTTATTTCTTTCAAATTAATTACATTGCGTCACGTCATCATGTTCAAATAATTGAGACCACTGTTTTGACGACGTGGCGCAATATAATTGATTTGGAGAAGATAAATATTTACACCGGTGGTGTGATAAGTTTAGAGTCTATTCCAGAAACCTTCTTAAGAAGTAAGCAGCTTAGTATTTTCAAATTCAAAAATAATGTAAATAAAAAATAATTTTTTTAATTTTTTTTGCATCGTATTCAAATAAGATTCATATAACATATTTTTAGATTTTAATAAGTCCATAACTTTTTAGTTTAAAATTACCTTCTTAAAAAATAAATTTTTTTTTTACGTTACGGAACGAGTTCTTAATCTCATTTATAAAAGTTATGTTGCAATTTTAACTTTTTTTTTTTTTTTTTTTGAATATCATCCCGTTCTCAATGTGCTCGCGTCAGCTCGACCCAATAATAATACAAAAGGCGAGTGGGTGGCCACGTGAGAGACCACTTGAACTTTGTCTTTTTGGATTCTTGCCATTTCAGAGAATCTTCCCTATCCTATAGTAAAAGGAAAAGGGTTTGGTCCCCGGATTGAACAGTGATTAGAATGGGTCCAGCTGAAGTCAAATTTCTCCGTCCAGTTCGGGCTTCTGTATCAGGTCTTTACAACAATGATCAAAATCGTTCATATTGTAAATCTCAGCGAATTTGTCATTCAAGTAAAAAATCAGCTTGATCGAGTATTGATAAGTACATGATCGAAACGGATTTGTATAAAAACAGAACGGGACATTTATAAATTTTTTTCGTCCTATTTTTTTTTGTACTAAACTATTTCGATTATGTATCTACCGATGTTCGATCAAGCTAATCTTTTAAGATGAATAACAAGTTGGATGAGCTCTACAAAGTGAACGATCGCGATCATCATTTTTGTGGGCCTGGAAGTGGCCCAAAACTGGAATAGGAGCTTGATCGATTAAACAGTGGTTTGGATAACTATCTAGTACTGTATTAAAGTGTCCTACTGATCTTTTGTTTCCTGTGAAAGTAAAAAATAGGGTAAATTATAGTTAACCCCCTCTAACTAAGCCTCACTTGCACTTTTTTTCTTTTAACTTTTTTTTTGGCACTCAATCCCCTCTAACTAACTGAAAATCAAACGGTCATAACTTCAAACGGTCATAACTTCTTCGTCCGAAATCGAAATCATGCAAATTATATATCGATTTCGAGGTCTTGAAGTCAGCTTTCTAATGACACCAAAATCAAATCACGATTCAAAGCACACAGAAAGTTATGATCAAAAGAGTAAGGGCTGGTAGACAGAAAGACCGTTTTAATCATAACTTTTTGTGTGCTTTGAATCGTGATGTAATTTTGGTGTCATTGGAAAGCTGACTTCAAGATCTCGAAATCAATATATAATTTGCATGTTTTCGATTTCAGACAAAGAAGTTATGATCATTTGAAGTTATGACTGTTTGAATTTCAGTTAGTTAGAAGGGGTTGAGTGTCAAAAAAAAAGTTAGAGGGGGCAAAGTGCACGTGAGGCTTATTTAGAGGGGGTTAACTATAGTTTACCCTAAAAAATAGCCCTTGGATATTCTTTTTCCAATATTCCCACCGTTTGTGCTGTAATTTTCTAGTAATAGGGACTTAAGGGCAAGAAAGAGAAAATTGGACAAAAAGCTCAATAAACTTTCAAAACTGAGCCCCAAACACCTTCTTTGTAGTTATGCCTTCATATATGCGTTTGTCTTCAAATAAATTCAAAAGTTTTTTCAATCTCCATAAAAAAAACAACTTATATATGCATATTTACTATCAAATGTATATATGTCATCTAAAAGTTTGAAAAGAAATTGGTTGGAGAAAAAAGATGTTTTGGCTCAAACTTTTAACATAAATTTTTTTTTTGGTATAAAGATGCATAGTGTAACTGTGTAGGGTTGGGAGAAAAAGTTTACTTTAGTTTAAAGCCATTTTTTAAGAAAATTTTGTTATTCTATGCAAAAAAAAAAGCTTTTGAAGTTTCATGATAAATGAAAGAAATTGTAATTCCTTTCTATATATGCCTACATAATTACATATGCATTTGACTTTAAAAAAAAGTCTAAGTTTCAAGTTTTCCAAAAAAAAAAAGAGGATTAAGGAAAGCAACTGTAATTCTTTTGTATTTATGACTACATATGAATTTGACTTCAAAAAATCAAAAGTTATTTCAAGTTTTGTTAAAAAAAAATGCTTATACATGTATATTTAAAATCAATGTGTATATGCGTTTGATTTTGAAGACACGCGTGCACGTAAGATATGTATAATAACTTGATCTTTGTTAAATAGTTTTGATTAGGAACATGAACGTGTTTTAAGTTGAGTCTAGAAGGGCATTCATGTCACAACATCATTTTAAAGGGGTAAAATTGGTAATGATATGAATTTGGCTGATGTATGCAATTTCCGTTACCTTATAATGGTCTTCTAACGACAAGGGGGGAATCTGCAGCCGAAAACTAAAGCAGAGGGAAGGTAAGTGCAATTTCAAAAATGTGAGGGGAGGTGTCTGTTATTGTAGAAACCTCAGGGGAGGTAAGTGAAATTTACCCTTCATCTAACTATCATATTTATTCATCTTCGTTTGATTAAGCTCACCCCTCGAGACCTTGGGCTCGGTCGAAGTGGTCTATCCGGGGGGGGGGGGGTTTGGTTTTCAATGGTGAGAAGTTATGGGGTGGGGTATGGAAGGACTGAATTAGGCAAAACATGTTTTCCTTACCTTTTTCTGCTTAATATTCAGTGTTTGGTGAACTGTGTTTGTCTTTCTGACACTATTTTTCGACAAAATTTTCTCAAAACAACCCACTTTCCATCGAACACCCAAACAGCGACTCCAAATTCCCAAAAATGGTTTCCACACAAAATTGGAATTGCAAATTATGTTTTCCAACTTTTCGTTGCTTTTGATTCCAAAAGCACCGACGACCAAAAACAAAATGAAAACAATTCCAAACAGCAATATCACATTTTTGTGTGTCGGCTTATTATTGTGAACAACTTGTTATGCAGGAGAACAACAAAAGAATAAAAGTTAATGCATCCTTTAACACTCTTTCCACTCTAGTCCAAATAAAACTGCTTTCTCAGCAGTTCAAACGGCGGGACCTACTATGCTGTCTTCACCTTGGTTCTTCTTCTTCTTCTCCTCCTCCCCACAAATTTGAGAAGCTCGTCAAGTAGAACCACAGGTGCCGAAACCAAGAGAACCAGAAGCCATTCATTCAAACTCAGTGGAACAATACCGAACACTTCTGCGAAGAAAGGTACATAAAGTATTAGGCAATGGAGCCCGAAAGAGACTGTCATGGCGACAAGAAGCCAAGGGTTCCTCCAAGGTGGCATTGTGATCAGGCTGTTGTCTTCAGAAAGAGCGTTGAGGGAATTGAACATCTCAATGGCCACCAAGACAGAGAGTGAAAGAGTCATTGCCTTCACTTTGCCAGAGGTAAAATAGTCACAAGGGTTAGAAAAAGTGATTAAACGACCTCCACCGACCGTGAATGGAGTCACTGAGAAATTTGACCATGAGTGGCATTCTCCCCAGTTCTGAAGCTGAGATAGCTCAACAAGTGAGTGGCCATCACTTGTGAGATCGATACCCATAAAGGAAACCTGAGTGTACCATAAGATGAAGATGCCAACAGTTGCAATGCCCACATAAGAACCTATAACCTGCAATTGCATGAACAGCACCTTAGAATACAATGAATATCTACTCCGACATTGAGGGGCAAAGTTAGTTATAGAAATGTTACCCAAATGTGGTAAAGTCTATTTTACTCGATACCTTTTCAAATTTGTGCATGGTTATCAATTTTATCCAAGTATAACTCATATAAGTTCAATATTAATGTTTCTTTGACCTTGAAATTGGAGCACATAACCTTACAAAAACAATTAGAATCATGAGCCCTTCTACTTCTCATCTTAATTAACAGCTCCACCGTCAAAATTCCAAAACAAATGACATGATACTACTTGCGACTTGTGAGATCATTAGGTTCCATTGACTATGAGACTAGGTAACTAATCCAACAGGCGATGAAGAACTATGAATTACAGGGCCACAATACTCTTTGACATGCTAGAATCAAATGAAAAGTGATACTGTATTAAAAAGAACTAACCAAATATCGGAAGAGGACCCAAGAGTTGATAAGAGCATCGTCACTTTTGCGTGGTGGTTTGCGCATAATATCAACATCAGCTGGGTTGAATCCAAGAGCCGTGGCAGGTAGTCCATCAGTAACCAAATTGACCCAAAGAAGCTGTACTGGTATCATACATTCTGGTATTCCCAGAGCAGCAGTCAAGAATATGGATATAACCTCCCCAACATTAGAAGATATCATGTACCTGCAGATTGAAAAACAGAAAAAGCGTAAGAAGTTTACTGTCCTAGATCGAAAGCTCATTAAGCAAAAGATATAGTATAATACTACCTTATAAAAGCTTTCATGTTGTCATAAATAGACCTGCCCTCTGCAACAGCGGATACAATAGTGCTGAAATTATCATCTGCTAGAACCATATCTGAAGCTTCTTTCGCAACCTGTTGTGTATGTGTTAGATATAACAGAAAAAGTGACCAACACTTGAGAAAGAATTATACAATCGATATCAAGAAAATCCAAAGAGAATAAAATAAAATTTTTGGTGGGGAAATGATTTTGCACTACCCTTCTTAGTGTCAACATTCCGTTTCTCCCCCTTGTTCATGTACATTTGCAGGATAATGCATTCACATGCATAAAGAAAAAAATGGAGTGAATATAAAAATGGGAGTGTAAAATTCACTACGTTTTCTGTGCATGAGGTCCCGGTGATAGATTGAGCATGTTACCTCTGTGCCAGTAATCCCCATGGCGATACCAATATCAGCAAGTTTCAGTGCGGGTGCATCATTCACACCGTCTCCAGTCATTGCAACAATTTCCCCCATCTCTTTTAGCATTCTTACGATCTCTTGCTTGTGTTTTGGCTCCGCACGTGAGAACACCTTTCCTCCAGGTTTAGACAAGATTTCAATTTGCTCGGAAGAGGAAATAGCCATGAATTCTTTACCTGTAAAACTCCTCCCCCTAAGATCATCGCCTGCGGAAAGCAATTGGATTTCCCGACAAATAGCCTCTGCCGTGGACTTATTATCGCCAGTTATCACCATGACTTTAATCCCAGCTTCTCTACAATCATCGATGGCTTTGTGAACTTCTTCACGAGGAGGATCCTGTTCAGCTAAGTATATTACAATTTTTTCTAATCAATTAACCAATGCCTGTGTTACATGGAATCGGTTACGGTGTTTTGGGTGTGAGTGTGTGTCTAACAATCTTGAGTGTCAAATTCATAGTTTCTATCTTGAGGACATGGGACAGGCCAAAATTTTCATATTACATTATATTGCTTTTATTTAAGATAAATGGTGTTTTCATACATAATATACGAGTTCTGTACATAGTTCGTTCAAATTCTAAGGACAAATTATAGTTGCCATGTGATTGTCTGACAAAACATGTTGGACACAAATCATATAACCGTACCAGTCTCGAGTGTCCGCCACCATTACTTTTTCCATTTAAAAGAGTCCATGTAACATATTTCAGTTCCAAACACAGAAAGAGCATGCATGTGACAAAAAAGTCACTTACCCTTAGAGCAACGACCCCCACAAACACTAGGTCACTTTCAATAGAGGAGTAGTAAGCCGGGTCAAGCAACTTCTTGTGGGCGGGATGACTCTCGCTATGGTAGTCTGAAAACTCTCCTAACTCATCCTTATATGCCACACCCAAGCACCGTAATCCCTTTGAACTCATCTCCAAGTGTCTCAACAACAGAAGCTGCCTACAAGGCTCATCGATTGGAACAAGTGATCCATCTGCAAGTTGAACGCGTGAACTGCGCTCCAATAGATTCTCGACAGCACCCTGCAGACCCCATTTTGTATTGCAGGATTAGTGGCCAATCATGAAAACCTTCAATTATGAATAAGCAACATATGCCAGTGACAACAACAAATGGGTATTGAGGGAAAGTACCAATAAAAAAGTAAAAAATATTCGGATATATGCATAGCAAAATCTGAAGTTGCAATTTCAAGTTCTTTGGTTCGGATAATATTAAGCTTAAACAAAGATAAGTGATAATCTTGGCTTTTTTAGAAGGTTGCATATAAAGCAGAATTACGGAAACATGCTTAAGCTACGAAGAAAATGCAAGTGAGTATGTGGCAGAAAAAAATGAAGACCACTAGATTGCAATACTAAGTCAGCATTTCTTCTCTCTCTCTTTTGCAATATCCTACAAGTACAGAAACTAACAATCACCTTGACAAGTAGTCGATTATTTCCAGTTGGCTCCCGGACAATAACACTCATTGACTTGCGAATGCGATCAAACTCCAATGTCGCAAGCTTCTTTGACCTCTTCGTCCACCATTCACAACAACCTATTAAAAAAATGAATTAAATGACATTTAAGATAGTAAATAGCAAGTAGATTTCAATCAAAGTGTCTCCTGCTTACCCAATTTAACAGTGTTGGAGTCAATCAAATACTTTGCAGCAAGTTGTGAGTCACGGATCTTGTTCCTAACCTTGCTATCTGGGACCCCCATCTTCTCAACTAAAACCTTAAGAGCAGCCTCAGTGGGCAAACCAGTTGCTCTAAACAGACGGCCATTGCAAAAGATATCAGCATCATTACAGACAGCACAAACTTCTGCCATTGCTTGCAGATTAGCATCCATATTGTAGCAATTCCAATCTACGATTCCCCCATCTTTAGGATCGTAGGTTGTGCCTTCAACATGGAATATTCGAGATGATGTTGTTTTTCCACCAAAAGTGAAAAACTCTATGACAGACATCTGATTCGTCGTTAGGGTCCCAGTTTTATCCGAACAAATCACAGTTGTACATCCCAAGGTCTCCACACTCGGAAGCTTCCGCACAATTGCATTCTTCTGTGCCATTCTCCTTGTTCCCAAAGCTAAACAAGTTGTGATTACAGCTGGAAGGCCTTCTGGGATTGCAGCAACAGCAAGGGCAACAGCTATCTTAAAATAATAAGTGCATTTCTCGAATGAAAATTGGAAATTTGTCGGCCATCCGTTCACAAGATCCCAAGTAAGGAAGTATTTATAGTTAATCACCCAAACAATGAGGCAAGCAAGGCCAATAGCAGTTGTTAGCCTGTTTCCAAATTCATCAAGCTTCTTCTTCAGAGGGGTGTCGCTTTCTTCTAACGAGGCCTCATGTATTTGTTTTTGTATCATGCCAATCTCAGTGTGCATTCCAGTGCTTGCGACTATACAAATGCAACTACCATTCACAACTGTTGTGCCAGAAAAAACCATGTTTTCTTTGGCTTGTAATTCACAGTCATCCATAAGGACTGGATTGGCGCCTTTTAAAACAGGCATTGCCTCTCCAGTCAATGAGCTTTGTTCCACTCTTAGGGTTGAAGTTTTCAGAACTGCAATTCTCATGTCAGCGGGGACTTTGTCACCTACCCGCAGTTCCACTATATCACCTGGGACAAGTTCTCTAGCTGGCAAATCCGGCACAAGATACCCATCCCTTAAAACTTTAGCAGATTCACATTGCATCTCTTTAAGGGCTTCAAGTGCCTTCTCAGCATTAGTCTCTTGCCAAACTCCGACGATGGCATTAAGTACCAAAATCAAGAAAATTACAAATGGCTCCACATAGGCTTCAAACCCGGACCCCCCAGTTTCATTCCTATGCAAGTATGCTAGAATGAAAGATATGAAGGCCGCAACGAGAAGAATCTTTACAAGCACGTCGTCAAACTGTTCGAATACGAGCTTCCATAGGGGCTTCCCCTTCTCTTTCTGAAGCTCATTCCAACCATACCTCTCGCGACGCTTCTCCAACTCGTAAGTGCTCAAGCCCTTGTCTAGTTTTGCTTTGTACTCTTTCAAACACTGCTCAACAGACCATGACCACGCATGGAACTGGTTTTCCCCCAACGATGTTTCCATCTGGCGATCAAAATATCCCTCCAACCAGAACCTTTTACCGAAAATGCTTTAAATCTCTTTGATCAGTCCTATACCAGAATTCATACAAGAGAAAATAATTGAGCAAAGCATATACACCGATATTGCATATTCTAGAGTAGATACAAGCAAACAAAGGTTCAAATACAAAAAATCAAACAAATACTAAGCGTTTGTTTATGATTTTTATTGAGCTTGTTAAAAAGTTGATCATATACAAAAACCTAGACTTGTTATCTACTATGTAGCACGGACATGGATACGAACACAGGACATTGCAATTCTAAAAAAATGGAGATACGGACACGGTGAGAGACACACCACGTGTATAAATACATATATATTTTTTCTTTTCTTCCATGTCTGTTGACGAAGACATATCCTATATGAATGTATGAGATTAACATGGTTCAAATAAATGCATAATTACAGTTTAACTCAAATGTTTTGAATAACTTCATATTAACCCCCCAAAATTGAAAAATATATTAAATTTTGACCCCCAGCTGTGTCCCCTATAAAAAAATAATAAAAATGGTGTGTCCAATACGTATTTTGGCGTATCCCTGTGTCCAATATGTGGACACGACGCCCTTTTGGAGTGTCGGTGCTTCATAAGTTATTTGACCATCAAACAAGACAAGTAAGTAACTACAATGCAAATGGTTAATGTAAGAAGATACTTTATATGTCACACTCACACTCATAATCTCCATCAAACTCTGGAATTTGTTATTCTCTTTTTCAACAATAGACACGAAACCAACTCAAAGAACAAGTCCTAATAACCAAAGTGCCTCATAATTCCAGCAATATACAAAACTAGTAAATCTTAACTACAAAGCGAATGCTAGATATACAAGGATGATACATATGTCACAATCAGTATCTCCATCAACATAATAGAATCTGTTATTTTTTTAAAGAATCCAAATGAAACTAACTCAAAGGAAAGCTACACCAGAACAACCGAATTGCCTTCTAAATCCCGGGGCATTCAAAACTAGTATATCATAAGGACCACATAAAAGAAAGGAAAAGGAGTAACAATCTAACAGATGCTCAAAATAAACAAAACCACCGAAAGCACTAAGCACATTTACCAAACAGATCTGAAAACTAATCACCAAATTATAGAAAAAATTACATAACAAAGACTAACGACTACATAACATCACGCATAGATGGAAAAAAATAAGTTTTGCCAATGGCAACCCAACTGAAAACTACTACCCCACGTGAATCCACTTCAAATTTTGCATGAATACGCAGCCGAAAATATGCAGAGACGAAACATACTTCTAATCTAGCAGGAGCGAATGATCTGAAAGGGGCAAAATTTACAAAACAAAATACTTAAGGTGCCGAACCTATTAATTCTCAATATTCAGGAAACGTACTTTTGTATAATGAAATTATGTCCACAGACACGGAACATGATATTCTAAAAAAAATGGGGACATAGATACAGAAAAAATAAAAAAAATAAATGAATAATATTTATTTTATACCCGTGGAAACACAGTGTTATATGCATCAAAATGTGTCCCTATATGTGCCGTGTCTATTACAAGAAGTACAAATTTACCCCCCAAAAAATTTAAAATTTTGCATGTTAACCCCCTGCCGTGTCCCTATATGTGCCCCTGCCGTGTCCCTCTATGTGCCCCTCTCATGTCCCTGTCGTGTCCTTCCCATGTCTTTGTTGTGTCCCCCTAAAAAAGTTAATTATCCCCTACGTATTTTTTCATGCCCACGCATGTAACGCCCTGAAAATTCGGAGACATTAATAAAATATTTAAAAGATTATTTTCACAAAAGAAATTTATAAATTTATTACGTCACTAGTTCAAAAGCATATGTCATTATATTACAACCGTTTTGAATAAATCAACATATTAAAATTTTCAAATAAACTTAGAAGCTTCCAAAATAAAGTCGACTTAAATTAATCAGAGCGACTATGCGCACGGAAACCAAGATTTTCAGCTTCTTTCTCAATAGGATTGAACTCGATCGAATCGTACGACACTTCTGCTCCGTCTTCGCTACCTGGCATTCGAGTTACCAGGGCAACATAGTACCGTAAGCGATGACGCTCAGTAGCCAAAACCCACCCGAACCCATAACTTACAAGCAATAGGATATACAATTGAAATGCATTAAAATAACATAAAAAGAGAACAATTAATCATTTCATTACTATCCTTTAACCTATGTGAAATCTCGGATCTTATCCACAGATCCGTTCCTACCCATAACCTCTGGCACAAACACTGGTGTGGTCCGACTCCCCTTTTTCAGATCCGGATGAAAGATACCTAAGTTATGTACTTGGGTATCCCATCCGCGACCATAAGTTCGGATAAAACTTCACCGGCAACGCTCAAGCGCCGTCTAGCCCGGGTTGTGACACAAGCACAATGCCTCCCTTATGTCCCGTCCCAGCATCCGAGAGCCGACCACCACCATGCCGTACCCAGGGTTTCGTAAATCAATACTTTCAATAAATCACCACCAATCATCCATCAACAATACATCACCGCGGGTTCCAAATCAAGATTGCCCGGAATCCAAAATCACAACCTCTCACATTATTCATTTTCCATTAAACCTACTTTCAACGTCTAAGAGGATAAGTCCGCACATCGCAACCAACCCAGGAGCCTATTTGTCCAATCTATCAGTACAACAACCTTTCACACAATTCCACATTTTTCTAAACATGCTAACATGCTAACAAGAATTAAATTCACGATATTAATAAATCATGCGATAAAACTAAACACGCGAATAATTTGTCATATGACAAAATTAATCATACGATTCAATAATCCAGCTAAACATACCCAACAGGCTAAAAATATTTAACCGTGCGATAATACTAATCATGCGATTAAAACAAATTAAGTTATTCCTTTTATTCTTTTTTTTTTTTAAAATTAAAGTCTACGATTTACTCTTAATCACTTCGGGACTTAAAATATCATTTACTTATTCACTAGGGTGGTTTGATGAGCTATTCAAATGTGCCGGGCTAAACTGCAATTATTCCATTTTCCATTTCAAATTCCAGTGGCCGTCATATTTCGGAAGAAAAACTGGGTTTCGGCCCGGACTTCGACCGGCGACGTGGGTTCAATTATTTTTATACTGAAATACAAAACAATCAATACGGAACATAATATATATTTAGGGAGGTGAGTTCGGACTACCTCTCGTCCGGCGAAACGATTTACCAAGTGATTTTGGCGGCGGTTCGGAACGGCGAGCTCTACCAAGTAATTTTGGCGGCGGTTCGGAACGGCGACAGAGCTCGGCTGGGAATGAGCTCGGCTGAGGGTAAGCACGGCAGTGGAGTATTCCGGTGGTGGAGGTGGTGGCTCCAGTTGGTTATGGAGGGAGGACGAGGTGATGATGGTTGTAATGGAGGAAGGAGGTGGTTCTCCGGAGTCCGGCAGTCACGGTGATAACCGGTGGTGGTGGAGAATGGAGGTGTCTTCTTCTTCTTCTTCTTCTTCTCTCTCTCTCTCTCTCGCCCTCTCTCTGCCGTGCATATTGATGCTGGGAACAAGAAATGGAAAAAGAAGGGAATATAATGGGTTTTGGATTTTTGGGGTAAAAATGAGTTGTCGAATTTTGATTGGAGGATGGGGAAATTTTTTTTTTCTATTTTTTTCTGTCTCAGCCGAAAGTACGAAATGGAAAAAGGGAGAAGAAATGGGTTTGGGTTGGAAAAATAATCCAGTGCAACACATGCACACTAGAAAAATTATTCACCGGATACGCGCGAGTGCATAATCGATTACGGAAATAAAATTGTTGTGACGACATAAATAATTTTTCGCATTTAATAAACTAACGAGCAAAAATAATATTTTTGTTTTGATGATTATTATTATTTATTAAAAATACCGGGTCTTTACAACGCATGTCCTTGTATCTGAAACAAGGACATGCGTCCTCTAGGAGTATTGGTGCTTCATAGGAGGGCACCAGTCACCACCGGCCACCCACTTAGGTCCGTCCTTGCAAATTTATGTCTCACAGTTAGAAGAATAAAGGGTCAAAAAACAAAAAGGCTAAAAACATGAAACAAAGAAAATAGTTTCATAGACCAGAATCATGCATCGATCCTTAACATTTTTGAAGAAAATATGGCAATGAAAGAAACATAAACAACAAATACATCATACATATCTCCATCGAACTGATAGAATTTCTTGTTCTTGAACAATACAAACGAAACAAACTCCACGAGAAGCAAACCCTAATAACCAATTGTCTTCTTACTCAAAGCAATATCCAGAACTAATAAATTCAAAACTATTAGACACCAAAAGTAAAAATAAAAGAGCCATGCAAATCATTAGGCACATAAAGAAACTAGACTAAAACTAGTTAGTCATAAGATTAACAGAAAAATACCCAAAAAAACAAACACTGAACACAACACAGATGAAGTCTTACCAGCATCAGCCCAAGTAAGTAACTGATGCACCCTCATGAACCCACTTCAGATTTTGCACAAATACACAAACGACAAATATAAATCTCACAATTGGAATAAAGGGTCAAAGGAAAAAAGGCTAAGAAACTGAAAGCAGAGAATAAAATAAGCAGGGGAGAAGAATTGTTGTACCTTCGAAGGAATAATAGAGATGGCTTAGGGACAAAGCAAAGAAAAAGAGAAAATTCTTTGGGGCCTCCTATGACTGGGAATTTTCTCACTTTCAAAGGCATTGACGTTCAACTGTAACTATGTTTTCGTTTATTCGTTGGCTCTCTTTGCTTTTAAAAATTTGTGAGTGCTGGTTTCCTTTTCAGACTCTCTCGTTAGTTTTCGGGAACTCGAGATCCTGTTTCACGGATTTGAAAATCCTGTTTCACGGTTTCTTTTTTTGAAATTTAAAGAGCAGAGGGAAGTTACAACGAACTCCCTAAAGTTTGTGTGTAATTATGTTTCCACCCGTATGGTCGACTTCAGCAGCCGTAATGTCGTGTGTCGGGACCGTACGCACTACAAGTTTGGTTTCCTCCTACCAGGGGAAAAAAAAAACTATGCGTACCATTTTGTGTACACTAAATGCATAACATGTTGTGTGAAACTCTTTTCGAAGCCATTTTTAAAGCTTTTTGAAAAAATCAACTCAACTGAATATCGGTAAAAGCTTGATCAGTTCTTTGCTCCAATGGAGCGAAAAATCAAATCCTATGGATATCCAACTGAGCTGATTTTTAATATGAATTCTTACAAATTATCTTAAACAAATTAAGCAAAATGAATTCTAGACTTTTTTGTTATTCTAAAACATATGACATCTTCTTAACCACCTAAATGTTATTCACACATAAACACCATTTGGTCCATGTTACTGCATACCCCCTCTGTTACTAATTGAGAGTCCATTATTCTATTTTAAATTGTTCCAAAAATGATAGGAGAAATTTGGTGATTTTCCAATAGTGTCTCTCACAAGTGAATATAGAGTGTTATAAACTAGATAGAATATAGAGGTAATGATGGAAATAATATTCATTAAATTTGAATGTAGGTATAATCATTGTATGTCCCCTTAAATATTTGAAATTTCCAAAAGAGACTCTCAATTAGAAACGGAGGGAGTAAAATTCAACCATCAATATTGACATTCAATAACTATTCTAACATATAAAACCCATTTTGGTGTGACCATTTTTTTAAGTTGTGTTATAAAAGTGTTTTCCATAAGTGTCCCGTCACAAAAACATTTTTACAGCAATATTTAATGTGATATATAACTCAACTGTGAAGACAAAAAGGTAAATTTGGTATACTGAACCCAACTGCATGCGCATGCCCCACAACCCCACGTTTCCCTCAGGTTTCATACAGGCCTAACATATGTTTTGGATTTCAAAAGGAAACACTCATAACCGCATGTTCTCAAGCATTTTTCATCTAATTAATCAATTTTTGTTCCCAATTGCATTTTGTTAAAATGTTGTGCACCCCTTGTTTAATGCTAAAATTGCATCCAACATAATTTGACTTGCACACGCATCGTCTGTGTCAACGAAATATAAGATAAAAAATTCACTTAAGAAGTTAAATAATTTGCTAAGAGTAAAAGTTTTTTTGTGACATATTGCAACCCTCGCTATATAAAGTTTATGTAATAAATTAATTTTTGCCATTTCAAGAGTTTGGCTAGCATCGTTTGCGAAAATTTTTTGTTTGGAAAATATATACTATGAGCCAATTCATAGCTAGGAATTCTCATATTGGGGTTTAGAACCAAATTTATTTTTCCATGCTTAGTTTAATGATGAAAATGAAGATAAACCAGAGTGTTAATAGAAACTGGAAAAAAAAAAAAAAAAGACGAGTAGCAAAGAAAGATGAAAAACTACAAACCTTATATCTTCTTTCTTTCTCCTCCTTTTTTTTTTATCTCTTAAAACAGTGTAAAAAAAAACTTGATTATCAATATGAATGTGATTACTCAACAAACGTGCATACAAACGTCTATTCAAACTTAATATATATACAATCTAGACGTACGTACGAACAAACATACGAATGTTCAGGGGTATACGTAATAAAAATTGATTTGAAATTAATTGGGTCAAATTGGGTTGAGGTCTTTTTAGACAGTGATGAGATGTCTTGTACTCTTTTTTTCGTTTGAACATGGATGTTTTGTACTTTATTACTAGGTTCTTCTAGTTATGAACATTGTTTGGAGTCTTTGGACCACTTTTCCACCCAATGTGCAATTTCTAAAATTTCCTCCTTTTGAGAGCACCCATTCTCGTGCCAGGAAATCTGCGTACATGGTGTGTGTGTAACATTCCAGGAAAGTTCCTTTACCTGCAACACACAGTCATTATATAAGATGTCTTTGTTTTTCCCCGGTGTATATATATTATTGCTACGGAGTCAAACCAACATTCCAGGAAAGTTCCTTTACCTGCAACACACAGTCATTATATAAGATGTCTTTGTTTTCCCCCCTTGACGGGTCAGGGATATTCTGACTAGTTTACGTGCATTTTGATCGATCATTCTCATTTCCGGTCAAGCTAAATACAGTTCATGCACGTCAAGACTAGGGACTTCACAAGAGATTTTTCTCTTGCGGTCTTGCCCGAAGAGATCATTACTAAGTTTCGAACTCAAAATATCTGAGTAATTTACAGCTCATCCTTATTCTCACTCGAGTTATTCCATAGAGTATGATATGTCAACAAACCACAAAACCCCCATGATTAAATACTCCCTCCGTCTCACTTTGTTTCGCCTGTTTCCTTTTTTGGACGTTCTAAAAAATTGTTTATATCTCACAATCTATAATATTTTATATATTCAATATGGATATTGTTTGATAGATCTCAATTTATTTTACTAAACAAAATTTTCAAAATCATAAAAAACATTATAGATTATGAGATATAGACAATTTTTTGGAATGTTTCAAAAAGGAAACAGACGGAACAAAGTGGGACGAAAGGAGTATTATTCTGTCGTGGGCATGGTTTGCTAAAAAGTAGTAACTTTGATTAAAGCTTTATACGACAAGCTTGCTGTCATTGCCTTCTGGTTGGGGGTACTGGTACTGGTACGCCTTCCATCTACCTGTCCTATTTTTATATTGGAAAAATCTAAAATCAGTTCACTGGGCTGACAATAAGAAGTGTGAATGTATATTAAAAAGTGTAAAAATATATATAGAAATATGTGTTTTCTTTATTCTCTTGTGTGCTTATTGTCAACTCACTGAGCTGACAATAGAAAGACCGTTTTATATTATATAATAAAACAGAGGTTTTGGTGCCTCCTTAGTGCATTTTCAGTTTCAACTACTACTCATTATGTTACGTCACCGAAAACCAAAAACACACGAATAGCTATCACACAGAAAACACACAATTTTTACGCAGGAACCAGGGCAGCGAATTCTAATTATATTATATTATATACAAGACAAGATATTACAACTCTCTTGGAGTCTCGCTTTCACAATCTCTCTACATTTGTCATTTTTTCAAAACACACGAATACTATCACACAGAAAGCACACGATTTTTACGCGGGTACCCAAAGAGGAGCAGTGACTTCTAATTATATTATAGAAGATATTACAACTCTCTCAGAGCCTCGCTTTCACAATCTCCTGCATTTATCATTTTCTCTATATGTGTTTTCTGTGTAGTTGAGTTTGTGTGTTTTTGGTCTTCGATCCTAGTGCATGACACATTATTCATAACAAGCGGTAGTCCTGTGAAGCAAAAAAAGTTTAAAAGCACTCACTTTCACATCGTAGCAAATTGCGCTTTGATTTTCACAAATTGGCGGGAAAATAGAAAAATCACAACCTTAGCGAAACATATTTAACCTAATATTGGTTCGCAATCAATAGCATCTAAATTTGAACTTCTCCAACAATCCCTAACGGAAAACTGAAAAATCATTTAGCAAGAGAATAATGAAAGTTATATCCTTACAAATAAACTGGGATATGATCATTCGAGTTAACTTTTCCTCCATGTAAAAAGGTTTTTATTCAATTTCCGTTAGGAAATTATAACACGACGAACGTATATTTATGTACCATATATTATACTTACCGTACTACACATGCTTAATGATAATAGAGATGATTCGTATGAGTTATTTTACATACCTATAAATAATATAAATGATACTGGCAAAAACTTAAGTTTGATCAAAATTCATTTTTAACATAACTCACAAATCACAACACATCAATAATAAGCAGTGGTGGTTCCGGAAATTTTAAGAAAGTTGTTCAAAAATCTTTACGATCATAAGTATCAATAAACAAAAAATTATCTATTATAATAAATAATGCCACTCAAAACTGGAAAATATATACTCCCTATTTCCCAAAAACTTAGTTCAATACGAAAAGTCGTGCAATGAATCAAAAAATAAAGGCTTTGTTCGGTTATCAACTTAGTTTTAGTTTTGTTTGCAATCATTATTCTACTTCTTTCTCTAATCATTACCCTATTTCTCCAATTATTATTTTCTCATCTCTCTCTATCTCTCTCCAATCATTACCCCTATCTTCAATCATTACTTTATTTCTCTCTCTATCCACTACCAAAACTAAACTAAACTCCCAACCAAATACTACCAAAGTACTTGTGTTCACAATTTTGTCAAATTCTTTCGCACCGAGTAAAATTCTTTTTGGTGGGAAAGAATTTGAAAATTTGTGTACGGAATTAATTTAATTTTTATAAAAAATTAATTGCACATCTTTATGTGGTGGGCTAACTTTTTGGGATGGAGGAGTAGGATGACATTTTCCCTCCACACGTGAAGAAATTTGAAAAATTATGAAATAAAATATTTTTTATCCAAAAATTGCACGTTTTTGTGCAGTTAATTACAACTTTTTGGGACTGAGGAGTAGAATATTACAATTCCCCTCGACACGTTTTCAAATTTTGAAATATTTGCATAATAGCCTCATTATCAGTGATATCAAATACGTCGCTTAATAAAAGTAACCAAGCAATTTTCATCCACTAAACCCCCATTTGATTGCACATATTACAGTTTATTACTACATTGGATTGATTTTTGGGCTACTTTTTGGGGGAGTGCATGTTCAAATATTTTTGGGTTGAGTGTTTATTAATGAGTGTACATCTATAAAATGTTCATATGAATGAACTTTTCTCTCTCTACCAACTTTCTCTCTATCCAGGCGATTTACCTAGGGCTTTTCCCTCTTCCGCCTCCTCCCCCCAGGTCCATTCTCCTCTCCTCCCCCTTTATCTCTCTCTCCTATCCTCTCCTCCTTCGGATAGCGCCTTTTTCCTCTCCTCTATTCTCAATGGGGTTCCGCCCTCCCCGGTGTGGGAGGGTGTGGCGTTTTGCATTTTGCCTCCACTGGTGGTCCCTTGGTTCTGCCAAAATGCCTAGCGGCGTGGGAGCCTCATTTGGTTGTTTGGTGGTTTGGTTTGGTGGCGGTCGGTTCAGATTTGATGGTTGTAGGTGGAGGGCGGTGGTAGGGTGGTGTCCTGTTAGTTTTGTTTGTCTAATTTTGTTTTGCAGGTTTTTTTAAAATGATCGGTGAAGATGGCGGTGTGGATCGGTGGTGGTTTTCAATCTGGTGGTGGTGAGGTGGTTGTGGCCCCCATGGTGGTTTGCTTAGGTCGTTTTGTGTGCCGAAATTCAATCGACGGCCATTCTGAGTTCTCATCTAGGCATGGGGCTGGCGGTTCATCATTATGGTTTGGTGCTGTGGTTTGGTTTCTCGATCCGATGGTGCTAGGGTTCGGTTGGGGCAACTGTTTGGTGGTGGTGTGCTCCCTTGCCTTGAGTGCTGTGTTCTCCATTGTCGTATGCCGGTTTCCACAACCGGTCTCTACATCTGGGAGGGGCCGGCTCGGCTTAACAGCGATGCTAGTATTCTGGTGGTTTGTGCGGCGGTAGAGTATGTAGCATTTAGGGTTTTGGGTGTTGGTTTGGGAGGGCTGGTCCTTGATTGGACTGGGGTTGGGTGTTTTGGGCTTTAATCTGTTTTATTTGGTTGCTGAGTTATGTTGTCGTGTTTATTTGTTTGTTGGACCCTTGTAGACCTTTGGGTGTTTTGGGCAAACTTTTTTTTTTTTTTTTGGATCCCCTTTCCCCTTCCTTATTTTTAATAAAATTTCATCTTTTGCCGATAAAAAAAAAAGAGTGTATTACTTATAGAAAAGAAAAGAAAAAGAGTGTACATCTATTCTATATTTTCTTGGTTTATCTAGTTATTTGGTCCTTATTAATTTTTCTCAGTTTCATTTTCGTCCTTGTAAAAAATTTTGTTTCAATTTTACCTTTGCAGTTTATGACGGGTTCCAATGTTACCCTTTCCGTCAATAAGTGGATGGAAATTGCTTAGGTGGCTAATTGATGATGATAAATGACTCTAATACCCCTATCCTTTTTTTTTAAACGTGTACCCCCCTCTCTACAACAAAAATTCTACTAATTTTTTTTTTCTCAAATTACATTTACCTTTTACACCAACATTTCGGACATTTCCAAATCACAAAAATCTATATATTAGTACTCTCCACTCTTCACTCCCTCAACCACCACACTTCCATCAACAGCAACCATGGCTACCTTGTTTCCCCTATCAATTGCAGCAAATTACTATTCAAATCAAATGGGCTTATCTTTTTCCCCATCAATCACAATTTTAACCAGATGATCTACCTTTTTTCCCATTCAATTGCAATTTTAACCAAATGGGTCTACCTTGTTTTCCAATCAACGACAATTTTAACCAAATGGGTCTATCATAATCCCTATCTCAATTGTAATTTTAAGCAAATGGGTCTTACCTTTATCTCCTGTCAATTGCATTTTTATCCGATGATAAAAAAGAGGGTTAACAATTTTCACAAATTAGACTCAAAATCACTAATGTTCAAAAACTGGGTTCCTCATTCCTGGCAACGGAGTCCGACTGGCGGCCATAACCTTGGCTCAATAGCAGAGAGGGGATGAGAGAGAGAGAGAAAGGGAGAAAGAGATTCAGTTGAGACAGTACGGGATAGAGAGAGAAAAGAGGTATTGTGCATGTGTGCGTGATATATATGGGTATACTCTATATATATGTGTGTGGGTTGTATTTGTTATATGTTGTATAAATACACAATGGAAAGAGAGAGGGAGAGAATACGAGAAGGGAAATAGAGAACAGTAGAGGGAAGACCCCAACTGGGTTTCCTTTTCCTCTTTTACAAATTTTTAGTAGAATTTTTGTTGTAGAGAGGGGGTAGACTGTACACGTTCCAAAAAAAAAAAAGGACAGGGTTATTAGAGTCATTTATCAGCCTCCGTTAGCCACTTAAGCTATTTCCATCCACTTATTGACGGAAAGGGTAATATTGAAACCCGTCATAAACTGCAAGGGTAAAATTGAAACACAAAAATTTACAAGGATGAAAATGAAACTGAGACTAATTTATAAAGACCAAATAAGTAGATAAGCCACCAATTTTCTTTCTAGAAGTATTTGTACGTTATAGTTAGAAATGTTGGTTTCTTGGCAACGCTTAGGGTAACTTCATTCGTCCTACAGCGTGGTTTGATTTGTAATTCTTCTCGTAATATTTTGTTGGTACAATGAAATATATTACTTTCTTTGCTAATAAAAAAAAATCTATCTGGAAATTGATGTTGTTGTCAACAATTAACCTTGTATTACCATTCTACTGTTTTTTTTTTTTTAAATTTCTCGCAAGGTGTCTCGGGTCAACTTACGCACACCTCGAACTAATTCCTATAGTCCCTCCCATTGTCTTTTCACATGCTTGCACGCAGTGGCGGAGCCACTCTATGGCAACTGGGGGCACCTACCCCCACTGCACCTTTTTTTTTTTTTTTTGGAAATTGGTAGTTTGAGTTTACCCAATATTTAAAGCAAGAGACATATTATTAGATTAAATACTTGTTAAAATACAAATGACTTGTTTGAATTGTTACACAGATAAGCTCCACACAATTAATGTCTGCAATCATATATTTATTGAAGAGTGAATAATTTTCACCCAGTATGGACAGTGAGTAATACACACATATTTACCTAGTGTTTAGCTGCATGAATGGACAAAATAGTACTCCAAAACTTGAAAACTCTCCTTTGTAACATGATGTAACAACCAACACAAAAATCATGCCGCATCACCAACAACCATCAAGTCATTGGTCGAAGGGATGTCGTCGGGAATTTGCTATCGTAAGAGATTTTGATTTTATAATGCCCCCAGTGATGTATATTTTTGGCTACACCACTGCTTGCACGTGAGGGTGAGGTGGCCACAAGAGTTTTTGGCAAGGAAAATCGAATTTAAGACCCAGAGGTGGCAATTCCAACCCATATTTTTTAACCCGCACACTTATAACCCAATCCAACCCGCCTATATTTTATAATGAATTTATATGGGTTCAACGCATGTAAATCCACATTTATATGAGTTTAAATAGGATAAAAATGAGTTCAATATGAGATAGAATTTTAACCCCCAACCCCCCCCCCGCGCAAAAGAGTGAACTAAGGGTAATCTCTCGTTTTTTTACGCCTCGAGAATGAACTACGGGTTTTTTGTTAGAAAAAAGATCCAGTACATCCTCACAAATTCTCACTCTCTCCCCCTCTCTCCCCCTCTCTCTCTCTCTCTCCATTTCAAAAAAATCTCCAAAGCCGACCACTCTGACTGTAGGCCCTTTCCGTTAAGAAGTACTTTCTTTAAAACTTTTGGTTTTTATTCAAATTTCTTTCGCGTTTGTTAATTTTGGGTCAAATTTTTGTGGATTCTTGATTCATCTAGTCGAGACGAATCGAAACAGTAATTACAGTTGAGGCTATTTTTTTTTGCTAAATTAGCTAATTGGCTTATTTTTTGTCCTTATTTGGCTAAATAAGCTAATGTACGTTCTCATGACAATAGGAATCTAAAAAATAAAAATTATGATCGCAATTCAAATTTTTTGAATAAAGACAAATATAAGCCAATAAACCAATTTTTTCATCTTTATTTATTCAAAAAATTTAGGTTTGGACAATAAATTTTTACTTTTCCGATTTCTCCCGTCGAGTCGAACTAATAATCCACTAAAAAGTTGGAATTCCCGCAAGTCGGTGGTGCTATTGGTCTCCAAAAATTAGTTGAGTTGCGCAAAAGTTAGCCCGGACACAATGTGAAATATGTTCATAGATTGTGGGGGTAACTCCAATGTGGAGAATGCAGGCTGACAAGCTTTTATGCAGTGCTTTGAACGATCTGGACATGTAGATCGAAATGAGGCAGTCTTTAACAAGGTGTGGGAACGGGAGTAGATAACTGACTTTGGCAAAATCGAAGATGGCAATTGCGGTTTGGGGTTTGGTCTTGGATGGTTTGGTTGGGTGTCTAGGTCTATCTCAAATTATTATTCTATATGGGTGCTGCTAGTTCTTTTTGCCGATAATCTTCCCTGTTAAGGTTTGGAAGGCGTTTTAGGAGGGCTAAGAGGGTACTCTATTATTTTTGCTGCTGGTGTTTCATTTGCTGGTATATTTGGAATTTTCTTTCTGATGAGATTCACATGATGTTGAGGGGTTGCTGATTGGTGTTGCTAGCTGAGTCCGCATCATGAAGTTCCAAAATCTATTTGAGGAAATATTTCAAAATGACACCTGAACTTTCACTCTAATGTCACCGAAACACCTAAACTTCATTTTATTTCAATTAAACACATGAACTTACAAAATCCCCAAAATAAGACACCTGCCGTTAGCCTCCATCCATTTCGTCAACAAAATTGCTGATGTGGCACACAGTGGCACACATCACCCGTTAATTGGCCCCACTTTACATGTTAGGAAGTAAAAAACATACACACACACACACTCAAAACCCCACCCTTTCACTGCGCTAGATCCATCGTCGCTTCCCCTTCTTGAACCTTCCTAATTTCCTCTGCTTTCCCATCAACTGAATCCACAATTTCTCCCAAATTCAACTCGATTTCTTCAACAGTCCTTGATTCTGAAAGTAAATCTTTGGAATCAGGCTTGACCTCTCCCTCCTCCGTTTCTCACTCCTCCCCAACCTCTCAGCTCCATTGCCATCTCTATTTCTTGATTCGAATATGTGAAATGGGCCCACTTAACGGGTGAGTGTGCCACATCAACAATTTTGTGAATGGAATGGATGGAGGCTAACGGTAGGTGCCTCATTTTGGAAATTTTGTAAGTCCAGGTGTTTAATTGAAATAAAATAAAGTCTAGGTATTTCTGTGACATTACAGTGAAAGTTCAAGTGCCATTTTGAAAATTTCCCATCTACTTGTTATATTGGTTGGGGCAGATTCTTCCTACCTCGAATGGTGCTATTGCTGCTGTATTTCTTTCGGATGTGAACCCATTTGTGCTCCTTGAAGACATTTGCTGTTGTATTTGGATATGGTTTGGCTTTGAGTATGGCTTTCGGATGCATCCACTGATTATCCTAATGGGTTTTTTCAATCTATCGTTGGATGTTTTTTTCTTTTTTTATTGACTTCTCTATGATTCAAGTTTTTCTTGTATCTAGAGCTTGATATTCTCAATATATCCTTTGACGAGTTAGTAAAATTTTATTGCCGATAAAAAAAAAAAAGTTAACACAGGCACCTGAATTTTCTAAAAAAAGATTATTAGGCTAAAGTCCAAACACCCGTAAATTACTTATAGTTCGTTTTTTGGTTAATAATTAGTGACCTTTAATTGGATAATCACGTGATCTTTCAATTCGCACAGTCTAACCAAGTTGGTCTGATTACGAGTTTCCGACATGTACATGTTTTATGTATGACGGGAGAAAAGGAAGGAAAATGGGTTGGGTCGGGTGGGTTTTGGGTATGGCTTGACCCATATTTAACCTAACCCGTTTTAACCCGTCTAATATTAACTCGCCCATATTCAATCCACGACCCGTTTCAATCCGTCCAAACCCGCCCATTTGTCATCTCTACTGAGACCTTAGAAGCTAATTAGCCAAAAGTCCCAACCTGTTGGGTTCGATGCTTACTCCTTGTTGAATGCTTGTGGTTGGTTATACATTAAAAAGTATGGGGAAATTACCGGACAGTGGTCCATGGGGCAAACAATGACCAAGTGATGGAGTAGTTTTTAGGAAATTCATGTAAATATGGGAAGGAGAAAAGTATTTCCCAATACATGGAAAGGTCACATGAAAAGACTATGAAGCCCCTCATCAAAAAAACCCTAAACCTCAAATCCACCCATCCATCGTTCTCATTCATTTGCCCCCAATTCCCACAGGCTCTGAACAGGACGACCGACTGGAAGTGAATAACAAGAGGTAGGGTTTCTTGGGTTTCTTCTGCTTCTTTCCCCTTCACCTCTTCTTCCTCTCTGACTTCATCTCTCTATGGTACAGTACTCTTTCCATTCCACGGAAGAAGAAGCAAGATCTTGTCCTCCAAACGGAAAACGTATGCATCTGGTAAGGAATGTTTTGGGTTGGGTGTTTCAATTTTTTTGCAGTTTTCTCTATTTTCTCTTTTCTCATTTCGTCTATGTGTCTTTGTTTGTACACAAATTGGTTTTTTTCATTGTATGAGTGAGGAATAGAAGGGGCAATATTGAGACTTGCCCAATAGTTCCCCCTAGGAGAAAAAGGTACTATATTGATACCAACATTTGATCCACCATTCTGTACCCCCATTGCAATGGAAGTTTGTTTTTCCAGAAAATATAATAGTTGCTCTTTAAGTCACCTAATGTTTCTCCTTGTAAGAACTGTTGTTGCTCTCTATGTAAGAAAGTACGCCCTAGACTGTTAAGGGCAGTGACCCATGTTTTTAACTCACTGAATGGTTGTGCCTTTACCCTTGTGTGTTGGTCAGTATGAAATGTGGTTCCTTTTTAAGTTATGTAACACTAGCGAATGCCCGTGCCTGAAGGCACGGGTCAACGTGACGTAATATTGCTTCAATTGACAAAGCCAACTAATAATATCAATTACTAAATTATGATCAATGAATCAAATATAAATAATAAATTCAACAAATCAAATTCTCCATTAAATTTAACATGGAAAATGAAAATGAACCACAAAACATGGGTTAGATCTTTTAAAGATTTAGCTGCAAAAAGAGAGAGACTAAATGCACATAAGTGAAAATGTCATGAACATGTATTTTTTGCTCCCTTACACTAAGGTTGCTTTCTTTTTCCGTTGTACACTATTTATGTTCTAGCAAATTTTCCGGTACCCAAAAACAATCAAGCCCTAAGATCTGATCTTATGCCTAGATAACTACATAATACACAAAGGTGTCCAAATAGGAGATAGTTAGGCACAATAGTTGGCCCATATTTCAGGTTCCAAACTTGAGGTGCATGTAAACTTGTCCGGTAACTAAGGAGCCATTTGCCTTCTCCGGTTTTGTAAACACCACCAAAACCTCATTTTCCTTTACTTTCATCCGCGTTTAGCTTCAGAGTTCTTGCACCAAGAGGATACCATTTAACTAAAATAGGAGAAGTAGCAAGAGGATTTGGGGGAGGGGGAATTTAAATGCGTCAACACATTTAGATTTGTAAGACTCAATTTTTCTACAACTATTTGGAACATTGGAATCAATTTTATCAAAAAAATTCCTATTTCTATCTTTCCAAATCTTCCATAGGGTAATTGGACAGAGAATACACCAAGGAAATACACTTAGGTACTTTCCTATGCATCCAAGTTGTGTGGGGTATTCAAGTCACTCAATCCTATAGAATTGCTCACACCATTCCTCTGCACCTGTATCGATATAAGGTGAAGTATCCATTTTTAGATTATGTCTAGTCCAAATGCAGAAAAAAAGAAAAGAAAAGGGGGGGGGGGGGGGGGTATGTAGAGCTTCCTTATAATTCAAACAATATCACATAATAAATGTAAATAGAATATCTCAAAAGAATTGATGATAAGAACCGAAGGAAACCATATTGTGAAGCACAATAGAAGGACGTACTCATGATAAGTTTGTTCCAACCCCAACTCATAAAAACGAAACTTGAAAGTTAACAACACATTCCATTCTAAATTCAACTTACCAAGAAAGATAAACTTTTTTGATCAGGGTATCATATCAAACAAACCAGTTAAGTAGTTACTACCAATTTCAACTTAAAATACAAAAAAGTGGTCTAACTCATTCTTAATGATGTCGCGGACTCGCAAAACTTCATTAGTAGAAAACACACGCTTGCGTCAAATAGTTATGCAATACCTAGCTCCAGCTCATTGAGCAAAGTATGTCATGACCCACCGCCCTTCATGCCTACTACTTTTTCAAAAATAGACTGCTGCTTTGTGTTGGTTTATATATAAATTAAAATAAAAGTAGACTGCCACTTTTTGATAGCTAGACATTTAAACCATGTCTACATTTTTTTAGAAATCTACGTCCGTGAGCGTGCTACATAACAATGGATGCTACAATCAAAACTGAGCTAATTTCATTTCAAACATTTGGGATTGAACTATTAGGACTAAAAGAGGAACTCACACATCTAAAGAGGCTCATAAGTCATAAGACTTGAATGCTTCTCTTTTTGTGATTGATTAAGCAGAGAAAACAAAATGGATATTTAAGGGCTTCTTACCTTGAACCAAAACTTACCCTCTGTTTGTACTGGAGGATGGGTAGGTCAACTTGCTAGCGGCACAACCACAACTTAGCCTCCCTGTTTGTACTGGGTAATGGGCATTTCAACAAAAACTACAAAGAAAGTGAACAACTTATAGCAAAACCATAAAAAAAAAAAAAAACAAACTACTTTTCCCATCAGAAAGTTTGCAATAAGAGAGAAGCGAGTCTTGTGTATTGTAAAGGTCTCACCCATGTGAGAGGAGCGTTGCAAATAACCATTAGATGGCATCGTTCACATTAAACCAAAAGTTCGTAAAGAGTGCTCATATCAAAGAACCCCCGTACCCCATCATCAAGAATATCTCCAACATTAAAGGGTTCAAGCCATTTCCCAGCAAGCTGTTCATTTGCCATGCATCACCATTGATATAAACTTTCCTACATCAAATGGACATGTCACTAAACCTATTGAATGATATTATGGTCTCACAATGGCTTCCAAACTGAAGCACATGCATCTTTGAGATTTCGGAACCATAAACCTAACAATATGATCAATTAAAGATACCAAAATATCAAGGGAGAATTACTGAACAGTGGAGAAAGGGGTTAACAATTCTCAACTCATGGACCACTTTTCAGGGAATTCATCTAAATATGAGAAGGAGAAAAATAATTCCCAATACATGGAGAGGGCCACCTAAAAAGACTATTATGCCCCTCATGAAAAAACCCTAAATCCCCAATCCCATCCACCGTTCTCATTTCAAAATCCACTCCCAAGCCCATTCGTGCGCGGAAAGAGGAAGAGAACAACAGAGGTAGGGTTCTTCGTCTTCGTCTACTGCTTCTGCTATCTTTAGACCTCTTCTCCTTCACTTCGATCTTCTTCCCTTTCTTACTTCATCTCTCTGTTCCATTCGACCCAAGAAGCAGCAGCATCTTTTGCTTCCCCGAGCGAGTTCATCGTCGTACGCAGCTAGTAAGATTTTTGGGTGATTCAATTTTTTTGCAGCTTTCTCTTCTCTCATTTCATCCTTATGTCTCTGTGCACTGTTTGTAAGCAACTTGATATTTTCAGCATGAGTGAGTGGTCTGGTAAAGGCAGAAGTTTGTTAGGTTTTGGGTTAGGTTTTCTCTTTTCTATAGTGACGCGAAATCAACGACGCAAGCGAAATGGCAAACATGGAATTTCTCAAATTTCGAAATAGAGCCCAGCCCCAATTTCCAACAGCAAACTGATAGGATTAATGAAACCATTTCATTAGAAAGTAAACTACAATTTCTTTAAGCCAAAAATGTCTCTCTGAAAGATAGACTGAGGACGTACCTATTTTGTCATGCATAACATGTGCTCGATAAATTGTTGAAGAGAAAGAAATAACCTATATTTTAGACGTAGGATATTGTGGGGGGTTTCATTCTCCTATCAGCAATGGGCAATGACCTATATTTTAGCTCACTGAATGATTGCCCCTTTACGAAGGTGTGTTGGTTTGTATGAAATATGGTTCTTGTTCAAGTTGTTAGCTTTTGGGATAAGTTTTATCCTTTCTATAGTGATGTGAAAACAATGCAAGCAAACCATTTTGAGGGCCTTCACTCAAGTATTTTTTCCATTGACAATGTCCTAGCACCATAATTCGTTCCAACTAATGGAACAAATTAGGAACTTTCTAAGTCTAACAATGTGCAAGGCACAGTAGTATGACTGCAACAGAAAATAACAATGTGTTGTCATCCATAATTCGTTCTAACTCATGTAACATGTTTTTCCTGAAAATAAAACTGTTGCTCTTTAAGTTACCTAATGTTACTCCTTGTAAGAACTTTTGTTGCGATCTATGTAAGAATGTATGCCCTAGACTGTTAAGGGCAGTGACCTATATTTTAATGGTTGTCCTTTGACAAAGGTGTGTTGGTCAATCTCAATCCACAATTCCACGCACAAAACCCTCCCCCCCTCTCTCTGTGTCTGTGTCATACTCTGTATACTCATAACTCCACAGTCCACAGCATTGTTACAAACACAAATTCAAAATTTTGATCGATGAAGGCTTAAGGAGAGGAGTTGGCTGCAATGGACGATTTTTGTAGCTAATGACAGTTGAATTCACACCATTCTTACACACACAAATCCCGAATTTTGATCGATGAAGGCTTAAAGAGAGGAGTTGGCTGCAATGGACAATTTTTGTTGCTAACGACAGTTGAATCCACACTATTCTTACACACACAAATGTAGAAGTTTGTAACTAATAGCAGAACCAGAATGTGGTATGTTTTTTTTGTAGCTATTGACAGTTGAATTTGAACTAGTTGAACCTACTTTTGTTTGATAGCTACTGAATCTGTATTTGGCTATGAATCTGCACTTTCAGTTTAAGTTTTCTGTTATGCACTTTCAGTTTCAGCTTTGATTTGCAATGATTGCTATAGTTTGCTGCACTTTGATTGATGCACTTTACTGCACCAGTTTTTAGATGCAGCTTTGTTACCAATTTTGGAGTGTTGAAATCATTTCATTGCACAAACAAATGAAAGGTAGTGGTGAAATCATTTCATTGCAATTTAAGCCACAAATTTTACACACAGACACAACTTAGGACACAATCATTACTTCAGTTTCAGCACTTCAAACATGGACACAACTTCATGGTAGATACTTTAGATTTCTAGCAGTTACACTCTTGTCAACCAAAAAATGATCAATAGGGTACTCATTTAGAGTGTTTCAAGAGGAAGAGGATGAGGAATGCATGGCTAGAGATGGATGGAGGGAGTTCACAGGAAGGGAGGGAAGTCACAGAAAGGGAGAGAGGGCAACGGATGGAGGCTGGTGGTGTACTCTTGGTGTTGTACTTTGTATTTTATCGTTCTTGTTGTGATACTCATGTAACGTGTTTTTTTCTGAAAATAAAATAGTTGCTCTTTAAGTCACCTAATGTTACTCCTTGTAAGAATTTTTGCTGCTCTTTATGTAAGAATGTATGCCCTAGACTGTTAAGGGCAGTTAATTCAATTTTAACTCACTGGTTGGCTGTCCCTTTACAAGGGTGTGTTGGTCTATATGAAATGTGGTTCTTGTTTCTTAAGGGCAGTTAACTCACTGGTTCTTGTTTCTATATGAAATGTGGCTGTCCCTTTACATTTTAGGTAACATGTTTTTTCCTGGGTATAAAATAGTTGCTCTTTAAGTCGCCTAATGTTACTCCTTGTAAGAACTTTTGATGCTCTCTATTTAAAAATGTATGCCCTAGACTGCTAAGAATGTATGCTCTATATTTTGTCTTTTTAGGTATGGAGAATAGGGAAAAGAAAACATTGACAAGTTTTTGCTACTGGGGCGGAGAACGGAAGGTAAACGCCAATGGCACCTTCTTGTACAACGATGGGATGTGTGCAGCAGTTCTACTTGAGGAAGGAAGTCAACTCAATGAGTTACGTGAGAAGGTTTGTAGTGCCCTTCACATTAATTTCGAAGGAAAAATGTTTTTCTACAACACGAAGAGGGACAAGACGAAGTATGTAACATTGAATGACGACAATGGTGTTGCAATGTTGTTCCACTTGAACGAAGATGATGTCGACTTATTTGTAGAAGATTTAGGCCAGAATAATGACCCTATCCACAATACCACTTACAATTCAACAAGGTTAGATGGGATGTTTCATTTTAATGAAACAGTTATTATTTATCTGTGTGCATTTGAATAACCATATATATTTTATTTTGTTAGGGAATCGATGGTCACTGACAATAGTAGCTCGCCTGGAGGAATACTGGTAATACCTTCTCCCAGTCAGGTGAGCAATAGTTGTAGCCAAGAGATGGGGTTGGTGCCGTACTTGCCGGACAATGCAAATGAGATTTTAACTGGGAAGGATCAACTATTTGAAAGCCCCGACCTTTTCAAGCAATCAGTGTTACTATTTGCTGCATCCAACAAGTTCAACTTCACTTATTTGGATAATAGTAGAGCCTACTATCAATTGGTATGTAAAGTACCAGGATGTCCTTGGAAGCTAACTGCAAAATGTGAAGGTTCAAGTGATTTGGTTCGTGTCATCATGTTAAGGAATGAGCACCTACACAATGCAGAAGATGCTAGTAATTATAAGTTGACCTTTCGCAGTAAACAAGTGGGGTTGCTTTTCAAAAACCGAATTGTGGACAAGCCTGAATATTTGCCGAGGGATATTTGCAAGGACTTTGAGCATGTGTTCCAATGTCGTCTGAATTAAGTTGTGTACGTCAAGAACAATAATAAAGCACTGGAACAAATAATAGTGGCCAAAACAACAATAAAGCACTGGAACAAATAATAGTAAGTGCATGAGATAAAATTTAAGTTGTGTACGTCAAGAACTCTTACCCTGGACGAGGATGGAACTCGAGGAATTAGCTCTTTACTTCAACAAATCAGCACTGGAAATTCCCCCAACTTCAAACCCACTGAATTTCGAAACTTGATTGAGGAAGATGGCTGCTCTCTAGTCGTCGGTTGGCAAGAAAGAGAGGAGGAGAGAGGGAGCAACGGGATGGAGGGAGAGAGCAACAGAGAGAGAGAGAGGGGGTGGGTTTCAGCGAGGGTTTCAGAGTGATTTGGGTGGGAGGATTTCACGTTTTGGGGAGGGAATAGAGAGAAGGGGAACGACTTGTGTAGTAGGAGAAGGGGTATTTTTGTCCACCTCTATTTTGAATTCCATGTATTGGGAAATATTTTTCTCCTTCTCATGACTTTTGAATTCCTAAAAACTAGTCCATGACCTAGGCATTATTTGCCCTTTTGTCCACTGTTCTGCAATTTTCCCATGAACAAAAACAAACACCACAAAAATTTGTGAGAAATAGAAAGTCTGAAATACTTGTTGAAACACCACTGTTACAAAAGGAAAGTCCCATAGTTTCTTATGCCAACAAAAGTACAGAAAAGGGGAAACAAAAAGGCTTTTCCATGCACATAGTAAACACACCAAAACAATGAATGAACAATGGGAAGTACCACCAAAATTACTCCATTGAGGGAAGAAAAAAAAATGACAAAAGGATTGGTCACAAACTAAAAGTGTAAAACCTAGTTGTTGAAAACAACACTGCTATAGAAGGGGAGAAGTTTGAGGTTTTCTCAAACCTAGTTGTTGAACACACCAACACTGTTATGAAGCTATTATTTCTTCACAGATTTTGGCACGACTAGGTAGCTTTGTAGCATCATGTTGTTGAAATGCCTACACAATTTATAGCTGATAGATTTGGGCAGACAGGGATATGTTGGAATCCATTGCTCTTGGTAAACTAATAGTGACACAATTATGGCTTGGTAGTTGTGGCCAAGCAAATTGTTTTATGAATGACATTCTGCGGATGTCAGCATATATACAATATGTGGATGCTGAATTGAAAACACAATCCAACGACTGGCGTTCGACGTCCCCATTTTTCCTAGTTAAGGACGTCCGCATGTGAAGGCTATTGTGTGTGTATGTGTGTATACATACCCGTACATATTTTTTTAGATATAACTTTTGAGTTTGACTTGCCACATGTTAGTCTTGTTCTTATGCAGCCACACACGTAAGTAGCCCTACTGCATAGTTTTATAGTGCAGGTTGCCACACCTTCCACATCTTTTACCAATGTGGGACAAGTTTTGAGGAAGGCTTTTATGTTGTGAGGGGAAAAAATTTAGTCCCGCATCGGAAGTCATGATAACTCAGAACCATTGGTACCAGTAAGAGCAGAGTATTCAGCTCTTTTTCCTCTGCACTTGCTGCGCAAGGGCTACTCTTCAACTTTAGCGAGCCACGTGAGCTTAGCTCGAGCCTACTTGTCTGAGCTTGATTTGAGGAAGAGCTTGAGAATTAAGGCGAGCCGAGCTTAAGTATGGTAAAGCTTGGTTTGGCTTGGCTCATTTGCAGCCATAGCTCTGCTTATGTAGTATTGGACGTTTCGCAAGGAAATTTCTATAGAGTAGAAGTTTTTACATGAATTAAAGAAAGAAGAACCACATTTCATATAGACCAATACACCCTTGTAAAGGGACAGCCAACTAGTGAGTTAAAATTGAATTAACTGCCCTTAACAGTCTAGGGCATACATTCTTAAATAGAGAGCAACAAAAATTCTTACAAGGAGTTACATTAGGTAACTTAAAGAGCAACTATTATATTTTTAGGAAAAAAACATTTTCCATAACTTAGCACATAGATTCAATTTCCTAAGCTCTGAGGGTACGTGCATGAGTCATTGCTAACAGTGCATCTCATTGTCCTAACGTATTGCTCTGATACCACAAAACTTTGTAACGACCCTAACCCGACCTTAGGAGTTAAGCCAAAACAAAACACCGATGGAAATCCCACCAAGGCCATAGCAAGTAACAAACCTTATAAGCAATGACAAAGGAACAAAATATATATTCAGCGGAAACAAAACATATATTACCATATCGAACATCACAGGTTATATACATGGTTTTTCTTGTCAACCACTCAGAGCTGTGCCTTCTACATATCTTACAAGATTCAACTACAAACAAACAAGCCTCTAAAGTAGAGATTCAATATCTACAACAAAAGTACAGGTCTTATATTTACAGCCTATCCACACAAAAGGGTCCATGTCAACCCTTTAATCTTCGCATCCTGAAAGGTGAAGAAAAATACATAAGCTAACGCTCATATGAGTGACCAATACATAATTTACATGCTTTCCATGGAAATGATAAAACATTTCATAGAGATTTCAAACATAGAAGCATAGCCTTTATAAAGCACATTCCCCATAGTTGGTTTATCTATCAGGTGTCCCCGGTAGTGGATAAGCTTCAACGTCTTAGCATTACCCCTAGCGTATAAGTGTCACATAGTAGGAATGTCTTTCTAGATAGGAAAACATAGCCACCTTTCATTTATTCCCATGGAATTCAACTCATAGTACAAAACATGTAGAACAAGCTTTGAATTGAAAAACTTGCATAGAACCATGTAATTTAGGTATTGAGTCACTCACCTCGATTCACGTGTCACACGAACCTCCGAGACAATTAGGCAACAAAACCATGATTAGAAGATGCTAAATAAGCCTATCTTTAATGAACATAAGGTCCTAGAGTGAAAGATATGAAGTTAGACAACCAATCTCAAGAAATAATTTCAGAATCTGCAATTTCATCAACTTCAACTTAAAATCTGACTTTGCACGGAAATAACTAAGGTACAAACTCCACATACTTTTTAGGGTCTATGAATCTAGTTTCAAAATCAGAAAACGGTTTGTAACTTCATCGCTCGAGCTAAAAATTATGGCCGTTTCCCCAACATGTGTCGGTGCAGACTGCACAGTTCCGAAAATGAGTGATGCTAGGTTAAGAATTTCTATAGAGCTCAATACTTCGAACTCGATCCTGAAATTTTTACCATAGATAGAAGACTCATAGAGGAACTCTCAGTAAAATTCTCAGAAATTTAAGAACTTTCGAACTATCTCAATAAAATTCCCCAAAATCAGACAAACATGAATTTTCCAATTCTGCAGAATTCTAAACCAGGTAATTTCTGTTCTAAACTACTTTAACTACACAAAATCCAAACATTCAGTAGGGCTTTCTTGAGTTCTTCAACTCCCAATTCCAACTAAACTTGAAATCAATCTACTAGAGCAGCAAGAAATATGAATTTCACACTAAGAACTTGGAATTCATACCTCCTTGAATTTCAATCAGCAAAGCTAGGATTTTTTTCCTTCTAGCTTGGTTTTCCCCTTCCTCTTTCTCCTCTTCCTGTTCCTATTCGGCTCTCTCTCTCTCTCTCTCTTAGAGATGAATGAAGCTGTGGAATTCTCATGAGGAATACACGTACGTCTTTTTCCTTTTCTTTTCTCTTCTTAGGAAAATTATCAAGTGTGTAAGTAACCATGTGCTATATGTATTCCAACCTAACTTAGCAAATAAGATTAAGTCTATAACCACATAGTTAATAGAAGCACAACAATTATCCATGTATTAAGCATAATTAAAATGAGGGTTATTACAAATACATAGAAATATTAGACATCCACCTACTTAATACCCAATTCTAGGGTTTCCTTGACCTTTTCTCCAAAAAGTATAGGCTTTTCTTAACTTTGCATCAATCAACCGAAAAATAAAATCCATATTTGGCCAAGTTGGACGGCATGTTTGCCTCTAAACACAACTTCCAGATTATAGATAATCATCATTTCGTTGGTCAAAACAATGTCAATGTCCATTGTTTTCCCAAAATCACACCTAGTAGTACTTATCCTTGTCCACATATTTCCTACATTCTTATCAACTGTACAACTATTGTCCTTTGGAATTAATTTGTTTTCAACTTACAAATGTTACAAACTTTGATACATAGGTTTGCAGATAACATAAACAAGCATTGAAATAGTAGTAATGTCATCACAACAACTTGATAGTATCAATCAAAAGTTACACTAGGGAAGAAAAGGAAATAAATCGCATTCAACGAATGCCCATCAATGAATGGCATCAGTTTTATTTGTACCAAAGCTAGTAAAGAGTTTCCATCACACTAATCCTGCGCAAAGGCCAAAGGGACGTATGAGAATTGGAACAAAGAGTTAAACTTAACAGCCTCAACAGTTACACATACAGTTCATAGATCAGAGTTTTCAGAAAGGAAAAAATCTAGTGCTACAGCACACAAACAAATGACCTGAACACAATAACAAAAAGGCCACTCTCTCATACAATGAAAAAAAGCCAATTTGCTTACAAACACAGACACATGGACGAAATGAGAGAAGAGAAAAGAGAGAAAACTGCAAAAAAATTGAAACACCCAAAATATATATGTACCAGATGCGGACGTCCCTTGGTCAAGGAGAAGAGATTGCTTCTTCTTCGGTGGAATGGAGAGAGGATTGTAGCTTACAGAGAGATGAAGTGAGAGAGGAAGTAGAGGTGAGGGAGAACGGTTGTTGCAGCAAGAGACCAGAGGCGGAACCCTCTCATGTTCTTCTCTCCTCTTCAGCAGCGTACGAAGGAAGGAATGAGAGAACAGTGGGGCTGGGATTTCAAATTGGGAAAATTAAGGGTTTCTTTCATCTGGGGCATATTGGTCATTCTAGGTTGCCCTCTCCATGTATGGGGAATTATATTTCTCCTTCCCATCACACAAGAATTCCCAAAAACTGATCCATGAGGTGGGCAATATTTGCCCCTCCTTCCACTGATTGGCAATTTCCCCTAAAAGTATCCTACGTACGTATACTGATGCAGGAGAAAAAAAAAAATTCATATCTTGCTAAGCATACAAAAGAAATAAAAAGGTATAAAATATACACTTGCTAGTACTCCTCAATTCATCAAATTAATTAATGTGCATGGTTCTAAAGCAGCAATGTGAATTTTGAAGTACCCATGACGTACAACATAAGTTGGGTTTGAGTTCAAACATTCAGATGTATATATAGTTTGGGATGAATTCAACAAAGTTTGGTTAATTAATTATTGCCTAATTAAACTAGCTAGAGATCGATGTTTCCTTGTGATAAATAGTACTCCCACTACATTTGGGCCGGTCCTGCGTGCTCCCACCACTATATGAGAGAGAGAGAGAGAGATATTTCTCTTCTTTCCATCTAATTGACTGACTGACTAGACAGCTGATGTTTTCAATGAAAAAGTTTTTTTTTTTCAAACGAAAGTAATTTCAAATTCAAATATAATGAAAATAAAAAATTTTTTTAAATTTTTTTTTTCACCGTTTAAAAGATCTTAATGAGATTTATCAAACAAGATTCATATTAGTAAGAAAATTATTTGTGTAAATACATGATTTTTTTATCTTAAAATTACCTTCTTTTTTTTTTCTAAAAGTTCTTTTTCTGAGAAATCGGAACACTCCCTAATTTCGGTTTCACCGCTCCAAACTCTGGTTGGGTCGGGGCCCGGGGGATAGGGTTGGTGATTGCCACAAAAGTAGAGTACCTACTACTGTAGCATATCTTTAAGGCAAATTCTAACAGGCGCCATACAGTGCCTTAGAGCATCCACAGTGGAATAATCAAAAGTTGTCACACTATTTTTTGGTTATTCATTTAAGGGGTTGCTAAGATTAGCAATGTAGAGGTCCACAATGGTACAATCAAAATTGAATAACCAAAACTTGTCACATTACCTTTTTAACTTATAAAAATCTAGAAATTGTGACATCGAAAATAATTTTTTTAAATAATTTTCAAACTAATAAAAATAGGTTATTAGAAAAAGAGAAAATAGTTTTTGGAAAGTTTTGATTTAAAAAATAATAATTTTCGGGAAAGAGTAAAAAAAAAAACAGTTTTTTTTTTTTTCAAAAGAACAGTTTTTAAAAAAAAGTTTTAATAAAAAAACTGTTTGAAATAAAACTGTTAAAAAAATGGGAAAAACTGTTTTAATAAAAAAGGTGTAAAAAAACTGTTTTTTACAAAAAAATAAAAACTGTTTTTAAAAGTATTTTTGTTATAAATATGTTGAAAATGGAAGAAAGAAGGTTTTTGTCTAATAATGGTGTGCTTGATTGAGGAAATATGAAAACAGTTAAATTTGATAATAGGCAAAAGGTTGGTAGTTTTGATTACCCAATAGCCAAAATTTGATTAGTTGCTAAAATATTTCTAAGTTTGGTTATTTCAATGTGAGCTCTTTTTGAGCAAATATTATTAACTTTATAAATTTTTTTGTTTTGATTATACCACTGTGGATGTTCTTATATGTGAGTCCCGAATGCCAACTTTCATGAGTAGTACCGGTGGAACTTAAGGCAAATCACTGACAATGACAAATATTATACTCCCTCCGTCCCTTTATTATAATCCAGTATTTCATTTTGGGCTGTCCCTTAATAAGTGTCCATTTGGTAAAGTTAGTGGGTAAAAGTTGGTACATTGTCTATTTTGTCCCTAAAAGTAAATTCCATTTTGAAAAGTTAGGGTGTAAAAATTGTAATGATGATGGATAAGTAGGGAAAGTAAAGGAAAAAGTTGATGTGAAAGGTATAATGATGATGTTTTTTTAATAAATTGGAGTTACGAAGTAGGACATTTAAAAAGGAACGAAAGAAGTAATATTTTTGGGTTACTTTACACTTTTGACCTTAGCAATAACAAAATTAACGTAACTGCCATCTATTTTATCTTTTTCTACCGGCGTCCCCCGTTTCCCTTTCCTAAAACACACCCGGTCCAGTAAAATGTTTTGATTTTTTTGGCATCTTTTGTTTGGGCGTAATTTTTTGGTGTTTGGTTGTGAAAAAATAAAATAATTAAATAATTATTATTTTTCGAACTTAGCTTCGCACAAATAATTACGTTATTTCACTAAGCCTCTTAATAGGACCAATCTTATCCACCTATGACTTAACCATGTGTTTTCTCATCAAAGACTTGTGGTGTTTTTTTATTTTTTTTAGGTGTTTCTGTAACCGCTCCAATATAAATATATGCATACATATATCATTTTAAACTATCAACAAAACACTGAAAAATAGAAGTGATTTTTTTTTTTGCAAAATCATTTTACATAGAAAAACTTTTACATAAGTCCCACAAACATGGTCGAAACCTATCATTTTGTTTAAAATATTAGTCTTTATAAAACATTAGTTCAACCCGATATCGGTAAGGGCTTGTACAAAACATCTCATTTTATTCTGGAATTTAGGTCGGAATATTTGAGATTCGTCTCGGGTTCCATAAACATAATTCGAGCCGCTCATTTTGTTCAAAATATGTTGTTTGTGGTCCCTGTAAAATATCAGTTCAACTTGATATCAGTAAGAGTGTCTACTAAATATTCAATTTTCCTAAACAATATATTTTGAACAAAATGAACGACTCTAATTATAGTTATGGAATCCAAAATCCAAGACAAATCCCAAAGGTGTACGTACTCGAGTGCAATTTTGTTCACTCTCTTTGTTCACTTTTCTTGAAAGAGGATGAACATTACTTTTTTTACTATTGGTTGAAATGGCCGGTATGGATCCTATCACAAAGTGATATCATACTTACTATGCAATACATTTTTTGGTAAGTATGATATCACCTTATTGTGGGATCTACACTATTTCAACAAATAGGAATGAGGGTATTGTTCATTCTCTTAAGTGGAGGGTGAACAAAACTCAACTCCATTTTAACCAATAAGAAGAAAGATAATATTCATCCTCTTTTAAGGGGTGAACAAAACTCAACTCTGTGTGTAGCAAGCCTGATAGCAAAGTTGAGTACTGTATTATTTTACCACCGTCCGTCGTCCGTGTGTTTGCTCGGGAAGCGGGGGGGCTGCTGTCCCATTGGGACAGCAGCGTGCTGCTGGGCCCATTTTTTGGGCCCACTCCGGTCTCGCTCCGATGATCGGAATCGTTCATTTTGTAGAGTTCATCGAGTAGAACAACTATGAAAAAAATCAGCTTAATTGGATATCATTAATTGCTTGATCGGAACCTTTTTATCTTGAAAAGAATAGATCCGAAATACTGGATCAAATCCACTGTAACTCATGGACCAAGAGTTATATGGGCTCCGATCAGGCACTTAATGATATCCAATTAAGCTGATTTTTTTCATAATTGTTCTACTCGACGAGCTCTACAAAGTGAACGATTCCGATCATCGGAGTGAGATCAGAGTGGCCCAAAAAGTGGGTTCAGCAGCACGCTGCTGTCCCCTTGGGGACAGCAGCCCCTCTTCCGTTTGGTGGAACCATTATGCTTTTGGCCTTTGAGGGATAACATGGTCATTTATGGAGTGGAGGACAGTAATGACACAAGTGTCTGAAAAGGTATCAGTGACTAAAGTGAAACTTTGCATAGAATTCCTTCTCAAACGGGCGCAATAGTGCGGTTGTTAGAAGGACCCATAATGTAAATGTAAAATAATTTTTGATTTTTTTGTACTATTCAAAAGATCTAAATGAGATTATCAAACAAGATCCATATTACTAGAAAAATTATTTGCGTAAACACATTATTTTTGAATTTGAAATTGCCTTCTTAAAAAATAAGTATTGAAAGGAAGTTCTTGAACGGAAAGAGTACTTTACCGGAATAGCATAGAATAAATAAAACCAATGTTAATTACATAAAGAATGCACTATATAATTGCTAGATAAGTATCGATAAATTCCGTTTGCAAAGGACTAGAGGTGCAGCACAAGCTCGAGACACGACCGATGAGAGTGAGAACCATCACGGCAACTGGCAATAAAACCCACATAACTGCAGAGATTGTTCTACCAGTACATAAACTGGTGAAGTTTGGTCGATGACCTAGCTAGTTTAACTGAATCTATACACTCCAGACAACGATACGTCGATAACTACAAGGCTTATAACTCAGATTGAGACCACAAGTGTCAAAGAAACTAGGTACTTTCCTTTATAAACTATCATACTTTTTGTAGTGGGCTGAAATATCCGTAGGATAAGGGCCGGCCTCGGGATAAGCCCCGCAAGCCCTCGGTCTTGGGCAATCCCCGGTCTGGGACAACCAAAAAAATAAAAAAATTTAAGTGTATATGTATATATATATATATAAACGTTTCCCATATTTGCACAGGCGGTAGCCTTTGGTGCAGTGGTCACGCAAGCCGCTAAAATCCCACGTGAACTGAGTTTGATTCTTGCTGGCCCCTTCCGCTCAAGTTAAAATTTTCTCTCTACTTTTGATTCCTAGCCTTTCCACGCCCCTTTTTTTTTTGTCCCCACTTTTTTTTTTTTTTTTATCCGCTTTTTTTCCCACTTTTGATCTACCTCTTTTTGTTTTTCCTCCCAATGCATAATATTGCGAAAATCAAATTACTTTATTGAAAATTTCCGATTTAACAAACACAAAAATAATGTATGAGTGATATGTTCTTACATTTGATTAAAAAAAGTCACAAATCGAGCAAGCTAACACATTTTTATTTTTACCTTCAAACTACAATTTGCAAGAAAGATTAAAAAGATTGGCTATGATCTCAATTGAAAATGAGACGCCATTCTACTAAAAGCATTTTTAGACATTTAGGTCTTTTTTAACTTTTTACGTTTTTCGAAACAAGTCATTCTCTTTACATATATCAACTAAAAAGCCCAAAAATAAAAAATTAGCGAAACGGGTCCCGAGTTATTAGATAAGTAAAGTACAATAACTGAATTGAAATTTTTGCTTCAAAAAATGTAAAAAGAATTTATTTTCTTTGAATCAGATCGTACTAATCACAAAACACTTTAACCGGGGTTTATATTTTGATGTTGATTTTTTTATACTATTCAAGCTAAAATAACAATGTAATTTTGAATTTTTTTTGGGTACTTTTATATAGTATATATACGTAGTATTTTTTTGGTTTGACTTAATTGTAAATGGGCAACAAAACATAAGGTTGGGCTAGGGCAACCCAAATATCGAGGCCGGCACTGCGTAGGATCAAGGGGATCAAAAGGGTTACGTTATTAAGGATCCATCGTTCAGTTATCTCAATTTATCTGTAAGTCAAGACACCTCTTGATACGTCACCTCAGGTTTCTCCCGAAGGACAAGCAGATCCTGGGCATCTTACCGAGCTTCAGTGTGGTTCTCCGAACGTTGTAAAACTCGTTCCATTCGGCAGTTATCTTTATCGTTCGGTGTAACCTTCTATTAATGGATCTATCTTTGTTCAACAAGGACTTTGTTTGGAGCTGTGCCGTTTGGTCCTTTACGTTCGGAGACCGCTGTTCTGGAACCTTCTAGAAGCTTCCAATGATACGTGAGTTGTCTTCTTTGATAACCGAAGTGACATCTCTATTTGATGTGACTTATCTGACACTAACCAACGCGGCTCTGCAATCCCCAAGAAGCGACGTTTATTAAATGCCTTTGACACGTACCGTCATCCGAACGTGGCAAAGCACGTGGGTTGCAGAACCAGCTTGTTCAGCACTCTACATCTTAATTGCCTATAAATAGAAGTGTCCCCTTCTAGGGCAAGCACCGGATTTTTCTCTCAACTACTCTCTTCTCTCTCCTAGCAAATTTCTCACTAAAACTTCTTTCCTTCATCTTCACTTACTAACTAGTTCGTCGGAGTTTCTTCCCGAAGGAACACCCCCCTCCAGTTCTGTAGGTACACGAAGATTAGCGTTGCACCTCCACGATTCATCAAACAGAGAAAGAGATTCAAGAAGGTCGCGGTAAAATCAGCCCCACACTTTTGTGCCACATGAGCAAGGAAGTTCAATGTTTCATCAAAATAAAAACGTGCCACATGGGAAATTGGATGGACAGTAAATGCCATGTACGGTAGTATTCAGTAAATGAAACAGGAAGAGTATTGTTTGGTTCATTGAGTTTTTACAGTGAACTAGCTAGCTAGATTTAAATCTCATTTGATTCTTGAATGAAACTCTATATTAGTAAAATATAGATTATTTAGGCAAATACACATCTCAGTAATTAGCACAGATCTGATTGACTTGAACAACCATCGAACCAAACTTGGGCAAAAATTTAACTAGTCTGGAATTTCGAAATAAAAAGATGGTATGGAATTGAAAAGAGTTAAAGAAGACCATTGTTAGCTTCGAACACAAATTTTGTATTAGCAGTTAGAATTTGAGACCGAGAAATACCCAAGATAACCCCAAAGGTTGCTTCGATGGTCAAGGCCTGGGATTTTGAGTTTGTTCCATCCTAAATTTCAGATTCAAAGGTGCTATCAACTCTCTTGACACTGGTCCATAAAAGACTTTTTCCCGGCTTCCGCTAGTGGATAGTGGAACAAGCCCCCCAATGATTAGTTGAGGTGTGCGAAAGTTGGCTCGAACACATTAAGATATCAAAAAAAAATAAAAAATGTACCCCCAGAGAGAACACCATTCATAACTAGGCTTGATCATAAGCATTAACGATCCTGAAGGCACCAATTTTCAGTGGTATACTTCCTAAAGATGTCTAGTACAGTATGTTCTATCCCAGCTATCAGCATGTAGTATTCTTTGATCCGAAACCAAACCCAGAAACTGCTCAGAACTTCATTAGAAGCATCAAATAGGCCTGTTAATGAACCAGATTCGATTCGGATCCGATCCGAATCCAATAATGCTCAGTACTTCATTAGAAGCATCAAATAGGCCTGTTAATGGACCAGATTCAATTCGGATCCGATCCGAATCCAATAATGCCGATCCAATAATTCGATAATCCAAATACGGATCGGATCGGGTTCAGATTGGATCGGATTAAATCCGTTATCAATCCGATCCGAACTTTGTTTTTTAAATTTTTTTAAAGAAAATTGTACATTTTTTATTTTGAAAAAAAAAGTTTAAGTTGTTGTATTTTTATTTTAAAATTTTAAAATTGTATTTTTTTTTTTTAAAAAAAAAATTTGTTAAAATTTTTGAAGTAAAAATGTTTTCGGATTAGATTCTGATTACCACTATTAGATTCAAGTCTTATCGGATTCGGATCAGAATTACCACTATCAGATTCAAGTCTTATCGGATTCGAATTTGTCGGATCCGGATCAGATTCGGCTCATTAACAGGCCTAGCAGCGAGGATGCAAGCCCTGAATTGAAAGGCCCTTGCAATTGAGCACTCTATTTCGCAAATTTATTATGCCTTGGAAAATCGCACTTCACGCAATTGCAGTAAAATTGAAGAGTGCAATGACCAACCAAAACACCTAACCTGATACATTTTTCGTATTCAGCTACTATGAAGTATTTGAAAGTCACTTTTGGAGAGTGAGAATCTTTTTGTAAGTAATGATTGAAAATATGGGTAATGATTGGAGATAAATAGAAAGAGATGAGAAAGTAATAATTGGAAAAATAGGGTCATGATTGAATAAAGAAATAAGATAATAATTGAAAACTAAACTAAAACTAAACGGTGAACCGAACAAAGCCAAAGAAATTACAGTTTCTTTCTATTTTCATGATGCTTCAATTTTTATTATTTTAGCAAAGAATAACAAAAATTTCTAAAATACATGGCTTTAAATTAAGGTTATATGTCATCCAAAAGTTCGGAAAAAATCCTTGGAGTAAAAAGATATATATTTTGGCTAAAACTCATTAACATAGTTTCTTAGCCAAACCATCTTTTTTCTCCAACCAAATTTTTTCTGGACCTTTGGATCTTCTAAAACAAATTTGTGATTAAAATATTACAATTTTCATGGTATTAAAAAATTATGTGGTATAAAGAAGCTTGTTTCTAATTGATGCCAGTTTAAATTAGCAGTACACACATGTCGAAAGTACTCTATTTTTCATAAAAGGATTTTACGGCTACATGATTTACCCTTCTTTTTTTTTTCCCGATAATGATATTTATGACTAGGATGTTCTAATAAAATCTAATTTAATTTATAAAACAACAAAATCATATTTGAAAAAAACAGTGATGGGTTCATCGGTAACAAATACCTTAATTTTGCCGGAATTATATTTTCACAACTTCAATAAAACTAGGAATCTAAAACTAGAAATTTAAATCTTCTAAAAAAATAGGCAAAATATTATAATTTTTAACTTGGTTTTCACAAAAAATTAGAGATAAAATGAAGTAAACTTTCATTTTTTGGGACAACTAAATTAAATTCTAAAATAACTATTGCATTAACTCCAATAACATAACTAAATTATAACTTAAATTATATGCTTAGCAGAGAGAGATAGAGACCTAGGGGAAGTATCTACTATTATTAGAAACCTCAAGGGAGGTCAATAAAAGGGTAAAAATGTCCATTCATGTGATTTGTTAACGTCTGTTAGCCAACAAGTTTGATAGGGGAGGTAACTGCAATTTTAAAAACGTGAGGGGATGTGTCTTTCATTGTCAGAAACCTCAGAGGAGGTAGGTGAAATTTTCCCTTAGATGAATGTAAACTCATGAAAAGTAGAAGATTTTATCCCATGATCCAAGATTCTTCAAATGAACAATCCAAATCAATGGTATTTCCAAGTAGTTTCATAATAGCTGAAACTTCATCCAAAAGTGCATATATTTCAACACATCGCGGATGCAATCTATCCTCTACACTAAACTTATGAATTCGTCCTCCCTCTTCGATGAAACTATACCCGGCTGCCTTTGTTATCCTTCCGTCTTTCATCATCTTCCGTAGCTTTGCAACTCCATTCCATTTCCCTGCTGATGCATAAATATTGGAGAGGATAACATAGTTTCCTGGATTCCATGGCTCAAGCTTAAAGAGTGATTCTGCTGCTTTCTCTGCCAATTCAACATGGTGATAGAAACTGCACGCCCCCAACAGAGCTCCCCATACTACAGAATCCGGCTGCATTGGCATACTTTGTATAAGATCATAAGCTTCATGTGATTCTCCTGCTCGACCTAGAAGATCAACCATGCATCCATAATGTTCTAATTTAGGAATGATCGAGAAGTTTTGTTCCATCAATTGGAAAAGCTCTCGTCCTCTAACTACCATGCCTCCATGAGTGCATGCCAAGAGAACTCCCACGAATGTAACATTATCTGGTGCAATTCCTTCCCTCTGGTAGTAGAAATCACACAATGAAGACAAACATGTTAGCGAGAATCTAAGAATCTATATGATAAGCAATCAGGCAATGCTATACAAACAAAAAATTTATACAGAATGAGGCGACTCATTATTTTAGACCCATCGTTTGATGTCATAATTAATAAAATGGCACAGCTGAATGAAGTACGTTCTGTTCACGCTTGTTAAGAGAGGGTTAACAATACCATCACTCTCATTACTTAAAAACTGTGCAGGCCCAACGGAATCAATACACGTTTTGATGTGTATGGGAATACTTTTTAACGAGATCCAGACATTTTCAACTAACAAAGTGAGGATGCAATTCTCACATAGGACTTCGGTATGAAAATATTATTTGTAGATGATTTTCCTATTGATTATGAACCAGAGAGCAACTCACCAGCATGTCTTGGAAGAGTTGAAGAGCCTCATTGCATTTTCCATGGACAGCTAAACCCATGATCATAGAATTCCAGGAGCACACATCTCTATTGAGACCAATCTCATCAAAAACACGTTTTGCCATATCAATGCTCCCACACCTGGAGTACATCTCCAAGATAGCATTGCACACAAACATATTACCAAAGTATCCTTTCTTCCTTGAATAAACATCAATCCTCTGCCCAATCTTCAATGCCCCAAGATTTGCACAGGCCGGAAGAACACTGGCTATAGTCACTTCATTTGGCCTCACTCCTTTTGCTCTCTCCATTTCCAAAAATGTATCAAGGGCTTTTTGGTACTGCCCATGCTGTGAATACCCAGATATCATTGTTGTCCATGATATCACATTCCTAGAAGGCATTGCTGCGAACAATTCGTACGCCCCCTCCATATCTCCACACCTTGCATAACCAGCGATTACCGAATTCCACGCAGGCACATCTTTCACTGTCATCTCATTAAATAACTGGCAGGCCGATGCCAATAAACCCAGTTTAGCATACATGTCAACCAGAGCCGTAAGTGCAAAAATATCAAATTCGAAACCTGATTTGACAAAATGGGAGTGGAGTGTTTGGCCGTGACAAGGGGAGGAAAGGGAAGCGCAGACAGCGAAGAGGAAAGTGAAGGAGTACTGGTCTGGCGAGCAGCCGCGAAAGCACATTTGGGTGTAGAGGGACAAGCACGGGTGGTAAGGGCCATGAGAAGAGTAAGCCTGAATGAGCTTGTTGTAGTGAAAGACGGTTGGGTTAGGAATAAGATCGAACAGGTGGTGGGCATATGGGATGTTTGGAATTTCAAGGAGTTTCGTGAAGAGGAATTTTGTGAAGTCTATGTCTTTTCTGAGAGAGCGGGCATGGATTTGCTTTAGTTGGTTCATAACAATTTCGCTCCGCTGCTAATGGTTTTGTCACGCCCTCGGTTTTCAACTAAACTAATAATATATTTTCTACAAACAAAAGTCTCTCTCAACTATATTTACTCTTAAATGTCATGTAAATCCAAACAACGAATCAAAGTCGCTTCTTCTTCTCTCTAAATTTTTTTTTTTTTTTACATGAAGTCTCCCAAACATCTTCCACAAAAAAAAAGGGGCTTAACAATAATCAAGGAGAGGAGTTTAGACATAACTTTACATATGTTCTAACCAAAAAATACAACCTTCAATTGCGAGTAAAGTACACAACATGAATTAGACTAGATGATAAACACCTCCTTAATGATTCCAATGAAGCTCTCAAGAGACGTCTCAATGTGCACTCCATGCAATCCAAGCTAAGTGCCATGGCGAGTACCTGAAAAGATAGGGTGAGCTACACTAGCTCGTAGAGATATCCATACCTAAATTATATGCAGAAGTGAAGACAGATCCCAAGGAAAAATATTTTCCAAAAGCATATTTGTTTTGTCAAAAAGTAGAACTCAAAATACCATACTCACGCTGGAAAATATTTGACTCCATTTCTCAAACACTGACACTCTCACCCACACACACCAATATTCTTAAAAATCTCAGCTTACCGTTACGGCGTTACCCAAATTAATCCCTGCTTTTTCATTTCCATTTCAAAGACCTAAAGATTAATCTAAGTTCTTTAATAAATAGCATCATTTTTCTTGTCTTAAATAACTAGCCAACCTCTCACCAAAAATATACACTACGCAGGTAGAGTCAAAATATGAAATAACCATAACACATCGAATAATACCACACCTCGACAATAAGGAGACTCACCTATAAACCCCAAATCAAATTCCAAATCTCAAGTTAACTTCAAGCCAAAAACCCTTCACCTTAAGGTTTCCTTTATAAATCTAACGTGAAAATACCCTATATGTAACTCCCACAATGCATCACACCACAAGCTACCAAATATACACTAACAGAGAATAAGTTGCCCACCGCAAATCAGGAGAACAAGCCACAATGATTTGGAGGTCTAAAAGAAGAAATATAAAACATGTATTGACATACTAGACGATCCAAGGTGACAACTCAAGTTCAAGTTCTGTGTTTCTTATACGCATATTCCACTTTGCCTCAAATTCACATCATCGATTTTCAAAACCAATTTCCCTTTCTTTTCTTTTTCTTTTTGAAAACACCAATAACCCAGCCATTAGAAACATACCACCAAAGTAGAACCATAACTTGCCTTCAGATAGGAATTTGCAAATTGCCATACACATTAAAACTTAACATCTTGATGCAGAAGGATTCATAGCATAACGTAACAAATAAACGACGAATTCCCAATCACTTATGTCATGTGATTAATCTCATTCATTCACTTTCTGTGCTTTAAATCTTATAAGCATGTTTTGATTTCATTTCCGGGCATTAAGAACCCCGTGCGTCCTGTGTTCATTTCGGCATCACACCTTTCGGTTTATCCGCGGCTTTCTTGTGCACTTCCGGACATTAAGGACCCCGTGCGTCCTATGTTCATTAAATTCCGGGCTTTTAGGACCCCCGTGCGTCCACTAAATCCTTTCATTCAATTCCGGACTTTTCAGACACTCGTGCGTCCACTAAAATCCTTTCATTCAAAGTCTAATTTGCAAATACCTATAAAGATCCACATCTATGTAGTACCCCTCAATGGTTGACAACCAGGCACTCATGCCAAATGATTCACCAAATCCTGTTTTTAACTCACTGCAAGCCCAAATACTTAATCTCATGGAAAGACATCAAATAATTTACACATCGCGTCAAACATTCTACAACTTAATTTATCATCGATCGTATCATCCATCTAATCCATTTTCTATTCCAATCGTTTACAAGTATTTTAACCCTTATGCTCACTAGTTCTCATATCCCTATAATTAATCATTCACACTTCAAGTTCTAACTATATCCGATCAAATAACATAAATTTAAGAACGACATTTAAACCATTGAGAAGTAGGCTTCTTCTTCTTCGATCCAAAGGTCATACATCAAAAAGAAACGGAGTTCTGGTAACCTTACTACGGCTTTTCGATTATGGCTCAACGTAACCATGAAACTGGTGCAAAGGCAGAATTTGGGTCAACTTTGGATGCAAATCTATTTTCGCTCGGACATACCCATAATGCATGGGATGTATCGTTGGAAAGCTATATGTGTCTAGTTTCTAACAAAACAAACGGTGCGTCATTTCGAGTCCCGAGCTAGGAGTTTTGGCCATTTTACCAAAGTCCGCCGGTGCTGTCAGATTCTACGCGGGAATAAGTAAAAATTGATTGAAAAATCATAACTCTTCCATCTTAAACCCAAAAACATTGAAACCAATGCCAAAAGTTGCACCCCTACAAGCCCTAAACTCAGTAAAAATTCCAGGTTCAGAAGCGAGAGGAGGTTAACCCAACAATCAAAAGAAAAATCGATTCTCAACCATTTTCGCACCAGTCAACCAACCCTGCTTTAGAAATTCACCAAAAATTGTATACTTAACCAAATTACTTGATTCCAACGCCAATCTCTTCTTAACTTAAATATGCAGCTCCTGTAAAAGACCCAGAGCCAGCCAAATTGTTCATCATGCCCAGAACGTTAAAAGAAGACAGCCACGCACAGATTCGCACATACAGCAAACAGCCAGTATTCAAAAATCCATAACTAATTGTCTGATTATCGGTTTTGCATGATCTAGGTACCGAAATCTTCCTATTGAAACGTACTTTAACAGTTATGAAGACACCAAAAATTGATTCCTAGCAGAAGGGCCCCAAAAAGACAGATTACCAGAACCCATGAAATTTTCAGCATACACTAAATTTATTCAAGACTCAAAATAGATGATCAAACTTAATCCTTGCACATCAAACCAACACTTAACACATATAAAGAAGGCAGGAGATCCCTACCTCGAAGGTTAGAAGCATGCCCGAACATGGAAGAAACTTCAAAGTGCTCCGATCATGAATTTTCTTGGATGGATAGGAAGCTCTCGTCGTGTAGAACAACTTTTGTACTTGGGATTTTCAAAAATCTCACTCTTAGTAGATGAAATCGAAGAGAAGGTGAGAGAGGTGAGAGCCGAGAGAGGGAGAGAGATGCCGGACAAGAAAAAGAAAAGGGAAAGTGATTTCCTGCCACATTTTTTTTTACTTATATAGCACTAATAACACTTACACCCTTTCACTCCTATTGTGTTACGTCAACTCCCACAACTTACAAGTCATCTCACATTGACCCAACTCATATCTACCTCATATTTCACATTTCATAGTATAATCTCGCATTAAAATTATTAAAATAAATACGGGTCTCTACGGGTTTCCTTCAGAAACTCACGAAACCACGGACGCTTGCACAGACACTTGTAGCAAAAAAGTGATTTTGCTTTTGATGGGATTTTCCTGATTTGAATATGTTTTTAGGTGGAACTTCTAGTTTTCCGACCACGTCTATCAGATGATTTCAGATTTGGAACTTCTAGTTTTCCGCCCCACCCAAATGTTTGGTTGCTAAGCCTGATCCCAAACTTGACCCGTTCCGCTTTTTCTAAAAACTTTTTTTTTCAAAAAGAAGGTAATTTCAAACTTAAATATAACGAAAATAAAAAATAATTTTTCAATTTTTTTGCACCGTTTAAAAGATCTCAATGAGATCTATCAAACAAGATTCATATTGATAGAAAAATTATTTGTGTAAACATATGATTTTTGACCTTGAAATTTACCTTTCTTTTCAAAAACCCACTTTTAACAAAAGTGGAACGGGCTTTACTCCATTATTCAGTGTCCAATGTCCATTCAGTGTACGTAGCACAATTTTACGAGTGATGTAGAAATACTTGCCAGGCCTGACCCCAAAGGGCCCAAACCCAAAACGAACAGGGGAGCTTCCTTTAGTTCCTTACAAAGATAAAGGGTGTTCCACTTTTATAAAAAAATCTTTTTTTTTTTAACGGAGGTAATTTCAAACTCAAATATAATGCAAATGAAAAATATTTTTTCAATTTTTTTTTGCACCGTTTAAAAGATCTTAATGAGATCTATCAAACAAGATCCATATTAGTAGAAAAAATTATTTGCGTAAACACATAATTTTTGAACTTGAAAAAATTTCTTTTTCTAAAAATACTTTTTACTATTCATTTGGAACACCAAGTCTATATACAGTGTCCTTTCAAGTATGTAGCACGGTTGTAAAAGATACCCTGTTTCGGAAAAATTATTCTCTGTCCTACCGACATTTTCCACGTGGTATGGAAGAGACAAGAGAGCAAAGAAGAAGGGAGAAAAAAAACAAAGGAGCCATGTTGCACTGAGCGTGTTTAGTGACAAGTAATAAGTAGGGGGGAACTAATTTTTTATTTTTTGCACACACTATTTCGGTTATCGAACCAACTTATTTGATTTTTACTTAATCTATTTAATTTTAAGTGTTGAATTAAGTTATCAAACAATCCCTAAGTGTTTATTAGTGTCATTTAATCGTTAGTAAGGTTATTAAGTCGTTCAACGAGTCTATCTAGTTTTTTTTTAGGCAAAGTCTTTATTTTCATTTAAACTTTAGCTTTGAAATTCTAAGTTTTTTTTTTTTTTTTAATGCTTGGAGGGATGTTCCAAGTTATCCATTTAAAACCTAGCTTTGAAATTATAAGGTTTTTTTTTTAATGCTGGGAGGAATGTTTCAAGTTATCTATTTAAACCTATGTGGTAAATGAAAAGAATAGTTTTGAGTGTTTGAGTTCAATATTCTCTAGCACATGAGAAGATTAGTTCTTCTCGTTAACTCGTATCCTTCGACCTTACCAATCTTTGGATATATATTAGGTATATCCCATCGGAAATATGGTGTGTTGTGTTTATTTCATGTTCTATCTTACTTATTTCCGTAACTAGTGGTACCTAGGCCAGGGATCGAGTTGTTCATAAGGGCTCAGACACGACACTTAGCCAGGGGATTCTTTAGTTCTTCTTGTTAACTCGTATCATTTGGTGAATTTTGATAGGTGGTGTGTTTCTTTGAGTCTTGCATCCTTTGTTAAACACATTGGGTGGTAATTATGTGTAATTGTGTATTCCTGGACATAATATCTCAGGTGATGAGCTTACCCTTTTTATCCTTTTATCATTTTATTTCTTTCCTTTCAACATCCGCTTCACTTTTCTTGTTCTCTAACATTTAGGGGTGGACATCATGTGTCATGTCATATTATTTTGTGTTTGTGTCAGAAGTTTTTTCAATCATAACTTGACCTGTTTAACTTTTAGTGTTGTCGTATTGTGTCACATTAGTGTTCCATATCATAAATAACATACCCTAATCCACTAATTTCGTGTTGGGTTCATGTCTTGTTATCTTGTCTTTTTATAAACTTCCACCCCACATCGCATCGTGTTAGAGTTCTATCAACTCTAACTTGATCAATTTAACTTTTTGTGTCGAAAATTTCCACCCCTGTTAATAATATTGCTCTTTAGACAAACATTATCCGATTTCGATTTTTCCTTTCCCACAAAAAAAAAAAAAAAGAATCCGGCAAGTGGGTCGATTTTCCAGGACGTTAATGGCGCGACGTGGTGCAAAGGGGGATGTTCACGTGCATCCTTCATCTCCCACATAAACCGGCCTCAGCATCTCCAGAAAATTAACCCATTGGATATCTACACGGTATACCAATCTTATCCATTTCTCTCTCTCCTCTCTCTCATCCTTCAAACAAAAATTGTGGACCTACTATTTCCCATGATATTTATTTTTAAGGCCCAACCATTGGATCCACATTCGTAGAGACCCATTTCAAGGGAACAACTTTTTTTTTGGTCAAAGCGGAAAATTCTAGGGGAACTTCTAAAATCCCCATGTCCCATTTATATTTTTCCTTCCTTTTCGTTTCTTATCCTTGTGGTTACCTTTTCCGCTCTCTCTCTCTCTCTCTCTCTCTCTCCTTTAAGCAAGCAACTCGCCTTCCAATATTTCCTTGTAAAAAGATAATCAAAACCCATCAGTAGTTTTCAAGGGTACCGGATCGATCCAAGAAATTCGTGTTCTTTGGATCCCCTCGATTTCTGGGTTCAATTAAAGATTTGAATTTTGATAGGGGTTTGTGTTGAGCAGTGGAATTGAAAATGGCGAAGGCTGTGATGAGCAAGACCTGTACGTTCTCGTCCTCTTGTTCTTCGATTCAACATCACAATAATGGGGTCTCTTCCTTTCCGGTTGAATCAGCCATGGTTTCTTCTGGAATGGAGTTTCCTTCTCTGAAGATTGCAACTTTTTCCAGGAAAGGGAATACCAGACTTTCTCCTCCTTCTCCTCTTTATGCACAGGTCTGTAAATACCTCATCAATTCTTCCTCTAACCCTTTTTTTTCCAGCCCTCTTGGGTTCAATATGTGTGTATACGTCTGACTGTTTGTATTAATCCGTAATTAATTAGGGGGTTTGGTTAAGTTATGCATAAAATTACTCTCCCGTCCCGATTTATTTGTCTCTTTTCACTATTTAGGACCTTCAACAAAATTGTCTATATGTTTCAATCTATAATAAATTTTATATGTAATATGGATCTTGTTTGATAGATCTCGATTAGTTCTATAATATGATATTTTTGAAATTATATAAAATATTTGTGAGATATAGAAATGTTTGATAGATCTCGATTAGTTCTATAATATGATATTTTTGAAATTATATAAAATATTTGTGAGATATAGACACCAGTGCGAAGATCTTATTTTTTCTGATCATTTTATCGAGAAGAATCATAATTAATTTTTAACTGTAAAGTTCTCATTAGGCGGCACTTAAAAAATTAAGTACTCTAATTTTCAATCTGTTGAACAGGTGCGAAGATCTTATCCCTCTAATTATTTTATTCTAAAGGGTCATAATTAATTTTTGACTCTAGAACTCTCATTAGTTAGCCCCCTAAGATAGCCTTAGGGTTGACTAATGAGAGCTTTAGAGTCAAATTAATTATGGTTCTTCAGGATGAAATGATCAGGAAAATAAGATCTTCGCACTGGTCCAAACAAATTAAAAATTAGAGCACTTAACTTTTTTTACTTAGCTTTCCACCAAACAGAGCCTTTTGCCATTTCCCTTGCAGCACCAAAACGGTGATGTTTTGAGTCACTACAAAAGTCACCACAAGCCCCCCGAGTCCCTGTTCTGTTGGGTTCGGTTCGGTTTATTCATTCTCTTCGTGACAAGAAATTTGCGTTAGATAATGGGGTTAATTTGTTTTACTCCAATTGGGTATTTAATTACGAAGAGATCAATTTATCATGATGATATTTACTCCTGTTTTTTGTGTTTGGAATATAACTTTCTTCTTATTGGGTTTTTCTTTTCAAACGACATAAAGTTTCCATTTTTTTTTCCCTTTTTGAGTAGAATAGACAGAGTTGTAGTAAGTGATTGAGTTTTGGATATTTTGCACAGATGGCCACAGGTCTTATTGGGAAAGCTCAAAAATGGTGGGAGAAAGGGCTTCAACCAAATATGAAAGAAATAAATGGTGCCGGAGATCTTGTGGAATCCCTATTGAATGCTGGGGACAAACTGGTGGTTGTTGAATTCTTCTCTCCTGGCTGCGGTGGTTGCAAAGCCCTTCATCCCAAGGTCATTAATCCCTCATTTACCTTTACAGTTAGATTTTAATTATGATCTTTCAATTGGAATTCTCAGACTGAGCAAGCAAAATGTATTAGCTTAGTTCAGGAAGATGTAATGGCCCCTTTGGATAGTGAGAAAGGATGAGAAATAAGAAAAAAGGATGAATCATTATTGGTTCATTTGGTTTCGGACCAAAAATTACGCCAGTTCCTTTCTTTTCTCTCTTTCTCACAATCCAAATAAGAATTATGTTTTGTTGTTTCTCCGAAGCCTCACATGGTAACTAAATGTGAGTGCGTTTGTTGTCCTTGGACCTGCAGATGTGTCAAATTGCAGAGATGAACCCGGAAGTGCAGTTTCTGCAGGTGAACTACGAGGAGCACAAATCCATGTGTTACTCGCTGAATGTCCATGTTCTCCCCTTCTTCCGTTTCTACAGAGGTGCTCATGGTCGTCTTTGTAGCTTTAGCTGCACGAATGCCACGGTTAGTTCTCATGCTCCTCTCTCCTTTAGCTCTTATACTTATTTGTTCTTTACATTTGCAATAAATTTTGTACGAGATGTCATGTGTTTTGTTTTCATTATCTAGCCATCTTGTTCCCCAACTCCCATGCCGAGGGGGGGTGGTGGGGGGAATACGAAATAGAACAGTATCTGATGGGGGAGACAAACAAAAGCCCTAAACAAGAACTACACTATCACGAAGCAGTGACTTTTGGCATTTTTAATAATTGGGATCTGAAACAACCTTTGTTTCCTACTCCATTTTTCTCCTTAGCATAACCTTTCCCTTGTTATGACCCTGGTTTTGTTGTTCCATTTGTTACCGGAAATAACTTCGTGCACATTGAACCCCTTCTTTTAGGTTTTCTTGGTAAGGAGTTTCTAGTTATTACAAGATCAATGTTTCAAAACCTGGTTGTTATTAACTTATTAGGCACTTGATTTCACCTATTGCTGCACTATGATCTATTTTTAGACAGATTACATGCGGATAAACCTTTAGGACCATTCATAGGTTTTTCAATTTGACAAGGATTCCATGGTTTCTTTTTGTGGTTCGCTCAATTGTAATATTGCTTTCTAAAGCATTGCTGATATGGTGGTGATTTCGCAGATCAAGAAATTCAGAGATGCATTGGCGAAGCATAGCCCAGATCGTTGCAGCCTGGGACCACCGAAAGGGCTCGATGAGAAAGAACTGCTAGCGCTTGCAGCCAACAAAGATCTCTCCTTCAATTACACACCCAAGCCAGAGCAACCATTGCTTGTTCCTACCCAAGAAGAGATCGTCCTAGCTGAAAAATCACCAGTTCCAATGCCGGCTTCTCTTGCAGAGGGAGAACCTCCACTATCTCTTCCTCTGCCGCTTCCATTGCCAATTACTTCAATTGCAGCTCAACATAAAAACTTGGTCACATCGGGAAGGTAATGAAGAGAGGACTATTCCAACCGGTGGCACATTTGCTTTTGTACAAATTTATTTTGGTGCTTTGGTCTTTTACCTGTAAAAAATCTTGAAGAACTAATTAGTATGAAGTATGTCAAATGTATGCGTTTGGTCCCCAGTTGAGTTTAAGGCTTCAGGATATATTTTTGTTTGGATCCAAGCCTGCGAGGTGCTGGGAACCCTTATAGGAGAGTGAGTAACTAGTAGCTATGTAATGTTTCCTTTTTCTTTGTTGGCTGTTTGTAAAGTGATTTTGTATCAACTGGTTACAGCTTTCTTGGTAGCAGAAGCTTGTTCCTGTTTTTTATTTGAAGCTTGTGTTACATCCTTCTCTCTGGAGGCTGTAAGTTGGATTATTTTCCTTACCCTCGTATAGTCATACTTGTATCGATGGTTACAGAAATATCTCTGTTGGCTTCAAGAAAAGTAATTAGATACTCCCGAAGTACTATGTGTCGTTTACGTGATGTATTGATATGAAATTAGGGATGCCTGCATATGAAATGCGACACATTTTTTCTCTCTAAATAACGCCTCTAACGATATCGAACGAAGCTCATTTTTTATAGAGATCTTAAACGACATATTTAGAACAAAATGAGCGGCTCCGATCATCTTAGTGCAACCCGAGCCGGGAGAAAATGGCATCTGTGCACAGCTGCTGTGCACATAGCACTGCTCGAGTGCACCGTGTGAAAATGTCTATTTCTACATGGTACTCCTGGAGTATTGATGCATAGCTCCATAAGCCTTGAATAAATAAGTTGGGACTAATCTAAAGTTCGAAACTTCTTACGATCGAGTATCAATTTTTATAGAGCTAGTTCGTAATAGATTTTGTCTAGATTTTAATTGGGCTTTTACTAGGGCTTTTTTTTTTTTTTTATCGGCAAAAAAATTATATTATTAAAAACTTGATACAGGTACATAAAGGAAAAAAAACCTAAACCATGATATTAGATACATGGAATAGGGAAAGGAAAAAGACTTCCAATAGAGCATTGGAAGAGAGGAAAAAACAAAAGGCCAAAAACAGCTGGCCAGAAAAAATCTACCTAAGAAAATATCCTACACCAAATAAGAAATCACATCAAAACTGGAAAATCTTCCGAGCAACAAAAGCAGATTCGTGATCCCAAAACATCACCAGAATGGTAAGACAAAAAGGAGCACTATTACAAGCAAACAAAACTGATCCATCTTGAGCAATTGCTGTCATTTCAGTAGGCAAAGAAATTGGACCGTTTCAGCATTTTCTTCTGGATCAGTACTCCAAATATCTCTTAGCCCTCCCAAAGATGGGAGTTGAAAAAAGAGAACATTGCAGATCCTTCAGAGAGAGAAATCGACACCTAATATAAGGAGCCTCTGTAATCCGAGCCACCTTAACAGCACAGGAATGGAAAAAACAGACAGCTCCAACAACTTGAAAACATAGTTGAAAACACCCCGTGGTTTAGGAAAGACCACCTGACCTCATAGCCTTCCCATAGAGGGAGTTGATATGAGGATGACACCGGCAGCAATTCTAAGGTCTCACGTTTTACTAGTGAATGGTGGTTCCTAGATTAGGATTTTGCTCAATTCTAAGGTTTCACGTTTTATCAATTCTTTTATTTGAAGTTACTGAAGATTTGTCTAGTCGTTAATTTCAAAATTTTATGATTAATCGAGGTGCGCAACATCTGGTTATGAGTTGTGGGTGAAAGTGAAAGTGGGAGTGTTGCTTTCTGGGTTGGGTTGTGGGGGTGATGAAAGAACAAAAGAGGTGGTGGAACGCGGTAGTTGATAATCGGACGTAAATGATGCCGGATGAGATAAGGGGTACCCCACCACATCCGAATGCATACGTGGAGAGAAGAATTCAATCATGAAGAGGAAGATGGGACAGATGGCCCAATGGCACTCAACCCGGTGGTTGGAAGAAAGAAAGGAAGAAAGCGATTGATTGGGCATTGGAGAGAATAGGCCTCACCATGCCATCTGCCCCTTGCTTTATGGACTGAAACAACCCCCTTCTTCCTCGAAAATCCACGGGGTGCTCCAGAGTCTTTTTCACCATATGTTACTTAGATACGGGGACATATTTTGTTGACCATAAGGGCCTCATCTCGAATTCCAAATACACGATCCAAATCATGTATTTGTAGAATTCAACGCCCAGAACTATTGGTAAGAAGATCACGTCGGTCGGATATTATTAGCTCAACATACAAATCAAAATACTATGTTGTGAATTTTTAATTTGTATCTTATTTCCCGGAGACGGAGATATGCTGTGCTAGCCATACGAGCCTCATCTTGAATTCAAAAACATGATCCAAATTGTGTATTTGTAGAAATCAACGACGAGAACTATTGGTAAGAAAATCAAGTTGATTGGACATCATTAGCTCAACATTCAAATCAAAATATGATGTTACTTGAATTTTTTTGAATCTTATTAGGTCATTACGGAATAAAAATATGATTCGCTTATTAAGTTGATATTTATTGACTTGATTTTTTACAAAGTTGTTAATTGCAGTCTATAAAACAAACGGTTCAAATCATGTTTTCAAGATCAAGACAAGGCCACTATAATCGGCACAGCCAGGACCTGCCTTGAAATTCTCGGGGCCTAACTCTAATTTGTAAAACTGGGCCCTATGTTTTCTTTTTAAAAAATAGAATAAAACTATCCTCCAAATGATAGTTTGGTTAGTCCCATATTTTGTTTTTTTTTTCATAATTTGTTTCGTTGTTTCGATTAAAATAGTTTTGCTCATATTATTTTTGCACCAAGCAAAAAAATATCCATTTCAAACTGTGAGGGAAAAAAAATATTCTTATGGAGAAGGAAAAGTGAGCGGGAAATTCCTGGCCGGTCCCATAATTTACATGGGGTTCCATGCAAACCCTTTTTTAAAGTGCTATACCATCTAGACCATTTTTGAAGATGCTTTTACTATTTTGCCCCTATCACTTTTCATATCCCAAGAATTCACACCCCTTTGTAAAATTCACATCTTTGCAGAATTCACATCCTTAAAATTCACATCTTTTCATACCCCAAGAATTCACACCCCCAACATTTCACACCCCTCAAAATTCACACCCCTGATAATTCATACCTCTTTGCAAGAATTCACACATCTTTGGAAGAATTTACACTCATTTGCACTATTCACACCCTAAAAATTCAAATATTTAAAAAAAAGACACAATTCGCACCCAACGAAGAATTCGCACGTTTTGAAAAAGACACAATTAACATCCAAATGAAAAATTCACACATTCAAAAAAGACAAAATTCACATCCCATCCACACTTTTCACATCCCCAAATTAAGAATTCACACACACAATTTACACCTAAATTCTCTTTGCTTTCAAAGGCCAATAGAACGTGGCCAAACTCTCTCCTCTTCATCTCTCTCTAAGATACTAGGGAAAAAAATCGAACCATAACTCACTAAAATGGTTGGTGAGGCCGAATGCAGAGAGAGGAGAGAGAAGGCCGAACGGCGGCGCCGGGAACCATGACGGCCGTTACAAGGGGGTGAGGATGAGGAAATGGGGGAAGTGGGTGGCGGAGGTGCGGCAACCGAACAGCCGCGACAGGATCTGGCTGGGGTCATACCGGACAGTGGAGGAGGCTGCCCGGGCCTACGACACCGCCGCCTTCTGCCTCTGCTGGCCGTCGGCGATGCTCAATTTCTCGGATTGTCCACCGGACATTCCGGACGCGGTCGAACTGTCACGGTCACAGATCCAGGTGGTGGCGTTGAGGCACGCGCGAAGGGCGGCGGAGGAGGAAGGGGAGTCGGGTGGTGGTGGTGCGGTGGGGACATCGTAGGCGAGTTTTCCGGCGGCGGCGGAGGTGTTTTATGTCGGAGAGTTTAGTGGTGGTTAATTTGGTGGTGGCGAGTTGATGACGGCAAGAGATGAAGAAGGGTTTGTGGGAAGGATAGATGAGAGGAGAGGCGAGACTATTGGGGGTATTTTGAGTACCTCACTTAAAACAAGATTTACATGGGTAGGATTTGACATTGGGTGGGGTTGGACGGGAGCAGGAAGACAAAACAGGACCGGCCTGAAAGAACCCCACTCTATTGCATCTTATCAATAAACCTTGCATCTTATCAATAAACCATGAAAAAAGAAAAGAAAAAGAGGAGCTAAGGGCACGTGGACCCCTCAAATTTTAAATAATGTGTCATGTGTGTACTTTTGTAGATATCTCAAAAACTATAAATGCCTTGTTTTTTTTGTTATTTGAAAAGAATTTTAAAAAAAATTCTCCCTAGATTCTTTTTACTTTTAATATTTCTCTCTCTATCTCTCTCCACTTATTACCCTACTATTTTTTTAAAAAAATTTCAAAACACAAACCAAACACAGTATAATGTTTCAAATTTTATTTTTATAGTATTCATTCTTCGAATTTAAAGGATGAAGAAGATTCTTTCAAATTCATCAATCAAATTCTCATGTGAGTTGTCAAAGTACATTTCTAGTTCCAAAGGTAAAAGATCTGCTAAAAAATACCCTTTAAGACGCATATAAAAGTGCACAAACACATGAACACTGCTCATATGAATTACGGTGGGCGTGGATTGCCAACTCAATGCAAGGGTTTCTTCATTTTTTGTGTGTGTCGCTAAAAAAAACCTGACTTGTCTCTCCAGCTGAGTTTAAATTTCGTTAGTGTCTATAAAGTAATAAAATTTTGAACTCAAAAGAGAGCTTTGATCAATGCCTTTTCCTCTGAGGATCGAGAAAGCTTGGAGTTTCTATTATGCACCTGGTTTTTGCTCCTTTCATTCTGACATGCTGCTAATTGTGCTGTCTGATCGAGTGCCAATACTTAGGTGTTTGAGTACTGTCTCTGCTGTTGAGGATATGTGATCCTTAGTTGTTATATATGCTGTACTGCTTTTGTTCTCTCTCTATGGCTTAGTGTAGCTTCTTCTTTCTTTCTGTTTCCGGCCTACTGTTTTTGGCCGTTTCTTTTCCACGTTTCTGTCTTTCAATGCTTTATCGGAAGTTCTCTCTCTTTCCCTATCCCATGTATCAATCTCATGGTTTAGGTTTTTCTTTTTTTTCTTGATGTACCCTTATCGATTAAGTTTCCAATAAAACTATTTTCGCTGATTAAAAAGAAAAAAAGAGAGCTTTGATACGGTCTGTTTTCGTTCGCAAAGATGAATGAATAGTCGTGCATATATGCTAGGTTTCCAATCACCTCATCTCACAAAATCAGCCACTTCCTTTATCCTTATTTTGGAGGACGTGGCCCATAGTCTCGGCTTGTGACATTGGGCCGAACCAAATCTTGGAGTACTCATTCAATTAACCAAATGGTCCTCCATGATACATTAATAGCCCCTTTGCCTGCCCAAGTGAGAAAGGAAAAGAAAGAGAGTGCTCTCTCTTATTAGTGAGAGAAGAAAAAAAAAAGGGGTGGTTTTTCACCAACCCATCCAAATACACGTGAGAAATCAAACTCTCACTCCCATCTCCGGCAATTGGTCTCTTCTTCGGGGACCTGAAACTCTCATCTTTCTTCTCTGGCGACCTGGAACTCTCCTCTCTCTTCTCCGGCGACCACACAACCACTGGTCCGACAACAAAAAGATGCCGTCGTAGCCTGCACGCGTTGCCAGAAGTTGAGCAAGTGAGATCTATTTTCACTCACGCTCATCACTTGCCTCTCTCTTCTCATTTCTCATGGAATCGCGCCAAAAGTGGCGAGAAACAAAAACTTTCTTTGAGGGGGCTCTCGTCTCCTACCCTTCCTCACCCTCTCTTGACTTGTGGATCATCCAATCAGAAGAGAGATTGAGTTCTCTCTTCTTCCCTTTTCTTTTCTCCAAAAATCGCTCAATCCAAACGAGCTGTAACTGATCCTTATTTTTATACGAGTAATTATTCAGGGCTCTGCATCGTCACCTGATGCTCCAGTGACCTTCTCCACATGTGGTGGAAAAGGCCTCCCGACTGTGCCCAAGAGCAAACAATAATTTCTCTGTTTTTACCTTTTCCAATTTGTCGAAAGTTAAAAAAGAACAAGTTGTGGTTACTCCATTTTAAATCAACTCTCTCTGCGGATCAAAAAAATCAACTCTCTCTCTCTCTCTCTCTCTCTCTCTCTCTCTCTCTTCCCTTTGGATTCTTGTTGATCATAATAAGACAATCTCTTTTTTTTTTTCCCGAAATCGAGACAAATGCCCGGCTTATTTCGGGAAACTCACTTTTACTATATGCTTCCTCCGTCCCTAAATAAGTGTTCGGCGCGTAAAATTAGACTTTACAAAACATGCATATTTTTTATTAAAAAATTTAATTTTTTTTACAATCTAATAAAACTTATTGTTATCTATTGATTTGTGAAAAAAAATTATTTTTTTTAACGAAACAAATGTTTCTTTTTTAAGGCCTAATTTTGCGTATCGGACACTTATTTAGGGACGGAGGGAGTATGAGTTTTCGGATGGTGAATTCTTGCCCTGGAGTGAAAATATTTAGAAAGCGAGAGGGGAAAAGTAGTAGGGATTAGGAGAGAGAAAATATACATGCAAGATTTGTGAATCTCAATTAACTACCCATTTTATATAGAAAAGAAAAGAGATTTTCAATTAAGGACCAGAGACTTTCTCTTAATTAGATATTAGTTTCACAGAGAAAACACAATAATCTGATAATTCTCTCCTCCATTGCATCCTCCCCAACAAGCACAATAACAATTTACGAAGCTTCCCTTGAACTTCTTCTTCTTCTTCTTCCATTAACCAAATAAGAACAGCTTCAATTCGATCTTGCGTTTTCAACAAGTAATCCAGTTAGTAATATTCGTTTTTTCTTATCAGAAAAATTAAGAACATGAATTAAGGAACAAAAAAACAGTACCGTATTGCGCATAAAATATGTGAGTTATTTGACTAATAATGCAACTTATACGATTAAAGTTTAGGACCACCCCAAACGCGAAAACAAGAATTAGAGAGATTATTGTTGGCGGGAGATTTTCGCATAATAGGCACATAATTTTATTCAAAAATCCGCTAAAAAAAACAACAGATAATATCACAAACTCATTTAGTAGGTTTAAATTAAAGAACAATCTTAACTCCAAGGGTTTGACCAAGTCGGAGTGAGAAACCAACTAAAGGGCTTTGACTATAAGATGTCCAAGTTGAATCCCACCAAGCTGGGCCAAACATTTCAAGCCTCACGTCCTCTATAGGTTTTCCTAATTTTAAGGTCCTAAAATTAGTCGAGGTATATGCAAGTTGGCCCGGACATTCAGTTATATATATATATATATATATATATATATATATATATATATATATATATATATATATATATATATATATTCGCTTACATACATGCAAGGACAGAACTAAGATTTTACCATAATAGTGGCGAAATGTATACTAAAAAAATCTTATGGTGGCGAGACTATATAAGTTGGGCATAATTTTTTTTTTACATATAATAATTATATTTTCTAAAATTCTTATCATGGTGGTCGCCGTCACTAAACCCCTGGTCCCATCTTTGCATACATGTATATAGTAACAGTTCTTTGGTGCAAAGAAGGCCATTGAAGGCAACCCCTTATTTCAGACACCTCATATATAGTTTCATGCACTACTCTTAATGTTCATTTTGGATCTATGAAAATAATGAGTATGTTCCTTGATCAATGGCATGCAATTCCAAGCAAACCTAGATGCTATTTCAACAAACTACCCACATGCTTCCTATAACAAAGATGTGTGCACGTGTGTGTGTTTTAGAGAGAGAGAGAGAGAGAGAGAGAGAGAGAGAGAGAGAGAGAGAGAGAGAGAGAGAGAGAGAGAGAGAGAGAGAGAGAGAGAGAAAACCTTGTAGGACTGTGGAAGACCTATCCCCGATCAAGCAAAAACGTCTGTTTGGATATGTGGAAAAGAGAGTGATTTGTCGCCGCTAATGCTAATGAATGGTGGGGTTGATCTCCGAATAAGTCAGTTTATTGAGTCGGGACTTCTTTTTAATTTTTTTAAAAGGTGGTGATGTTAGAACCATGATGGTTATAACCCGTGAGAGTACTGAAGGCGAAGGAGTGCTTCAGGCGAAAATAGATATTAAGTCGAAATATTTCCTAATCATATATCAACAAAAGCCAAGCCTAGCATGAGGAGGGAGAAAGAAGAATGTAGCCAAAGACAACTTGCCAACTTCTTCCTCTTTTGATCTCCATTAGACGGCAGAGGGAGTAACGGGGGGACGACGACGTCGTTGTCGGCAAGTCATCCTTGGCTGCACTCTGTTTTCTAACCCTATACGCGAGGCCCATTGTTCTGTGAGATCTATTATATGTTCCGAAAGCAAGAGAAAGTTGATTACCTCTATATAGCCAGAAGCTTCAATACAAGGGGAGAGAGAGAGAGAGAGAGAGAGAGAGAGAGAGAGAGAGAGGCAACAACCGTATGGCGCTGCTGTTGGAAGATAAACTTATTTTCTCCAAGTAATCTGAAGCAAAATTGGAAGAAATGTTATCTTCAACCGAGGTGGATGAGGACAGGACAGCTTCTAGATTTTTCTATTTTTGTTTAAAACCTCAGGACAGCTACTACATGGATCTTTGCCCCAATTTGTATACCCAGCTAAGTGATAAGGTTCCCTTTTATGGTATATATCTATGCCCATCTCTCTCTCTCTCTCTCTCTCTCTCTCTCTCTCTCTCTCTCTCTCTCCCCCCGTATCCTTTGTCCTGCAAAGCAAGGCAGATTAGGTTAACTAATTAAGATTATTGATCAATTAAGACAGTACATTTTCAATGCGTTAGAAAATACGTTAAGATGATGGATCAAGCAGGAATGAAACATGCATCCAACAATGTGATGAATGGCGGATAAAAAAAAAAAAAACAATGTGATGAATGCAAAGAGAGTGAAATAGCAATTACTAAAAAGAAACTCAAAAGGTCCCCTTCCGCTAACTAAAATAAGTATTTTTTTTCTAATTGAGTAATTATTTTTTAAATTAAAGATGAATTACTGTAAGAGAATTATCTGTCTCAAAAATGAGAAACAAGTACTTAAAATGTAAGAACCTTAGCGGAATGAAATTTTACCTTAATTAGTGTATGACCTAATGAACTACTTATACTAGAGTAATATATTACAGTCAAAACTGAATTAGGTGTCAGCTGATTCTAAAGTCAACAACATACTTGCGAGTTAAGAAATACTACTAATTTCCTTACTTATCACTGATGGTCCTCTCGAGCACACGCATAAATGTATACCTAGAGAGAGAGAGGCTAAAAAATAAGGCTCGGATCTTGGGAAGTGAGGGACTCGGGAATCAAGGCTAATGGTGTTGGGCATTGGCCCAGCCCTCCTGCTGCTAGATTTTAGCACTCAAAGTAATGCAATGCAATGCAAAATCTTACTAGTTCAGGTTCTTTCCTTGTTTTCCTCAATGAAGCCCCCCTCCCCCATGTTCCTTGAATTGCCCAAAACAACCAAACCAAGAGATTCTACTGTCTCCCTCTCTCTCTCTAAGAAACATCGTATCGTAAAAGAAAAAAAAAATACTTAGGGACTCACAAGAAGAAATCAAAATATACACTGGAACTCAGCCTATTATCCGCACCTTATCTGCAAATGTGTCATATGTTGTCTGTCGTTGGTCGTTGTGATGCCGTTTTTCATACTTTTGTCATTATAACTCTTTGTATTCGATTGTACTACTTTTGTTATTAATAAAAATCTCTTCCTTCGCTGTTCAAAAAATAAAAAAAAAAGAACAAGCAGGTAGCCAAAAAAATGGAGTAAATAAAGATTACCTTAAGCCAGAGTGAAATGCAAACTGAGAAAATATATAGAGAGGAACAAATTATATATGCAAAGTCAAAGTAGGGAAAGAATTAATTCTACTGAGTACCATTTTTGCTTCGAGTTGTCTAGGGAAATGCCATCATGGGAAAGCGTCGAGTCTTGAGTTTTATAGGCACTGTAGTAGCTAGCTATTGAATGGCACCATTAATCTCAAAGGCACACAATTATATGAGGGTTCTTTCTGCATATATTTAGGCCTCACGGAGGACTTCCACCAAGGCCGGCTCGGAGTTTTCGGGTGCCAAATGCGAAACATTTTAAGTGGGGCACTCTATTATCGTTCACAACTAAAATATTTTTATCAAGATAAAATATAGGGAACTTTCAAGAGAAATACTACAAGTATATACAAAAAGAATACATACAAATATATTACTTCAACATAACTATTCTTATGTTTTCACCGCAGAAGTAGTAATTAAACGCTGATACTGATATTTAAAAAAAAACTCTCATGCTCATTTTTTAGGCATAAAATAGACAAGAATAAAAAAAAAATTGCGGGCCCTCAAATGCAAAAAAAAATGGGGCTCAATGCAGGCCATGCAGCTGCATCCTTAGCACACGCCTTAAGTCGGCCCTGAGCAACATCAATCACATTTTTACAGCATATCCATTGTCGACTGCATCTACGGTTGCTGCAGGATACAAGATATATATATCATAGTTGATTTGCGCTCTATAATGTACTGTGTACATAACACATTATTTTAAGTTTTTGTTTTGCATACCAAACAATCTTCTTGAGACGTATGTAATATTCCATATTGGGGAAATATCGAGAATAACTTGAATGAGAAAATCTTTTTAACGGCGGAGTCGTGAATAGTTGTTTACGGAGCCAATCGCGACCGTCTAAAAGTGTTTTGGATGGTCCAGATTTTAATAAAACTTCTAGAATACTTTTGGATGGTCACGATTGGTTGTTGCTAAAAAGATTTTTTTTTGCTAAGCAAAAAGAATTTATTAATTTTTATAAATGATTACAAAGATTAAAAGGAACAAGGGCACACCGGCAAAAAGCCACCCGATCGAGACCTAAGAAAAGGCAAGATGCCAACCGCACACCAAAAAAAAACCACAGAAACCACACAGCCCAAAAAACCCGCCAAAAAAGCACAGAAACAAAAGCAATGAAAGAAAACACCCCACCCCGCCACAACTCAAAATTAAAAAACCATAGAGAGAGATGCATCATCCTCACAGTCATCTTCTGCCTCCGAGACAAGCTCCTCCACAACGTCATCTAGAGCTTGGGACCTTACCTTTAATTCTTTCTCCTGCATTTCAACAAGTCTCTTCAAATTATAATTTCTCCCTCCTCTAACTTCAATACCCAAAGTATGACTTGCATCCAACATCTTACGAGCTTCCTAAAAAACATCGAGGAATAAGGACCCTTTTTGTTTCTAGGAATTACTTTATCGGACTTAGCTCCAATTTCCATAGACAATAAATTACTTGATCCGCATCCAAGCAATTTTCACCCAAGATTTTCTCAATAGACCGACCAGTCTTTGCATCATCAAGGTGAAGACTATTAGTGCTTCTAGAAAAGACGGATAAGGCCGCAACTGCAACCGTAGATCTATTCACTGCGAGGCCGTGAATAAGTTTTTCTCAACTTGAATACTCCAAGAAATAGATCAAAGTTTGATCCGCAACACGTCAGTATCATGAGGCCCCACACTCCATACCAATTATGTTGCATGTACGTAGTGTCAAGTACTGTTAACTGAATTTACTCATGAGGGTTGATAGTACATGAAACAATTTCTGTAAAAATGTCCACGAAAAGCAAATGGAGGATCCTGATTCACATCTGCTTTTTATGGATACTTTCACGAAAAATGTTTCATGTACTATAACATTTTCCTTTACTCATTGATATCTATGAGGCAATCCAGAATACTACTCTCACAATTCCAGTAATTCCCGTTGGAACCGCAAGTCGTTTGGACGGCTGCGCTTTATCAATAATAACCACAAGAAAGGGCCAACTTGCTTAGGGTTGGGCTTGTCGGTTCGAAGCCGTGGCGGTTGGGTGGTCGGCGGCGGCCGTAAACTTGTTTAGGATTAGGGTTTTGCTTAGTTGTTGGGCTGGGCTTATTTAGGTGTTGAGTTGTTTTGTTGTATATCTGGATTTCAGACCCATGAGATTTTTTGGGCTTGGCCCAATGAGTGTATTGGGGCTTTGCCTCAATGGGTGTTTCTTTGGATTGGTTTCTTGCTAACCTAGATTTTGGGTCTCGGATGAGCAGATGATAATGCTTAGCTTAGCTTAGGATTTGATGTTATCATTCCTTGTCCTTTTAATCTTTGTAACAATTTCAATAATTAATAAAATATTTTTTGCCGTTCCAAAAAAAAAGGGGCCAACTTTAACGAAGCAAGACTAGCAACTCTCTCCCTCTTTCAAATTTGATGTCATTTTTTTATGTTTGAAAATTTTGCTAGCTCTTATTGATATCGAGTAACTAGCGACAAAAAGTTTGAATTGAATATTTTTCCAAAAACATGCATTAATTATTTTTTAAGTTCCCGTCTTGCGGATCGGACATTAATCCTTATGGGACAGAGATAGTAACAGTTGGCTAGTTTGGAGCGCTGCAAGGCTTCACTTTTAACCGTCGTTATTGGCGCCTGCCGCGGAGGAATTGACAGCCTCGGTTGAAGCTGCTCCGAAGACGAAACAATACGAGGCTGGTATGGTGGTTAGTGGGGACAGCATTAATTCAGTTTAATTGGCTCCCGATTGCACCAAAGGGTCACATTCTTCTGTATCCGCTCGATAAGATTGTGTGAATCTGTGAATTCAATCGAACCTTTCTTATAACTTTGTTTTCACTTTCCAATTTGCATGTGCTCAGACTTTTTGCAGAATTTGAGTGGCTTAGCTCGTGCAATACCCACCCTTTTCGTGTCCATTTTTCGTGGCTTGCATCTCTTCCCTTATGCTTTTGTGTCTTTGATCAGGATAAACTTAGACCACATGATCCTTCAAAACCATCCTCGCATTGCCGGATTTTAGTAGTTTGAAATGTGTTTCGAAGATACTTTCACGCTCTCACTCCCGCACTTGTATGCAAATTATGCGAGTTAGGGGTAAATTTTGTAAAGTTGATCTGATTAGACAGAGAAAGTATCGGAGTCGGTACGTGATATATGTTTTGATCAAGAAAGCGATAGAACTAGTAGATTCCTTTTCATCAAGGCACTTAAGGTGATAAGGTCGGCCATGTGATCTCATACTCTCTCCCCTCACTCTCTTTGCCGTTGGTGGTGTATATATATCTGCTAAATTCACCACTCACAAATGTATGTGATGGCCGGGAGAGACGCTGCAATTTATCCACGGATTTTTTTTTATCGGCTCAAAAAAAAAAAATTTATTAACTCGAACAAACAAAGTACTAGTAGTAGTCTAACTAGTTTTGATGGTTTAATCCGCATGATTTAAGGTAGGTTTTGGTCAATCCATTTCAAATCACGAGTCCTCTTCCTGAAAAGAATACAAGCTAAAATTGCACGCAGATGTCGACAAGTAGGCCGTCCTGAGATTTTTGAGGCCCAAGGCGAACGTCAAAGTTGGGTCCTCTTAGGTATTGTACTTTTATGAACAAACAAAATAAGTAGTAAATCAATCTACAATTAAAAAAAAGGTTCATATAGTAATTAAGGTAAACTGAATTTACAAAAGTAGTGATCATTACAAGAACGTAAAAATGTCACTTAGATATCACTCTTCTTGCATTTTTAACATCAAAGGTAGTAATTATGCTAGTATAATATGTGTTCCACTAATTAAAATAAGTATTTATTTTTTAAATTAAATGTGATATATCGTGAAAGAAAAATCTGTCTCGTAAAAAATAGTTACTTAAAAAATAAGAATTTAGCACAACGGCGCCTCTGCCTCTATCTCTCTCGTGATCTTCTCAGGCACACAATTTATTCACGGGGGGTATGTGCAATGGGCATGCACAATCCATGAGTTTAACTCTCGACCCGTGTTATTTTCGTTGTAGTGACACTGACATCCAAGCAGTAATCCCCTTTATGAGTTTGTGCCCGCATACATGCATTTTAAGAGGAGTGTTAAAAATCTACCCAGAAATTATCCCGAATGGGCAAATCAACAGTACAGATACAATTCAAAGTGAATCTGTACCATTGATTTGCTTTTTCGGGGTCATTTCCGGGTAAATTTTCTTTGCACTTAGCATTTCTCTACATTTTAAACATTGGGGATTTATTTGCATTCAAAATTTTGAAATTGTTTGTTTCTACAATAAGTGTGTGTGTGTGTATATATATATATAAAATAACATACAAACACTTACATATATTCACTCACAATAAAAATGGGTCCCACACGCACTAGTTCCAGCGCATGTGTGTGGGACCCACCCCTCCACTCCTATTACGAGTGAGTGTGTGTACGTGTAAGTGAATGTGTATGTGTAAGTGTTCGAGTAATGTTTATGTGTGGAGGTAGCATTATTGTTGTTTCTGTCATTTGGATTCTTCGTGGTCTTTCGTACTCCTGTTTGTACTATTGTGTCTGAGACAATTGTAGTAAATGATTAGTTTCTTATCATTTTGATAAATCGGGTAGAGGTTGTTCGGATAAATAAATAAGCCAGCATTATTTTTTGTCTTTATTTGAACTCGTCGAAGTCGAAGCAAACTTGCTAGAGTAACTCGAACTCGAAGCAAACGAGATTTGAATCGCAGGGATAACTCGAACTCGAAGCAAATTGATCTGACTTGACAGAGTGGGTGATCTAGTTTGCCAATCTGTTTTGGGGAGAGAGAAAGGACCAACAGAGGGAGAGAGGACCAACGAGGCCCTCACTGAGCGTGGCGAGATGCTGAAGCGAGGGGCAGAATTGGCGAGGCCCAAACGAGGCTACTGGAAACAAGAAAAGAGGGGTTTGGGTCGCCATTTTGTCCTCACCGGAGCTTTGCCAAGGCTGCTGGATTTGCTTTAAAAGTCTGCAATTGTTTTGAAGCTCGTATGGGCTTAGCCCATGGATTGGATTTTGGGCTTTTGGATAATGTTTTCTAGAAAAAAAACCCAAACAGTTTCGCCCACAAAACAAAACACAAAAAAAAATACTAATAAAAAAAACAAAAAAAACCCACTCCCAAACTTTTTGTTACATTTTCTGGGCTAAAAACCATTGCCTGCTTTAGATTGTGACGGACGGTGACCCGCAACCAACTCAAGGCACCTAAAGGCAGCCGCTGTGAGCACCCAACTCAAGGCACCTAATTTGTTCTTCTTTCTTTTAAACTATTCCCTTCGTCCTATTTAAGTGACCATTATTTTTAGTGGCGGACCCAGAAATTTCATATATTGGGGTACCTATTATTCACAATCTTAAAAAATATTTATCTATATATATACTACTAAATTATCGCTCAATCATTAAATATTGATCACTCATTTTATTTCGCAATCGATTTTTGACAATCTTCATGACTGAAAATACTCTTTCAACTATTGCGGTGGCAACCGTAAGATTAATGCCAAAGTCAAGAGAAAAACTAAAGAATATAGTAATTTAGAAATTTGATTTTCGTACGTAATATTTTGGATTGGGAAGAAAACACAAAGAGATAAGACAAAAATAGAGAAATAAAGGGAAGAGGTAGAACACAAATGGAAATAAAAAAAAGAGGTAGAACTAAAATAGAAAACAAACATAAAAAACCAAGGAATGAAAGTGTTGGGAATCGAACCCAGGCGCTTGGACATCTTAACAGCGTATTCAACCATTACACCACCCCAATGTTTAGCACTAAAGTAGGAAACTTTTACATATTTATATTAAATTAAATTAAATTTTAAAAAAAATGGGGCACGTGCCCCAACGTGGATCTGCCCCTGACAATTTTATTTTGGGTTGTTCCAAAATAAGTGTCCACTTTGAAAAGTTAATTGATACTAAAGTGAAGGATAATTTTGAAAAGTGGAGGTAAAAGTTGATGTGGAAAGTGTAAATAGAGGGGAAAAGTATGGAAAAAGTGTAAAATAGAGGTGAAAATTGACTCCTAAAATAGCGTGTTTTTCAAACTGAGACATTTAGAAAGAGACGGACGTAGTAATTTTTGAAGATTCCCCAAAAAAATACTGTTTAACTATTACATTTTCTTAGAGTAGCAAACAAGATGGAAAAATTCACAAATAAATTTATGTTTGAGAAAATTTTGTAAGTTCAAAAATTATTTTTGCGAGTCAAATGATTATTTTTTTTTTTTAAGTTCTAAACGAATCATCTTCTACATACAAAAAAGGGATTAGGGATTGATAGATTTAAGAAGAAGAATGAAAAGGAAGGAGATGGTAAAAAGGAGCCTCGCTTGACTTGCAATTTTTTTTTTTTTGTGAGATAAGTAATTGTAAATTTGTAATTTTTGTACTCACCACCACCCTTCGTGGGATTCATACATTTCGTTTTGAGCCTTACATGAATATGTGGTGAAGAAGGTGATGGGATAGCATGTGACAGTGTTTGGAAAACGCTCTGTAATTTTTTTCGTGTTTGGGGGTACTAGGCTTTTTCTGCCTGGGATATCAGTTTCTTCGGTGCCGGCCCAACCCTAATACCCAAGAGACCTGGGCCTTGAGCATCCCAAAAATTCCAAATTTTAGGGGCATTTCAATGTTTTTACTATTTGAGTATGAGTTGGACTCTTTTTTTAAGCGCAATAGAATGAAAAAAAATACCCAATTAGAGGTAATGAGTTAGCCCAACCCACCATCCCATAACCCAGTCCAAGTACCCAACCCACTAAATCTCCAAAATCATTTCCCCCAAACCACCGAATAACACCCCCAAGTTGACTATACCGGTTAGTGTTGCCATGGGAGAAATAAGCTTTTCAAAGCTGAAATTGATTAAAAATTACCTTCGATTAACCATGTCATAAGAAAGACTAAATGGGTTATTCATATTATCAATTAAAAATGACTTGGTGAAAGGGGTGAATTATACAAATTTAATTGATACTTTTGCTTCTGGAAATGTAACACGAGTAATATTCAAGTGATACTCATGCGTTCTTTTGCCTATTTGGAGACTTTGTATTTTATGTTCGTATCTAATGATTAGTAGAATTTTATATCAGTTTGGTTTTTTCGTATTGTGATTGTTGCTGTAAAAATTATTAAGTATTAACTCTTTAAGAACACGCTTTTTTTATTAAGTCTTGGGCACTAAAAAGTCTTAAGCCGGCCTTGAGTTTTTTTACCTAAGATATACTATCATTTACAAAAGGTTTTTTTTTTTTAAAACACATGGGTCCCGTGGCCCCAAGCGCCCCACTGGTTACGAACTGAACTGAGGGGTCGTGTTGTGCCCTTAACGGACAGCACGGTGCTGTCGCATCCTTGCGGGAACTGTTTCGGTCTCGTTCCAATGATCGAAAATGTTCACTTCGTAGAGTTTATTGAGTAGAACAACCATGTAAAAAATCAGCTCGATCACATATCATTAAGTGCCTGATTGAAACATTTTTATTTTAAAAAGAATGGATCTGAATTACTAGATCAAATCCACTTGATTCCATTATTAGCAAGTTGTATGTGTTCGAATTAGGTATGATCGAGCTGATATTTAGTTAAATTATTTTACTCGATGAGCTCTACAATGTGAACATTTCTGATCATTGGAACAAGACCTAAGCGAGCTTCACAAAGCCGGTACAGCACCGTGCTGTCCCTTGGAGGGCACAGCACGGCCCCTGTTTCCGGTCACGGACTGAACTCCCTCCGCAACCGTCATTAAAAAAGTTTCAACTGGATAGCCTTAGTCGACTTATCTAACACTGGTGGATGTCCCAGCGGACCAAGCTTAAAGGCACGGCACAATGTATTCTAAACACAGTTTAAATAAAAATAAGTACGTAGTTTTCATACCATTTTGCTGTCAAAAAAAAAGTTTTACCATCATTTTTCTTGCCTCTTGATTGTCTCTCCACAAATCCATAGACGGATCATGTCCTGAAAAAAAGAAAAAGCTATTTAGTAATTAGAACACTCATACTATTAAGAAAAGGTTGAATCCATCACAATGGCACATTAACCGAACATGAAAATTCAAAATTTAACATGCTTCTTGAATCCAACAAAATCCAATTGATTGAAGTTCAAAAAAAATATTAAAATAAAAGAATATTGTTAGTATCTCACCTTCAATTGTATAGGAGCCACTGAACCTACTTCTTCCCCCCTCTCTTTCACTATCCCTGAACGTGAGATTTGATTGATTTCGAATATAAAATTGAGCAAGGTTTATAAATTTGAAATTTCGAAAGATATATAGAATATTATGACTTATTATCCCTCCTTTCGAGACGTTTCCTAATTTAATTAGAGCATAAGGAAAGAAAATTTTGGACATCCTATCTTGGACATTCTAATTAATTTTGGATATAAAGACGTTTCTTAATCAACTTTGGACATTCAATCTTCAAAGAGTAATTGACCAGTTTGTTATAAGGATGTGAATTAAATCGATAAATTAGTAAATCTTCTATTTAAGAATGATTTATTGTCATCGATCCTTTCCATTTCAACCAACATAATTAGCACAAATCATGGGATCACTTTAATCACGTGTAACTTCTTCTTTTTATATTAGAAAAATATTATTTATTCAATCCAACGACTATAATCTTATCAGAAAGTACGATCCAACGGCTAGGTGCTACTTTGTTTGTATGTCTAGACATTTTTAAAGAAAACGCTCCGTTTTATAATATAGAATTATACCAGCCCAAAAGTTTGTTGCAGCACATACTGCGCGTCATAATTTGCTAAGCCGCGAAAAGAAATAACAAAACGGTGTGTTACAACTTATATGCTATGACAACCCAAAACTAGTTTGCAAGATAAACTTAATAGTGCATTGATATTAAACGTTGCGGCCGGATCGGAAGCGCCTTTTATATCGGGTATACATAATATTCTACACTCACCTCCTTATTGTCTCGTATCCATACGGATGGTTCGCACAACGGATCCATGTAACATAAGTAGGAGAAACAGTAGTCACCACATGATTAAACTAATCCATCAAAAGCATCCAGGAGCATGATATGATGATGGCTAGCTTCACTTCCTTAATTAGGGGTGTTTCCGGTAGTGAAAACTTTATAGATTTTTATTTGTGGTTGAGAAGTTGTTAGGTGTTTCCGGTAGTGAATAAGTTGTTGAGAAATGTCAAGTTGTTTCCTGTAGTGAATAAGTTGTTGATGGGTTTGTGAGTAGAGTTACTGTAGCAAAAAAAGTTTTTGTTGACAATTTTTTCGTTAGTAAAAACAAGATGGTAAAATGCTGAAACTTTTTCGTTAGTGGAAACGAAATGGAAAAATGCGTTAAGTTTTTTGTGATTTTTGTTGGGGGAAACACCCCTTAGTTGCTTTTTCAATTAAACAGAAGTTTCTTGGAAGGAATAAGAGGGAAGTTTGGAATGTGGTTGTATATATATACCCTTCCTTTCTAGCCTCTTGTGGCCGGCTAGCGGACTCTCTGCGTCTTTGGTTTTTTATGTTCCATAGACTATGACTCTACGAGGAGGTACACAGAGATGTCATCTCTTTGGGAAAAAGGACTAGCAAGAGCCAAGAAGGATGGAAGGAAAGGAAAAAGAAGATTTCAGACAATTATTGAGGTGATGGGTGTTTTCAAAAAAATTGATCTATATATATGGGAGAAAATCGATAAGACACAAAACCTAAAGTTATTTTCAAACCGGCCGACAGCGGCTGCAATTTCAATATATATTTCTTCAGATGGGATCAATAGTAGGAATAGAACATAAATATCATTCTAAACAAGGCTCAAGCAGTATGTGATGTTGATAAGTAAGTCGTTAGAAATTGGTTAATGATGGTGATGAAGGGAAAATCATTAGTAAGATTGCTCATTTCGAGGAAATTGATGAAGAGCGTTACAGAGTCATGTTGGCCGAGCAGGGAATGATCCTAAATTAATGAGATAGTGGTGTTTGGTTTGGGTTTTTTTCCTTTTTTCCTTTTTTTTTTTTTCTGCCATCTTTTAAGAGAAGGGGTGGTGTTTTCAGTTGGCCTCTTGCCAACCTTATCTTTTGAATTCAAGGCTGTATATGATTGGCAGAAAGTGTGGGTTCCATTTTTTAGGATGCTAGTTCTTTGTTGTGAAGCCATTTTGTCTCGGGTCCTTTTAATCACTGTGAAAACTTTTTATGAGATGAATAAAGTTTCACTTTTATCTCTGTTAAAATGAGTAGCCTGGCCCTTGGGCCAATGAATGTCCCCATTTTCTCGTTTGCTATAGCCCATAGGGAATTACACTCTCAAGTTGGCATACACGTGATCCCATGTGGAAGTTTGGGGTATATTTTCACCCCTTCACTATTACACTTGTGTTGCTTTTAAGGAGTGCAAGGTAGTCACTGTTCCCTTGTAAGTCATAATTCCTTCTTCATCCTTTTAACTCTTTTGAGAACATAAAAACTTTTTTACAGGGTGTGCCGTACAAAAATGTTTGCAGAGGTGAATCCCGAGCGTTCAAAGTATTTTGAACGATCTGAATTTTAATAAAAAAAATTTGGAGAAATTTTTTTTTTAAAATCCTGACCATTGAGCAGAGACAGACGGTTGAGAGATCAAACGCCTCTATGAATGTCGGCTCCTCCGTGAATAATCCAATCTCTTTTGAGAAATGACAATCTATATCCAGAGAACTATAGATTACTCCCATATTGCTATATTCCCTCCAATATCCTTCTACCAAACAAGGAAAAAAGAAGTAATTAAACCACAGTGAAACTACAAACAGAATTAATCCAAGCTTGCAATTTTTTATTTTTTTATTTGGTAACGGAGGACAGCCAAGCCACTATATGGACCCGACTACAAACCCAAATCTCTCGGGAGCTAGCGCGGCCACACGCCCGTCACTTACTTCAGGGTACTCATGCAGTGCGCAATTAATCCAAGCTTGAAAATTGGTATTTCGTTTTGACTTATGAGCGGTGTGATTAATTTAGTATTTCCTAATAATCTGATGGGTTATGTGTATATAAGTTCTTGTTTAGTTTGCATGTTCATAACATGCCAGCTTGTCACATGACCTGGAAGGAATATTCATGTCTAGCATACGGCTAAACCGTGTAGATGGATAAAAGGATTAATAATGGTGTTTAAACCATTTTCTGCAATTGGTCGGTTCCTGTACAAAAATGTAATGATTAGATCTAGGATTACTATAGTGTAATTAATTGTGATTAGTTAGTCCATTTTAATTTCTTCCTCATATATGTATACCTCAGTTCTTTATTTTAAAGGTGAAAGGGTGGATGTACAGCCGATTGTACATGCCGTATGATCATAGAGATTCCAGACTCGAGGCAAATCTTGGAAGGATGTTATCACCCATAGGCTTCTACTGAAGGCACGAGCAGAACAAAGCCTCTTTCAAATACCATCTAGCACTTCACAGGACTTTTACCGCAAGCGGGTTCGACCATGCGACTCCATGAAAAAAGCTAGTTGTACCTCAGCTCGGTAATATATATTTAGAAGGAACAGTACAGCAATTATTAGCCCTTTTGTAAAATGAAGTTCTGTTAAGCTGTAAAGATAACCTACAGGGCTCTTTTAGGAGCATGTTATATAAAAATAAAGGATAAGCAAGTACGATCGCAGCTAAGATGAATAAAGGGGAGTGAGAAGTTGAAAACAGAGGGAGGAGAAAACATGTAGTATAAAACAACAAAAGAGAGGACAGAAGTGGAAAGATAGAAAGGGAAGAGATGGAGGTACATGAATATTGCACCAGTAAAATTGGATGGTTTTGCCGCATGCATAGCACTTCTTGCAATTGGGGCTTTTCCGCGTTCTGCCTGAGTATCGCATTGCGTTGCCTACGTAGTATTTCCAACTATTTACGTAGCGAAAAACTATACAGTAGGAACATTATCATTCACTTTTATCACATGCATAGCAGTTCTTCCAATTGGGCTTTTCGGCGTTTTGCTAAGAATCACATGGCGTTACCTACATGGTACTCTCAACCATTTACGTAGCGACAAATTATAGAATAGGGACATTATCATTCACTTCTATTGAATAGTTAGGAGATAAGAGATGATCGACATTGTGTGATGACGATCTTTAATTTAGGAAAAACCATATGGTACCCTGAGAGCACCTAATAATTGGCCTTAAATCCTGTGCAGAGAAGCATATGTTTTCCTTCCCAATCTGATTTTATTATAGAAGATTCTTTTTTTCATTGCCCTGTTTATTTAAAAATTGAGATGAGATAGTCTCAGGCCCACAGTTTGGCTTTTAAATTATGTGGCCAGATAAATTTGTCACTGACCCCATGTGCATGAATTTCCTCACTTCATCCCCTCCTCTATTTTTTTCTTTTTTTTTTTTGGGTGGGTGGGGGGAGGGGAAGCAAGTAAATCTTGTGGATTAACAAATTCCTATTAGTTCTCCACCTTTCAATGACAGAAATTAAGACTGAACTATAACTACCAGGAAAAATATTGAAAAAGAAAATTGGTCAACAACTCCACAATCTCCTTGACTTATTAGAGTGTCTGATTTTATCACAGCTTTGGTTTTGTTGAGAACAAGGTTTTTCAAAACGGTTTCGGAACACATAACGGTAACGGTCGTCATGTGACTGTATCCGGAGTATTGAGCGATACGTAACTGGAATCGGTTGTGGCGGTCATAAATTTTTAAGAAATTATTTGCTAAATCGCCTTGTAATGGTCTAGTATCAGTTGTGAACTGGCCTGTGAATCAGAAATTCGACCGATACAGAATGGCAGCCGATGCACATGTGATTTTTCATCTCACCAGTATATTGGGATGTAATAGTATCGGAAGGCTAAAAACTGTAACGACCAATTTTTAAAACCTTATTGAGAAACCACCCGTCTCTGAGTAAATCTATCTGGCAAAACTTCTGCACTTTGATCAATATCAAGATAGGGTTCTATTTCTTTTCTGATCTCGCTCTACGTGGAGAGTTCTATTGCTTTTGGGATGCTATTCTGGAAGGGGAAAAAAAACAGGTATACCAGCCTCATTACTCTTTCATTCTATTTGAGAAAACACTTCATTAACTCTTCTTTTTATTTTTGGTAATACAGGATATCTCGGGCCAGCTTGCGCGCATCTTAGACTAATCTCGCTGATTGAACTTGCAAGTTTGGCCACAGCGAAGAAGCTTCCCAAAATTAGACAATTATCTTCATTTCCAGCCGAGTGTTCCAACTGCTTGCTTTTCTTTTATTGCATCATAAAGCTTTTATCTTAAAGAATGCAAAGCGATACCTGGGTTGAACATGTTTCGAATTGGGTTACTGAAAAGCATCAGGAGTTCAAAATATTATGTACCCACCTTTCTCCTTACCCCTGTCCCAGTGCAATTTCGGCCGTCACATTTAGTGTGGATTTTTTTGTCATTTTTCTTATAATTCAATGGCCAAAAGTACAATGGTATATGTGTAAACTAGCGTCTTGTCCATTCAACGCAAGAGGACGGAAAAATAATATCAGTGAAAACTTTTCTCCTGTTGTTCTGTACATCAATGGATTAGCGTATATGACTCTTGAAATTTACTCCATTTTCTTGCTATATAATTAAGAAAGTGCCACAACAAAAAAAAAATGAAAAAAAGAGATAGGTTTCAAGGACAAGGAGTATTTGTTATGATATTAATGGAACTTAGTTTTCTTTTCAAGCAAAATAAAGTACTACTATATAGTACACACTTCGTAAAAGCAGTAGAATAATGAATAAAATCATAGCATATGAATATAGACGGGAAAGGGTACAGAGGATTTGAGAAAATATTATTGGGTGGTCCTGGGACGCCGCCACGTGGTGCCCCCAACAAGGTAGCAACCTTCTCTACCACACATTTCTATAAGACTCGGTACAAAATGTATGGACTTCACAAAAATATGTGGTAAAAAAGGGTGTTCGGACACCACATGACGGTGCCACTAAATAATTACTACTTGGATTTGAGGGGATGCATTGGTGACTTCTGTGCCTTTTTGTCCTGCTGCTTGATCCCTTCTTTAATCATTACCTCCACCACCCTACAACCTTCATCACACATCTATATATACTATTGCATTCCCTCCCACCCTTCTCATAACCTCTAAGTCTTTCCGAGTAGTCTTTCCAAGTCCAAGCTGGTATCTCGAGTTTCACACTTAGGCCTCTGTGTGTAACCACAAGTAATTAACACCCTCCCAACTTTGTCAAGATTATGACTTGATCATATCAAATCACCTACTGAAAAGTACTCAGTTTCTTTTAATTTGCAGGAAATTTGCAATGGATTTTCTTGGATTCTGCCTTCTGTCCTCTCTGGCAATCCTGAAAGGTGTTCAAGGCTTTAGTACCGGTGAGTGGTCCGATGGCCATGCTACCTTCTATGGAGGTGATGATGCTTCTGGTACAATGGGTAAGAACCAAACCCCTCAACACAAAGAATGTTCAGTAAATTCTTGTTCACTTTTGGTTTCCCTCTGTCATTCTCCATTGCTTTCTTTGTATTTTCCCGTGCTTGATTAGCTAAGCAGACAAACGATCCTGTGCACCATTTTGCATCTCTCCCGCAAAGTTTTATCGTATTTCACATGCACGAAAAGATTCTAGAAATTGACCTGCTACAGTGCTACATGTTACGATTCTGTACAAAAACAATTCTGTTGAATTCACTAATTCATGGGATGATTCTGGACTTTTGTATCTCAAAAGCTAGATAAGGTTGATGAAGTAATATTTTTCGATAATGTAGGAGGAGCTTGTGGGTATGGAAATCTCTACAGCCAAGGCTACGGCACAAACACGGCTGCACTGAGCACGGCTCTATTCAACAATGGGTTGAGTTGCGGTGCTTGCTTTGAGATCAAATGCATAAACGACGACAATTGGTGTCTCCCTGGATCCATAATAGTCACGGCAACGAACTTCTGTCCTGCGAACGATGCTCTCCCTAACAATGCCGGAGGGTGGTGTAACCCTCCTCTAAGCCACTTCGATCTTGCTCAGCCTGTCTTTCAACACATTGCTATGTTCAAAGCAGGGATTGTCCCTGTTCAGTACAGAAGGTATATAATGATATACAACATATTTGTTCTGCTACCCTATTTACTTTACCATCTAAATAAGCCTTGTGAAATCAAGAAACATCAAAATAATCTACACCCATATTCCATTCATTCATAGTTCTGATAATTTTATATTCCATTCATTTTTCTCGTCCAGAGTTCCGTGCATGAAGACTGGAGGAATCAGATTTACGATAAATGGCCATTCGTTCTTCAACCTCGTACTCATAACCAATGTTGGTGGCGCTGGAGATGTGATCTCCGTCTCCATCAAAGGCTCAAACACTGATTGGCAACTGATGTCCCGAAACTGGGGGCAAAATTGGCAAAGCAACGGTTGCCTCGACGGCCAATCCCTCTCTTTCAAGATCACCACCAGCGATGGCAGTTGTCTTACCTCAAACAATGTGGCCCCTCCAAATTGGTCTTTTGGACAAACCTTCACGGGAGACCAGTTCTGATTCTAACTCATTTCACCCCTCAAATGAACTAACCATCCCGAAGTTTAGCTTCACTAGCTCTCACTATTTATTGAGCTTTATATATTCCTATGGTATATCGTATTAGCCCTGTATAATCTGTGCAGTGATCATGATCTCAAGAGGGCCCTTTTATCGACGACCCTGACTGAATGGCTTAATCACGTATTTTCTTCGCTATTTTTTTCCTTCTGGGTGTTAACAGAAGTATTGTTTCGGCTATATATTAGTAGCTGCATCGCCTACACCAACAAAGGGTTGGTGTGAAGGATCTATCCAGACCTTTAGCAAATTTAGAGGATACTCCAAGGCTAGGTTGTTTCTGGATGTTTTTCAGACAGAAGAGGTAGAAAGACAGTTTGTCAAGCGTTTCTGGCAGAGCTTGTTTGCAAGGATTGAAGCTTGTGATTGCAATGCTTTTCTTTTGTTTCTCTCACTAAAAACATGCTATCCTTCTATCGAGCTATTTGTATGGTAAATGATTTCACAAGAATTGTTAAGCCTCCTCTTGTAAGTTGTACTTCAAGTTGGTATATTCCAAGTTGTTCTTCACTTTTTCCATGAATAAATGAATCCCGAATATATATTTTCTCTTAAAAGGAAGGAAGGAGTGAATTAGATCACCGGCAAGATATATCTCAATCAATCTCAAAACCAGGTAAATTACTCTCCCAAACAGTCAAGTTGAAGGGAATGACTAACAAATTGCAAACAAGGGGCAATCCTAACTTCTCGATTATAGAAGGAATATATGCAAATGCAAACATTAAGAATTGTCTTACCTACTGATGTTATGTACCTTATCCCTGGTGACAATGAACCTCATCAAATTTCAAGATCAGAGAAACTACTTACTTGTCCAAAACATCATCCAAGCCACTTGACTGTCAAACTTCCGGCTAAATGAGAACAATGAAAATTTTCCAGCCTTACATGAACAAATGTCTCAATCTTTAAACAGGGACTGAAGCTCACCAAGTACAGGGAGAGACTACAATGTGAACTAGTTAAGCATGGAAAACACTAATCATTAGTAGGTTTCCATACGAAGGTTCAATCCATTTCCATTCATAGAGAAATCCAATCTTCAAAGCAAACAATAACCGAGTTGCCTGAGAAATGAGATTCCACCTCTACAACCAGTTCCGTCCACCTTTATATATCGCCATCAAGGAATGTATGGTGATCTTGTACCCATAAAATAATCGGACTTCAACTTCTTGAAAAGCTAACAATCTTCAGGGCCTTCACTTCCATTTGAGACATGCAAAGTTTCATCACAAGGATCAGGGTCGACATGTAATGATTGATTCCCTCGTGATGCATTAAGAGATCAGCCCATGATATGACTCCGGAGGAAGCAAAAATATAGCAGGGACAAACCACAGAAAAAACAGTGTACACATAGAAGTTCAAGATGTGCTGCTTTTTGCCAAAGGAAAATAATTGAAAGCTCAAATACCCTTCATCTCTGTGCTCTTCCCTTGCTTAGGGGTTCCACCCATTTCAGTGTCAGTTGTCATTTATTGCTGTTGCTTCAAATTGCTAATTTCTGCATCATCGCTCCAGCATATTGTCTGAGCAAAAAATGTACATAAGGGGGTGCAGAAGATTTAGCAACATGGTTAAACAATTGAGTTCAGAGAGACAATGTCTATTTGAGCCCGATTAATTCTCATCGGATCTCCAATCTATGAAGAACTCATCTTCTCTAGATAGGGAAATAACCCTTAGAAATTCCTCCTCGAGCCACACTCCTAACAACCATACAACTCAGTACCACCACTTTTGGCCCAAAACTTCAAGGAGGTTACCATAATCATTCATTGGATACCGACTTCATAGAAGCAAAGTTTGCTTAGTAGATACTAGATGTTCCCACAATTTACAATAGTTTAAAAATCCTTTACATTCATAAAGCCTTCACTATTGGGGCGTAAATAGGTTGTGTTGCAAGCACCAACATTTGTGCTGTCATGGCTGTTGAGAAAATTTTTGTACCAAAAATCAAAGTTGGAAAACAAAGTTTGTCCCAACTAAATTTGCCATGCTTCAAACCAAAACACATAATTTCAAATCCATCAGCCATATATTAAGTTGAATACATAACAACATACAGCCAACCAGATGCAAATATGAGCTTCATCTGGAATGGTTAACATATCAACTTCAACGAGTTTCCAATGCTGCTTCCACCCAACGGAGACTGTATACTGATTAAAGGAAATTAACCAAACTTGTGCTTCCACCAATAAGATACAATCTATGTTTCAGCCCAAAAAAGGCACATCTAGTCTCCACATGGACTATATTAAGTAACTAGCTCACATGTTAATCATGTGTTCGGGTGGAATCGGGCCAACTTGTGAACAAATAGACTAACTCCAAATGCCTGACCAAATAAACCTCCAATAGGATCAAAAAAACACTGTTGGCAGTGGTAATTGAACATACGAACAATTAAGAGAACCCTCAAAACTACACATCAGCATTTATTCATCTTTTCCATGGGACTGTAAGCAGTAGCCGGTAGTGCATACGTATTAAGTATCAGCTTCGGGACCAAAATAGTACAATACAATGTGCTAAGAAAGTAGAAACATTAAATCGTAGGAGAAAACCATAATGGTACCATACACCATACGCTAAGAGAGTACACATATTAACACGAAAATACAACTTATAAGTTAAAAGAAACACAGTAAACATTGAAAACCAGAGAATTCATAAAACTACAAAGGTAAACATTAATGTAATCAAAAAGTCAAAAAAACCCAAGAAAGCAATAAAAGAAAATTGGTTACTTTGCTTAGGGTACAGCCCGCTCATGAATCACGGCCCAGTTGTATGAATCAATTCGGGCCAGCTCTGATGACCACGCGGCAGTCTTATTTATTACGAATAAGTTAAAGCCATGGCCGGCCCTTTCTTTTCTTATCTCACCATCAAAGGGGCTAGCAGGATGCGCCTGCAATTACTACGAGATTATATACTTCTCAACCAAAATACTAATACGTTATCACAAAAATATACGTAACGCGAAAGATAACTCTAGTAAGAAACCAAAAAAAAGAAACAATCTTAGACAGAGAATGCATGAAGAACATACGCATGGATCTACGCAAATCACGAAAACGAGAAAAACCAAGAAAAGATTTGAAAAAAAATACTGCAAGAAAGTTTGTTATTTTTGTGGGTTGGGGGTGGAGCCCGCTCCGGCCATCACGGCCCAATTGAATGAATGGGCTCCGACGGCGGGCAGTCTTCATCGCTGCCTCCGTTTGGGGTTTCGAATGGGAGTTGAAGAAGGGTTGACTGCTAACAATGTCGCGTGAGGTTGAGGAGGAAGAAGAAGCAAGCAGAGAGGGCGGCCGCCAGCAACCCATGATGAGTGGGTGGGTGACTCTCTCTCTCTCTCCGCTTTTCTTCCGACGACTCCCACACGACGCAGTCGCCGTCAAACCCTACCTCCCAGACCAAACCCTAACGAGCGACTGCTCAGATAAGATCAAGTAGTGTTGGTCTTCTCTTGTGTGACCTCTGGGTTTTATACTACGAGGAGGAGAAGTAGAATAAACCCTGGTCCCTGTCCCGCCGCAGGTACTAATTGCTATTCCCTAAAATACCCCTCCTAAGGCTCTGTTTGGAAGTTAGGTAAAGAAGGGAAAATGAGAGGGAAAATTGAAGAGAAATTGAGAGAAAAGTTGAGTTGTAAATTAAAAAAATTCCTCTCCTTTTTTAAGAACCAAACAAGGGTGGAAAATTTTTTTAAAATTTTCCTTTCCTTTCCACAACTTCCAAACGAACCTTAAATTCTCAACCGGTGTGAAATAAAAACCTCACCGAAAGTTGCTCCGAAAAAAAAATGTTTTAGCGGTATAATTAAGCCCACTTATCGGATTATTGAATTTTTTTTATCAGCCGATTATTGGATTATTTAGGCCATTTAAGAAATTTTTAAATAAGTAGGAGTATTTTAATTTGGCTTATTGGCTCTAGTTTGATCGATTAGTTGACTTCTTCTCCGCTCCAATTTGGAAACCGCATAAATTACCAAAATGCCCTTGAATGAAGGGGGTGGAGAGGGGTTAATAAAAAAGTACTATAAGACTAAAATAGTCTATTCGCGATATTTTTTGCCCTAATTTTTATTTGGGCTCTTGCCACATGTTGGCAAGAAGCCAGTCCATCCACTCTTTTATCTCTTATTTTGAGACCAAAAAAGTTGGATTATTGGCCATAATAATAATCCAATAATCTAGAATTTTTTAAATTTTTTTGCCAAAACTTCCCTTATAGCTTGGTTTCTCATAGTATTTGTTCAGGTCAGTTCATTTGGGTTTTGGTTCGGTTATAAAATCTCAAACAGAATCGAATTGCATTTGGTTTCAATTTTCGTCGAGATACAGCCTTAAAATTTCTTTTATAGCTCTAACTAAATTCAGTAATCAATCATAGTCGTTCATATATTAATATATTTCACCATCTTCACGTTAACCTGTTAAATTTAATCACAATTATAATCCTAACGTGGGATTCCATTTCTCTCTCACTCTTTGGCATCGGAGTATTTTCCTATTTCTCTTCAAGAAAAAACTGAATTTTTGTACAACGAGTTTTGGCAGATTTTTATCCTGATCTTCTCTGGATAGTGGTATTTATCTTTTAAAAAGAAACAAAATAAACCAAACCCAATCGAACCGAACCGAACCCAAACAGACTGCCGGTAAACTTTTATACCAGTAGCTAAAAAGAAGGGCAAAGAAACTGTATTTAAAGGTCATCTCGCTCAAACACTTCAAAACCACCCAAAGAAAATCCAGCCTAATCCCTTGGAATTGCACAAATGCAAATGTAGATGACTCTCTTCCTCGTTCCGATGCTGTGCTCTGGGTTTCAAACCCATTCTGACAAGATTTCACAAGTTGTGTTGCCAGGTATCAAATACTATATCAACTTGTTTCTCATGCCCCAGTGCTGCAGTTTCTGTTAAATTGCAATTTTTCATCTACCTCAAATCCTTTGCCCATACTTGTTCATGTGGAAACTAAGAAACCAATCATGATTTCGTCGTACTCTCATCACGAGAGGCTGATTATAGGGTATTGTGCTTCTGATCCCATTTTGTGTCCTCTGCACGGCTCTTCAGATGAATACCATAAGCACCTTTTTAATTTCCTTTTTCCCTTCCAATTTTGTAAAAATCTCTTGGGGAAAACTGTATTGTCGGAGGGACTACGAGGGCAACCATGGAGAGGGGTAGTAAGACTTTTCAGCTTTCAGGTAGTCTTTTGCCTCTGTTTTCTCATCACATTTGGAAAGAGAGAAATGACAGGATTTTCCGGCTCAAAGTTGGGGATGTTCACAGCACAATCTTCTGGATGGAGGTGGACATTAGGTGACCTTTCTTGTTTGTGTTGATTTGTTCTTATGTTGCAATTAGTTAATCTCTATTTCTACGCCTGTGGTTTCGCAGAAGGAATCGGAGGATGCATTTTGTTAATAAGTTGTTTTCCGTTTTACTATCTGGAATGCCCCTGTACTAGAATCGTGGTCACATTGCTCATGAAAGTTGGATCAAATCCTATTATTGCTAGAAAATTTAGGATTCATGTGCTGTCATATTATTGGTAAAAAACAAGAGGAAGGTAAAAGATTTTTGATGAAGTTAGTGCTAGCAATAGCAGCCATTCTCTTCGAAATGTTGTTCGTGTGGCCTTTTTTCAAGCATAGCTTAGTCATTTCTGCCTCCCTTTGTGTCGCATGCCATGTGTGCCAAATATGAAGCACCAACACCTCCAGAAGTCAAGGTACTGCCGTGTCCGGACACGCATGGGACACGTATCCAACACGCCATGTAGTGTGTCCAATAATTTAATTTAAGTTTTGGAGAGGGACATAGATGGGGACACAGGGTAACACAGATGGGATACGTATGAGACACGAATGAGACACATAGGGGACATAGCGGGGGTGCATCTTTAAATTTTTTTTAAATTTTTTCAAGGGTAAATATGTTATTACTTTTACTTTAAAAAATTAGGTTAAAACATAATTAAACCTATAAAAGAACATATGTCCAGCGAACTAAACCCTAAACTGCAGACAACTTCACCTCTCTTCTCTCTCTCTCTTAGGAGGCATTTTGTAGATCTATTTCTGATTTTCACAATTAACTTAAGACATGACATATCTTATCTAATATATCATAAAAACTAATATCACAAATGATGCATCAATCATAAAAATTTCATAACGAATCACTCAATGAGATTGGCTATTTTCAAAAATGGATATATATATATATATATATATATATATATATATATATATATATATATATATATATATATATATATATATACGGGATAGTTCCGGGGACACCCAAAAAAACACCTAAAAAAATACCTCATAGTTTCCGATCAAATTTTGATGATCCGAGCCGCTCAATGTGATCAGAATGTGATTTTAAGAGTACCCATGAGAAATCAGCAAAAAAAATGACCGGGAAGAGCTTGATCCGAACAGTTTGAGCAGTTTTTTATTGAACGGTTCAAATAAAAACTGCTTAAATCAAGCCTTTCCCGATCATTTTTTTTGTAAATTTCTCGCAGGCACCTTTAAAATCACATCCTGCACACATTGAACGGTTCGGATCATAAAAATTTGATCGGGAACTATGAGTTTGAGATTTGGGGTGTTTTTTTAGGTGTCCCTTGAACCGTCTCGATATTTATTATATATATATATATATATATATATATATATATATATATATATATATACAGTGAGCTTCCTGTAAGGACCTTAAATAGGCTCCTTAAGTGCGGGCCTCCTCATTTCTCTCATTTCCCGATTGAATTTCGATGATCCGAGCCGCTCAATATGATCAGAACGTGATTTTGAGGGTACCCAAGAGAAATCGGCAAAAAAAAATGACCGGAAAGGGCTTGATTTGAGCAGTTTTTGTTTGAACCGTTCAATAAAAAACTGTTCGGATGAAGCCCTTCTCGACCATTTTTTTTGACGATTTCTCGCTACTACCCTTAAAATCACGTTCTGATCACATTGAGCGGCTCGGATCATCGAAATTCGATTGGGATCTATGAGGTCCGTACTTAAGCTAAGTAGGGGATCCCTCATAAGAAGGGGACTCTATATATATATATATATATATATATATATATATATATATATATATATATTATAAATAAATAATATACACGTGGCATGTCTCCCGCCGTGTCAATGTCCTCATTTTTTTAGAATTCCAATGTCCTCGTGTCCATGTCCGTATCTATATCCATATATGTGCCTCATAGGTGCCAATGCATAATCATGGAAGCAACAACACCTCACATCAAGAGGAGTGTATGAAGCTGGACCAGTCAAATATATTCATAATCCCTCTTAAAAGAAGGGAAACAAGTCACTCAGCTGCTAATTGACAACAAGTAACAACGGAAGATTACCTATTCCAGTAGCAGGTTGTTTTTGCTTCACCTTTTCCCTCAGGATATGATGCAAGTTTTTCGATGAGAAATACATACATGTGTATGATATGAATATTGATATAAATTTTGCATCAGATCCCTTTTACCCCAGACCCTAATTCCCTTAATTGCGAAATCCCAACCTTCAGTAGTTCTCCTTCCCAGATATACCACTCCAAGTACCTGAATATTGTATTTGTTTCATTGTTGTTTATTAAAACAAATCACGATTTAGGCATTTTAAGGTGGAGCTTGACGGATGGAGTTTTCGAATGGGGTGGAGCGGGCTGCAGGTGGTAATTGGGTTATGAGGGTGTTGAATGGGTATTCTCAGTCATGGAGATGGAGCTAGTGGGTGGTGCAGGCCAGTGGGAAGGGGAAAGCAGGTGTGGGCTTTAGGGAATAATGTAAGCGTCTTGTTTAAACTAAGGGCAAAATGAGAAATGAAACAATGTAGCTGATGACCTAAGCAAATTCTATTAGTTTTAAATTTTAATGACAGCCAACTAACAGACGGTGTAATGTGACACTCAAAACACACACAAAAAGTAAACCTGGAGGGAGGTTATTGTCATTTTTAAAACCCGAGGGAAGGAAGAGAAGCAATACCTATTCTGATAACTGATAAATAAAACAGATAGTATTATTGGAGTTTGGAAGAAAATTTGACTGGTTAAACCAAAAAAAAATGCGTTCTTTGATTAATTGAAATGCCTAACATTGCTGTACATGCTTCAAGAAATGGGCAGTCTAAAGAGACCACTAAGCGAATTTGGGGTCTGTCAGACTAACCATATACCCTACAGGGCTATAATAGTAACTTTGATTAATGTTGGAAAGACTCCGTCTGTCGCATGCCACGTGTGCCACTGAGTAACCATGGAAGCAACAGAAGTTCCCATGAAAGATGAGGATGAAGCTAAAACCAGTCAAATGTTTCCATAGTACCTCTTTGGAAGAAAGGGAACACAATCAGTCGCTCAAGTGATTCTTGGCAATGAGTGACAATGGAGGATTACCTGTTCCTGAACATGTTGTCTCTGCTTCACCTTTGTCCTCAGCATCAAGGCAAGTTTTCCATGTCTTCTGTACCATTTTCACAATTTTGAAGCTCTGCATTGACAAGGCAATTCTTTCTGTGCAAGGCTCTTAAGATAGTGTTTTGTCCTGTCCAACATTTTTGTGTCTATACATCTTCCAGTTTGGTCAGTTGGTTTCCTCAAAGAAGACGTATACTTGTGGCTTATGACACTCGCATGTACAGAATCTTTGCGGCCAAAGATCTGGTGAATTTTCAGGGTGGAGGAACATAGAGATCTTTTAAAGGTACCAACCCCTTGTGCAAGGATGGTGACGAAAGTGGATCCCACACACCGATCTGTTTAGTGCACAAGGGGTCGTTACCCATGTAATTATTGAGTAACTTAACAGCACAAACAAAAAAACAACAATAGAAAGTTTCTTAAGCCAGTGTTAACTGCCCAATGCCACCTCATCCATGAGCTAAAACAAGCATAACGTCAAAAACTGCATTTGAAATACCGTAAGACTCTCTCGAAGTAATTAACAAAAATGAAGAATAACTGTCAAGGTAGTTTGAACTCAAAACTCGAGCTCTAATTCAGCTCAATTACATAGTTTATATTCTTACCAAGCTAGAAGTATTGAAACTCAGCAAGCTAGATTTACCAAAAATGATGCCCCCAAATGCGAAATCTTGCTCTAAGATCAATTGACAGTTAATATCTTGAACACCAAAGCAGTTTCAATGCGGTGCAATGCCACAACCGCATCACCAGGCTTGCAAAGCCCTTTACTTTTCGCATGTTGAATTGCAAACTCAAGTGCCTCGTCAGTCGACTCACTTTCAGAAGCTTTGGACGACCCACAACTCAAAACAGGAACCAAACCCCTGTATATAAGACTATGCCTAGCCGGAGCCTCATTGCGGGAAAATGAATCAAAAGAACCCGTTTTAATCTCCGGCACCACCACTGACAGAATTGGCACACTTGGTCTGTACTTAGAAACAAGTTTTGCAGTGCTTCCTCCTCTGGTTAGAACCACAATCAAAGTTGCTTTTGAGCAGTTGGCAGTTTGCACTGCCATTGAAGCTATGCTCTCCATAGGACTCATAGGCATAGGTGAAGTTTCCATTATTCTTTTGAAAACATCTTTGTAGTTTAGTGAATCCTCAGCTTCTATGCAAATTTTGGACATGGTTTGGACAGCAAGTTCTGGGTATGCCCCTGCAGCTGTTTCACCACTAAGCATTACGCAGTCAGTGCCGTCAATAACTGCATTGGCTACATCTGTGGCTTCAGCTCTGGTTGGTCGAGGAGACTTGATCATCGACTCCAACATTTGAGTTGCAGTCACCACAGGTTTCCCTTGGATGTTGCACTTGTATATCATCACTTTCTGTGCCAGGAATATCTTTTCGATTGGAATCTCCATACCCAAATCACCCCGTGCAACCATAAAAGCATCTGAGTTTGCAAGGATTTCATCGAAATTGGCCACCCCTTCTTGATTTTCAACCTACAAAAACATACCAAAAGTTAAACAGGATAATAACAGACTAGTAAATTCAAACAACATACAGAGAAATCACACTCTTTTCTCTTCTTCTCATCCAAACAAGGAGAGAAAACACAATCAAATCTTTTCTTTTCTCTCATAAGTTGCTAAATGGACTGCTAGACTTGAACATACCTTAGACATGAGGAGGATAGTCTTTGCATGGTCCCCTAGAAGCTTTCGAACCTCGACAAGGTCTGAACCTTTGCGAACAAACGACAAAGCAATCATGTCGATCTTATTGGGAACCCCCCAGCCTAAGATATCTTCTTTGTCTTTCTCAGTCAAGGTTGGGAGATCCACAACCACCCCCGGGAGATTGACATTCTTCCTCTCTCCCAAAACTGCAGAGTTCTCACAACGACATCGAACCAAACCCAACTCCTTGTCACATTCAAGAACCGTGAGAGAGATGGTCCCATCAGAACACAGAATCACACTCTGGGGCTTCAAGTCCTCGGCTAGCTTTTTATAGCTCATTGAGATCATGTTGTCATCTCCCTGTATGGTGTAGTCTGTGGAGATGGTGATCTCTTGACCCTGATTCAGTTGAATGGGCTTCCCATCCTTTAGGAACCCAGTTCGTATCTCTGGACCCTGTAAGAATCAACATATACAATTTACATCAGCAGAATTCTCTTAATGTGCCTCTTCTATTCATTATCAGCGTTCCAGAAAAGCTTTGCTTAATCTTCAACTCAGCATAACGAAACCACAAAGACAACTTAGAAATTTGAATCGCCCAAACTTTTACTGGAGCGAACAGGGAGAAACAAAACTCCCTTTTCTCTTCATTTTTGGCCTATGTTTCAAGTTTAAAGATTAGGTTTTTTATTGTACGTAGTTAAAAGAATAGGTAGGGCTTGTAAAAAATGAACTTGCCTTCTTATAGTGCATTAGTGTCTTGTTCCAGACATTACCAGGACACCAAATGTGCCACTAATGCGTTCAAAAATATGGAATCATTTGGAACCAAAAGGATATTTGATAGAAAAGTTTGTTACTATGACACCCAAAACCTCTCCATATTCATCCATTGTGAACTAATTAAACTTAACTGACATCGACACAAATAGTACATCGAACTAGAAATCAAAGAGCCAGTAACATAGATACAAAACCTAAAAACAGAATAATCAGAAGCAGCTCAGAGGCCCGCACCCCCTGGAATCCTACTCCTAATTCCTTGTATATACTTATAAAGAGGATTCCGGGGGGTGCGGCCACAGCACCCAAACTTTTTGTAGTAAACACTTCTTTTTATTTACATATATGCAGGCATTTATAATAATAACAATGTTTGGCCCTCCCACAATTTGATTTGTTTATACCATAATCTCCTGAAACTCAAATTAATTCTGCAGTCACCCTTTCTTTATCGAATTCCTTCGTCCACCACTGAAATTAAATATACCCAGGGAATAAGTGGAGCAAAGCCCAAACACCCGTATGAGAAAACAGAACCCGAATAAAAACAGATGAAGCTCTGTACTCAAGTTTCCAAGTCCCATGTAAAAACGACCTAAATATAATATGGGACTATCCTATGTCAAGCAAGAAAGGACAAACAAACAAAAACAAACACACACACACACACAGGCCTTAGTGTCACGCATAACAGCAGAGAAATTCTTGTCAGAAAAAAAGACAAAACCAACAAAGAAACAATAGACGAAGCTACAACCAAACTTAAATCTATAAGTGTACGATAATCAAATTGAGCCTTAAATCTATAATCAATTAGTTAAGGCTACTTGGATTCATGTCATTAGGATCTAACATCTAACGGGCTTTTACGTACTTGTTGTTAGCTACCTAATACCCAAACAACCTCCTTTGCCTAGTACATAGCCAGATACAACTCAAAGCACGACACAGGTGAAGTTAAATAATGAAATTCAAAGAAATAAAGCAGAGAGAGAGAGAGAGAGAGAGAGAGAGAGGCGTTAGAGTCAAGCATAACAGCACAGACATCCTTGTCAGGGGAAGAAAAAAAAAAAACAGAAAACCAACAAAAGTTTACAGAGGAAGCTCTGTATCTCGAGTTTCATGTCCAATGTCAAAATAACCAAACCTAAATCTATACCCATTTGGTAACCAAACCGAGCCTTAAATCTCCAATTAATTAGGTACAACTACGATTCATATCATCAGGATCTAACATCTAACGGGACTTTTACATGCCGATTGTCAGCTACCTACTACACAAACACACAAACACACAAACAGCCTCTTTACTTATTTACCTAGTACACAGGCACATAAATAAGACTCAGTCAAATAATGAGATTCAAATAAAGAAAGGCAGAGAGAGAGAGAGAAACCTTAGTATCAAGCATGACAGCACACATAATGCCGGTGTTGAGAACGGCGGCACGGAGGTTGTCGAGGGTCTCCTGGTGGTAGGAGTGAGATCCGTGCGAAAAGTTAAACCGGGCGACGTTCATTCCAGCCTTCAAGAGCTTCTCTACCATCTCCACAGACCTCGAGGCAGGACCCAACGTGCACACTATCTTCGTCTTGGCCCTCCTCCCCTGCTTCTTCTGATCCTCCTCCATTGCCTCCGCCGCACCACTCGCGTTTGTTTTGGATTTTAGAGAGAGAAACAGAGAGTCCCCTAGCACGGCCATTTTGCAAGAGAGAGAGAGAGGAGTTTTGAAAGTAGTGGGAATGGAGGGGGCGATTTAGGTGTTTGGTTTATGGAACTAATGACCTTTTAAGTTTTAACCAGAAGGGTTTATTTATATGAGTTCAGTTTTGAGTTACAGTCGGTGTATTAATTAATAAGTAAAATTGTGCAAAATAAATGTGCAAATCTCCAAAATTACTGCTCCATATTTGATAATTATTTTCCAGTTGCTGAAATTTCAATTCTTACCGTATTTGAGTTGTTTGAGTAAAACCTTTATTTTCACTGAAAGCGCTCCGAAAGAATTACTTTCAATTTTATAAAATAAACTTTCTCGACACCGAGATTGCTATGGCGCGCACGATATTAAAGATGAATTTAACCACGTATTCTTTTAGCGATTCATAAAAGTTAAAAGGAGTAACATAACGTGGAGGAATTAATTTCCAAAATGCAGACTTCCCTTTATGATGCTGGACTACCATTTACTAGTATTAATTTATTGGATTTTCAAGTAAAAGAGGTTTCTTGCCGACATGACAAACACTTTAATTAATTAGTAATAAATGGCGAAGTCAGGGCTCCTAATTTAGTTGCTTTTACTTTTAGGCCCTTTAATGGGCTGAGCATAGCTTTTGCCAAATTCAAAAACAAAACCTAGCTTGCTGTATAATTAACTAATGTGTAAAAAGGAATATTCGCTACTTGATCCCCAAGCTGATGCTCTTGTTGGTATTATTTCCTTGTTGAGAATTGAACACAAATTCCTCAATGTCTCTCTCCCTATGCAGATATTAACCTCCCACACCAAAGTTTTCAATACTTTCGCTAAACTACCGTTTAGGACGGTGCGGATATGTTGGCTTAGATATCTCAAGTTATCACTCCTCTATGAATGGTCATGTTTTCGCTAGTACGAGAAAAACGTGAGTGTGATCAAGTTGGTGGAAGAAACCAATAATGCACTAACATGTTCAGATTTTATGAATTTAACTATGCAGATGTGGCAGTTAGTGGAATGGCATGAATGAGTTTGTTACATTTATATTGTGGCCTACTATGTACACATGGTAGTTTATTAATGATTCATTTAAACAGTTCCATTTGAGGTTTTCCATCGAAGACTGCGTAAATAGAGATCAATAGGGTAACCAGTGCATATGACGGTGATACCATGTGATATGATCACATCTAGATAAAAACTTAAGTTTTATCATAGAAATCAAAATATTTTTGGATTAGTGAGAGATACGAGTATTCCATCTTACTTTTTATTTGTTGGCAAAGATAGAGTCAAAGGCAAATTGAAAATGGCATTTGGCAACCTCCAAAATCTAAAGGCTTACTACTCGTCTGTTGAAATTGTCGGTGTTTTTGCTTTTATAACTGGATGTCCGGGTCAACTTGTGCACATTTCTAACTAGTAATTCCGAAGCCCTAAAGTAAACGACCAAATAAATGCTCGAGTGGCCCAACCCAATATTCATTAGGGTCAGTGTTAGCCATTCAAACATTTAAGGGAAAATGACGGCCAAGGATGCCCGTTAAGGACATTCTCAGCATTAACAAATATTTTTACCTTGCCCTTAGCGGATATTAATTATCAAAACACGTCCTGGGCTGTCATTTTCCCAACATTTAAGTGCAGCATGTAAATGTTGGTAGACATAGTAGAAATAGTTAGGCAGTCCTTGTGTCATGTTCTGCTTTTTCAACAAACAACTGCGTATAATTCACTACTACATAATACTATTACCCCTTACAATTAGGGCACCTTATTAAGATCCCAAAAATAATACAGTAGCATAAAAGAGGCAGGGGACAACACTAAAGAAACTTCTCCCACTGGAATCTATTCAAAGCGAAGAGTGAAGGACTATGGAAGCCTCTCACCACCACAATTTTCCACTCCATTTATAATACTATCCACTATGGTGTCACAAGGTTGATTGGCATCTTCAAAGGGTCGGTCCCTGGAATAGCATTTGGAAAAATGCTGCTTTTAAAATCAATCCCTTCTCTATTGCCCACCCCTGTTTTTTGTCCACTGGAAGTTGCTCGTAAAGTGAGCATATCATTCAAGGGATGATCCCCCGGATCAAACCCCATGGTTGGAAGCTTTCTTCAATCGGTGATGTCCAGAGAATATGTCACTGCTTTTCTAAGAAGATGCAAAAAAAAGCAACATTTTTCAATATAGAAGTAAAAAAGAGCAAAATCAGCCCGCCAAAGGGTAGTCGGCATCCATTCTGTGCGTTTATGTCAAGCATTCTAGTAAATTTATGTACTTTACCAGGTCCCTGTGTCGCTTGCGCAATTAATGTCTAACACCAATAGCGCCTCTTCTAAACCAAAAGGGGCATATCCCATCTCTTCTTTTTTTGGTGAAAACATATCCCATCTCTTTACTGTAACTTATTACGGTGTCAAAATCACATTACAGAGGCATGTCAAAAGGATTTTACTCCAAAAAGGATAATGCTCTCAACTGGAAGAATATTTCTGTATAAATGATAGGAAAGGAATCCCTAGCTCTGTTACATACATAAGAACCATTCTTGAAGCAAGACCACAGGGGACATATGGGTCCAAGCCAGGCGTTTCTGGTGTAAGGCGAGGAAGCCATTCACAAAAGCGAACAAGAGGATGGCTCCATTGCCTGAAGGGCGTCACCAAAAGTGCTCTCTCTTGTGCTTATAGAAGGGATATTATAGAGTAGAGGACGTTCGTGATTTGTGAATCTGATCGTCCTGTGAGGATGGAGATGGCAATGATGGAGATGAGAAAGCTGCATGGTAAGATGAAGATGCAAGTTGGGCAAGTGCTGGAACTGCACCACCTGCAGAATTCCAATACCATGCACAGACGAACTAGGGTTAGTCCATTTCCAATAATGATTCTCATACATGTTTTTGCACATATCTTGCACATACATTTTTGTGGGGCCCATATCAGGTCCCACAAAATGATCCGAACCGCTCATCTTTTTTAAAATATTTTTTGGAGGGTTCCTATAAAAAATCAGCTCCAACGGATATCGGTAAGGGCTTTCTTAGAAATCGTTTTTACGATTTCTAAGAAAGCCCTTACCGATATCCGTTGGAGCTGATTTTTTATAGGAACCCTCCAAAAAATATTTTAAAAAAGATGAGCGGTTCGGATCATTTTGTGGGACCTGATATGGGCCCCACAAAAATGTATGTGCAAGATATGAGCAAAAACATATGTGCAAGTAGCATGGTGGTCCATTTCACATATTGGGACAAAGTCACCAACAACAAGAACTTTTGTCCACTAATTACGAACTTAAGTCCAAAAAAAAGTTCAGATCACTAGGCACAAACAAGATTCCACTACTTGCGAGAACTTATGTCCAAAATGCGTTTCTAAGCTGCAGCAGACAGCTTCGCCAATTCCTTTTCTAATTTATTTCTCATAAAGCAACTGTCAATTCTCAATTTTCCCAATGGATAAACACTAGCTCAGAAAATTGTAGTCTCAACGCCAACATTTCTCCAAGCAATGTCGAGAGGAAACTATACAGAGACATTCCAGTTGGTCTGTCACAGAAACAATTCATGCTGCCAAATTACAGTGTCCCTGCCTTCCAGAGAAAACCTAATGTGACTTACTGCACCAATAATAATGCACAGTGTATTTTGGTAATGGAAATGACATTAAGAAGAAAGCTAGTAATACAAGCATATGATGGTGCACATGCACAAGAGCCACACACAAATGCAGCAAATGGGGGTGATCAATTAATTTTCTATCTCAACACAAGCAAAGAGGAACCTCTTCCATTCTCCGCCCCTCACTTCCCAAAAGAGGAGACAAATCAGAGTCAATCCACTATTATTCAAGAGAGCTCAGCCAGCCAATTATTTTTTAGGAAAGTGGAAGTAGCGTATTTGACAAAAAATAGGAAAAGAAGTAGATGTAACCACAAGGATATACAAGTCAATATTAGACTATGCAGAGAAAACACAAACCTGCCAACCCAGCACAAGCTGAAGAGAAAACCATCACAGGTGGAGCCTGCACCAAGAAAAGCAGCGGCAACAAAGTCACCAACAACAAATTAAAAATAGAAAAAAGTTCTGAATCAACAGCTACTGTGGTTGTACCGAATGCCCCCTCTTTCACATTACAGAACCCATGAATGTGGCAGGGAGGGCTATGCATATAGCCATTAAGGCTGTGGATCTTTATGCCAACAAAGGCAGGAGAATGACTCTACCACACCTATAAAAAAAAATGCCTCTACCACGCATTGCCATTCAAAGCAAATAGCATGAGATTTTTAGCATAACCGAAAAATTAAATGACTAGGACCACGGTTTGAGTAACAAAAATAGAAAGAGGAATCATGCACATGTATCATTGTTGACCACAAATAACAGTCTGGATCTGGTCAGGACGTCCTGACCGGAGCTTAGGTCCGGACCATGATCTCAGCCGTTGGATTGTGTTTTCCCAGATGCACAGATAGTTTGTTTGCGCGACAAATAGTTTGTTCGCGCGAACAAACTATGCGTGCATCTGGACCATCGAAAACACAATCCGACGGCTGTGGGAGAAGTCCGGACCTAAGCTCCGGTCAGGACGTCCTGACCAGATCCGGACTGCCACAAATAATGCCCAAGACTTGGGTGGGGTGTGTCTAAAGCACAGAATATCAAGATGCAAAACTTGGAGACCTCGATCTATTCATCTTAAGTCAAAAGTTTTTGTTAGAAAAATAGACTAAAATAAAAGAAGGAGTGCAGATAAGACCCGGGAAGAAATGAACTCCATATACCACTTCCTACATTTCAATAAATGTGCTACACGTTCGATCTACCCTTGCATCGAACTTCTTATGTCTGCACATTGAATGAGAACATTTATTGTATTTTTGCAATCTTTTATAGAGTTCTTTGCTGCACTGAAAAAGAATTCTGGTATCAATTTTGGCCTCGTTTAACACCTTCAAGGTAGTGCTAGAAGTCTCTCATTGGGCATCTAGGGGATGGACATCTGTTTGAAGCATGTTTGGGTTTGTCAAAAGGCAAGGATGGAAGTATGTAGGAAGCAAGAAAGATTGAACATGATTATAGCTCACTGAGTTTGGTTTGCAGTTTTGAGATTTATTTTTGAGATAAAAAAAGTTCTATAGGTTCGCGTATTTTTCCATGTAAGTAAATTTTTTTTAGCATTTTAACAAATTCTTTTACTTTTTGAATAGAGGTAGTCTATGTACATCCAAAAAGTATAAAATAAGTAAAAAATTTGACAAAAAATCACTAAAGACGAAAAAACACGGATGACGAAACAGTCAAAAATTTTGGAGAAATTATTTCTGAGGGGAACCAAAAATTTTGCTGTACTTGGGCTGCTGTACCCCTAGCATTTCTACCACATGTTGGCACTTGTTTATAGTGTGTCCACCACATGTTGACAAGCATGCACGGTGGTCTTTCCTAAGAAGGATTACAGATGTACCATAAACCAATTGTAACATTATAAATCCTACTTTTTATTTTGAGAGTCAATAAAAATAACTTTCTTAAGGTAGAATAAACCATATATTCTCTTCACACCTGTCCTTATTCCATGATTACTCATTGAATCAAACGGAAAGGAAAATTAGGGGAAAAGAAGCAAAGGGAATCATTCATATTAACACTTACACCAACGAGGAAATGCAACCACATAGGTCCTTTAACCCACCTCCGAACCACTGGCATCACTGGACAGAAAGTACGATAAAATCAAATAACATAAGGCAATAAAGGACAAATACAATATAAAATTGATGAATCAGTATATTTACTCTGTCATAATTTTCACCCTGGATGTTAATGGAAATCAATACATCGTATCCTCAGCAAAGTAATTTCTATAATGCACTGTTATGTAATCAAAAAAAGACGACCATGTTCCCTAGCATCAACGGTGGACCAGGAATCTTGATCTTATTACATAAACGTCACATTACAACACAACAAAAGTACAAGTCTGTAACTAATTACTTATCAGAAAATTATGGACCCACTACTGAAATCAATCTCACAGGGATTTCTTACTAAAGCTAAAGTGGCCTGTTCCAAGTGCTTTCCTTGCCAGTGTTCCTTCCTAAAGACAGGACTGGGTGCGTAAAATGACTCCCTCTTTCCTCTTAACTTAGATAGCTAGCCTATCTGCTTAGCTACTTGACTCAGGTGTCAATTATTGTTTATTAATTCAGCGCACCCTTTTTCCCTAACAAAATTAATTTAAGAGAGAAAAGAGAAGGATTAATTGCATAAGAGGTTTTCCAGAGTTTCTTACAAACATTCATAAATGTAAGCTTTGTTCAAATATCTAGATTGGGTATTAGATTAATGTATCACCAAACATATGAGTATGGCATATTAGCATGGTAATACCAAAAGTTCATTGATCAGTTATCCATTTCAGCAGTACTTTGACGGAAGCTCCAACCGCTTAGCATAAAAATATGTAGTGGTAAAGGACAAAGAGGATGAATCAGTCACTTGAATCAGTATTGATAATATATGACGGTTGTGAAACGTAAAGGGAAAAGAGGATCTAAGATGAAGAGACGTACAAATATCAAGAGCTTCGAATGCGAAATAATAAGGAAAAATCTCAAAACAAAGGAAGTTAAACTTAGCCACCTATAATAGCCTGGCAATAACAACTTAACATGAATTATACAGTTAGAAACCAGCTGTTTAATGAGGTATCAAAGTTGAATGTAGTTCAGATATAGCGAAATGTATCCTTTCGTGTATAATACGACACTAAAATACCATAACTAAACGATTCCGGTCTTTCCGGTCTTTCCTACCACCGTGTTGTAACCAAAGGAAATGCTTTGGTGCCAATTCATTCTGATCGCAATGACAACAATATAAAATTATAAAAACAACTGTGCAAGCTTAGAGAATGTGTCTTTGTTGCTGAAAAAGTTAAGAGTTTTCACCTTAAGTAGTATTGCAATGATGAATAGATTATTGAAGAAGCCAGATCATCAAACACAAAAATACAGCCGCTACTTTGATAGGAAACTATTTGCTACTTCCACACTCGTTACAAAATAATCTGTGTATGGGTTGATCTTTTACTAGTATTTAAACTTTCACCCTTTTATCAAAAGAAACCATCTTGAAGACTTGAACCCATGGGATCATTAAAATGAAACTGAAGTATAACCGTATGATGAAAATAACACATGTATCAACTAACATATTTATTAACACAAGAAACTCGGTTAGAAGCCATGTAACACAAGCACAATCATGAACTAATCGGATTATCAAGCCTGGAAGAATGAACTAAGATTTCAAGGTTAATGAACAAGCTGAGGAACTGAGTGGTGCAAAAAAAGAGACGTTGGCATACCATGGTTGAAGCCATAGAACGCACTTGTTGTGCCACCAACGGCAGTCCCAATCTACATGGAAATAATAATGAACACATAACAGAAGGTAGAAGAAAGTAAAATTGAGGCAAAAACAGAAGGTAACAAATAGTCAGGGGTGGTCCCAAGGGGGGACACAGGCCCTGCACAACTCTAAATACTCTCGCATATTATACTAATTTTTAGGTTAATTAGGAAAAGTTCTAAAATTACTATATGTATGTGGGGTAGAAATCCCCAAAATTTCAAGTTGTCAATAATTTTGTAGGTTGCACATATAAAATTAAACGGTGTCTGCACACATACACATAATATCGTCTCTTCTTCGGACTCGTGAGTAGCAATATATACTTATAAAGTATATTCTTTATTATCAATATGAAAACACACAGTGATTCGGGCCCTGCTAGACAATAGACACAAATCTTGCATCCGCCACAGCAAATAGTTGGTTCACCCAACATTACCCTTAATGGTGATAGGTTAAGACCTAGAAAGAGATACATTTTTAAGGAGCAGGTCACATTTAAAGGATTGAACCCCCACTGTTTTAATCAATCACATTTAAGGAGTGCACATTCTAATTGCTCAGTTTTCATGACGACCAACAAACAAACAACTATACATACGAATGCAATTGGAACGAACGTGGAGGAACAGTCCAATCGCAACAGAAATCAAAATCTGGGAAACTTCGCAATACGAACAAGTATGTAAGAGAGTAATAATTACCATACAAAAGCTATCCCTGATGAGCGGAGGAACATTCCAATCGCTCGTTTCCTGCAAGATTTTAACAAAACAACGGGAACTTACAACAAGAGTATGCAGCTAAATTTTACAAATCAAATGAAAGAAAGGATATGAACTAGTGCGTAGATGAAGAGAAAAACAAAGGTTAGGGTTAGTAGGAATCACCATCTCCTTTGAGAGAGGACCTGCGCAGTGCAGACATCTCAAACTTCTTCTAGGGTTTGGATCCCCCATCACCGCCAGTTCAGTTGACAGGAAGAGGAGAGAGAGAGAGCGCCTGGCGCCAATAAAACCCCTCGAGAATCAGAGGAAAACGGAAAGGAGGAGTCGTTTCAATACGTATGAAAGGTGCAATTATTCAGTAGTCCCGGAGTACGGTACTCCAGATCACTTCACAAATCATACATTCTCGTAGACCATGTTTGTCTTGGATCTTTAGACTTCAATCTTTTTTCTGCGCTCAATTTTTAATAAATTTTTTTTAATTATTATTTTTATTTTATCTATTTATCTCTACTCATTACTTCTAAAACTTCTTTAAGTCTTAAACTGAACATGATCTCAAGTCTACAAGTCATGTTCAAGTTTACAAGTGCATGATCTTCACATAAATATATTGTTCTAAAGTGATCAAAACTACCACATGACGGTACTCTCGAACTACTGGATAATAAAATGGACCGCAATGTTGTGAATTCCATACCAATGTATCGAACATAAAGTTACATGTGTTCTGATATCCGCATACTGACATGTAATGGAATCTCACCTGGTACAAAAAAAAAATGTATTATTAATTTTGTTTAAAAAATGCTTGAATTTTAAAATAAATCCATAATATATTAATCATCTTTGTAGTTACTCGGTTCTTGGAGGTTTAAGAGCATCCACAATGTAATAATCAAAACTAAAAAGTTGCTAAAGTTAACAATGTTTACTCAAAAAAGTGCTCACATTATAATAACCAAACTTAGCAACTCATCAAATTTTGACATTTGAATAATCAAACTTAACAACTTTTACCAATAACCAAACCCAATAACCAAATTTAAAACTAAAAAATTAAAAAACATCTCACATTAGAATCGTCTCATCGAGACGAATAATTTGGTGTGTTCGGGTGCGTGATTGGAACTCGTTTGCAATTGAACATAGATGCATTGCGTATTGTGGAGATTTTTTTTTATAGGGATACAAAAATAACCAATGTAGAGATCAAGTTTGTTAGGTTTGATTATGAACTAAATGGATAATCAAATGCTGACGTAGCACATTTTGATTATCGATTTTGATTATTCCCATTGCGGATGCTCTAAGGAGGCCACTATTTTAGTAATATTCTGAGAGCAGCCACTTTGTGCATATATTACCAAAAGTTAAGTCTGTCTCTAATCATCCCCGCCTATACCCCAATAATTGGGGACTAGATGGGTTATGTTATGTGTTGTTGTTGTTGTTGTATAAAAGTATATCAAAGTGGTAGAATGAGTATTTTACAGTATTTCTTTGCTTTGAGTTTGTTTTGTAAATATATTAAAAATATATACCATAGCCAGTCTCAAATGAGGGAGTTCTTATTTTAGTTAAAATATGGACCTCCTCATTTCTCTCATTTTCCAATCGAATTTCGATGATCTGAGTCGCTCAATGTGTTCAGAACGTGATTTTAAGAGTACTCGCGAGAAATCGGCAAAAAAACTGACCGGGAAGGGCTTCATCCGAGCAATTTTTGTTTGAACCGTTCGATAAAAAATAAACAAAAACTGCTCGGATAAAGCCCTTTCCGGTCATTTTTTTTGCTAATTTCTCTCGGGTACCCTTAAAATCACGTTCTGAACACATTGAGCGGCTCGGATCATCGAAATTCAATCGGAAAAGGGAGGTCCGCATTTTATTAAAATGAGGCGGTCCTTACGGGAAACGGACTGATATATACTATATACTAGTGTTTACCCGTGCCTACGGCACTACGCACCTCGGTTGGAATTGTCCGTACCTATGGCACTTGCTAGTTAGTGGCTCAAACACTAATAAATCAATTCATTAATGTGTAATATGTGATCATTTTCATAGTGGCTCGAAAGAAAATAACCCGTGCGTATGACACTCTTCCAACTAAACTTTTAAGCTAGCTATAAAGAACTATCAATTTGCTTATGAAATCTCAATAAATACTAAGTAAAAAAGTTAAAATAGCACTATAATGGATCCCCCACCACGTACATTAAACCCATTTGCAGAAATGAAAGAACATATTAGAATCCAGAAATCAAAAATCTCAATGTAACTTCAATCACTAATAGTTATCAAACACCATAAACTAACCATATAAGGAGTAAAAAAAATTAGTTCGGACCGCAAGAAAAAAACAGGCTATCGAAAAAAGCTTCAGGCTTTGGTTGAAATATTTTCAGTGTAAGCGATCACCGGATGAATAGTGCTTGCTTGTGCCTACGACATTACCCCATGATAACAAAAAAATGAAGGAAGAAAAAGAAAAAGAAGGGTCTTAAAACATATGGACCTAGCTCGTAGACTACACTACTAAACTATTATTCAAAACGAAACGTCAAGAGAAGTCAAAATAACAAAACTCGATTATGTGTAACATTTAATAACACACACACCCACCCACACCAAAAAAATCACCCAAATTTCTTGAATATTCGGAACAGACACAAATTCCATCCGAACAGCAGCTAGATTGAAATTTAAATACTACTTGCACCCTGAAAAGAAACAGACACCAAAAACTCTCAAAAAAATCCCAAAAGAATGTTTCACACAGCTTTCAAAAAATGGTTTCTTTGTTAGACCAATTACCTTTGCTTTCACGGAACTTTCTTAACCCAACTTTTACGCAGCTTTCTTCAACCAGCTCGCCGGAATAAATTAAAAATTCCAAAGGAATGTTTCTTCTTTTTTTTGAAAGTCGAAAAAATGTTTCTTGGCTTAGTTTCTGACGGAATTTGTAGATCTCGATAGGAATTCGAAAGATGACAGGAGAGAGAGGCGGGGGGGGGGGGGGGCCCAATCGAGAGAAGCTGTTGGGTAAAAAGAAGATATGACATTTTTGTGAAATATTTGAAAGATTGTGGGCACTTTCTTAAGAGAGTTGAAACACACACGTCAACCCTTGGATCAGGCAAATCTGAGCCGTTGCAACAACTTGTCTCCACACCCTTCTGTTTTATAATAGAGATGTTGCAATCATTTTGGAACGATACCGAGATACATACCGGTACCAACACGTACGGTATTGAAAAAAAAAAACTATGTTTGCCGGTATGAAATTGATTACTTTGAAATTTTGGAGTCCTGGATATCCTAAAAGGGGGTGTTTTTGGAAGTGGAAAATTTGTAGATTTTTATTTCTGACCGAGGAGTTGTTAGTTGTTTCTGATAGGGAATAAGTTGTTGAGAAATGTCAAATTGTTTCCAATAGTGGATGAGTTGTTGATAGTTTTGTGAGTAGAGTTACTGTAGTAAAGACAATTTTTGTTAACAACTTTTTTTGTGATAAAAATGCGTTAAAACTTTAGTTTTTTTTTTTGCTGTTGATTTTGTCACTCTCTTTTTTGTTAACGCCGCTCCTTTGTAAATATATTTTTGCACCAAAAATATACTTGCAGGAAAGTAACCTTAAAAAAAAAAAAACCAAAATCATTTCTTTTTTTTTTTTTGTTAGTTTAAACGGGCTAATTCGCTCTTTTCAGAATTTCAAACGACAAAAAATTCTCTGATAGGATCGTATTATAGATCTCCATGCCGGGAAAAAATAGTTACTAGTATCAGACAGAAGTTACCTTCACTTGAAGACGACGACCAAGGGAGAAGATGAAGAAGTAGAGAGAGAGATCAAAACACCAGATCTCCATCGCTCTCCTCCTCCTTCTCTCTCTCCTCCCCTACAATACACACATTTCCACATCCACACGACGTAATTCCTACACCACATCAAACCGCACACAATGCCGCAGGTCTCACCGTCACCGCCCTCCCCCGCCGACCACCGCCGCTTCAGCGGCGGCGGAGGGCCCGACGCGGCCGAGTCCTTGTTCCGCACGAAACCGATATCCGAGATCCGGACCGTCGAGTCCACCACCAGAAAACAGATCAAGGACAAGAGCGAGGAGCTCCGCCAGCTCGTCGGCACCCGCTACCGCGATCTGATCGACTCAGCCGACTCCATCGTCCTCATGAAATCCTCGTGCGAGTCCATCTCCCGCAACATCTCCTCCATCCACGACAGCATCCTCCGTTCCCTCTCATCGTCCACCACTCCGCAGCTATCCTCAAACCCTAACCCTAACCGCGCCCGAACCTACGGCATCGCGTGCCGCGTCAAGTACCTCGTCGAGACGCCGGAGATCATCTGGGGGTGCCTCGACGAGTCTATGTTCGTCGAGGCCGCGTCTAGGTACATTCGTGCTAGGCTAGTTCACTACACCCTCGTCAATAATAATAATAACAGCAATGATAATAAGAACAAGAATATATTGTCGAATTTCCCTTTGCTTCAGCACCAATGGCAGATTGTGGAGAGCTTCAAGGGCCAGATCTCCCAGAGGAGCAAGGAGAGGTTGCTGGATCAAACCCCCGGCCTCGGGATCGCTGCGTACACCGACGCGCTCGCTGCCGTCGCCATAATCGATGAGCTCGAACCAAAGCAGGTTCTAGCGTTGTTTCTTGATTCGCGAAGGTCGTGTATTTGTCAGAAGTTAGTGACTTGCGATGCGATCTCTGCGTTCTGTGAGGTTCTGAGGATTATTCAGGTTAGTATAGGGCAAGTAGGGGAGTTGTTCTTGCAAGTATTGAATGACATGCCCTTGTTTTATAAAGTCATACTGGCTACACCTCCTGCTTCTCAACTGTTTGGGAGTATACCAAATCCCGACGAGGAAGTTAGGTCGTGGAAATCATTTAGGGATAAGTTGGAATCGGTAATGGTGATGCTTGACCGGGATTTCGTTGCTGCAACGTGCTCTGATTGGTTGAAGAATTGTGGGAAAGAGATTGTTAACAAGGTTAATGGGAGGTACTTGATTGATTCGATTGGGAGTGGTCGGGAGCTTGCTTCTGCCGAGAAGTTGATTAGGGAGACTATGGACAGTAAGCAAGTGTTGGAGGGTAGTTTGGAGTGGCTAAAGAGTGTGTTTGGTTCTGAAATTGAATTGCCGTGGAACAGGATTCGTGAGCTTGTTTTGGGAGATGATGCCGATCTGTGGGACGAGATATTTGAAGATGCTTTTGTTCAGAGGATGAAAGCTATCGTAGATACAGGATATGACTATTTGACCAGAGTTGTTAAGGTGACGGAATCAATTCATGCCATTGCAGAAGCTCCGGGTGACGGGGGTGGTTTCCAGGCCTACTTGAACAGATCTTATTTGGGAGGCGGGGTTTGGTTCATGGAATCAAACAATAAGAAGGCTGCCCCCTTCACTGGTTCCAGAGCACTCCCCGGGGAGAACGATTTAAGTAGCTGTCTTAATACCTACTTTGGTGCTGAAGTCAGCCGGATTAGGGATGCAATTGACAGCTGCTGCGAGAGTGTTCTTGAGGATCTCTTGAGCTTCCTAGAGTCTCCAAAGGCAGCTTTGAGGTTAAAGGATCTAGGGCCATATCTCCAGAATAAGTGTTATAGGAGCATTTCTGCCATATTGATGGAACTCAAGAAGGAGATTGAACACTTGTCTGCTGCCCTAGGAAACAGCAAGAGGGATGGTCAGTCTGTGTTATTACCAGCTACAATTGTTGATAGAGCTCTATTTATTGGGCGCGTCCTTTTTGCATTTCAGAAACACTCAAGGCACATTCCGGTGATACTTGGTTCACCAAGGTTGTGGGTGAATGAAACCACGGATGCTGTTTCTGGGAAGTCCGATTCCTTTGTTAGGCATTATAGTGTTATGGTTGATTCTCCTAGGTCTGGTAGCTCTGGTAAGAAAAAGTTTGACTCTTCTAAAAGGCAAACCTCTCTGGCTAACACGGCTTTGTTTGGAGTGGATGATAATTCAAGCCCACAACTTGTGGAACTCATTAACATGGCAAGAGATCTTACCATTAGAGCTCACAACTTGTGGATATCATGGGTTTCTGATGAACTTTCAGAAATTCTCTCTCACGATCTAAGGCAAGATGATGGGTTATCAACAACAAGTATCATGAGAGTAAGTGGCATCTTCCCTAGAAACACCATGCCTGTTTTTTTGCGTCATAAAAAGCTCTTTATTTTTTTCTCTTGATGGAGCTTGTCTACTGCTGGCTTGGATAATTCAGGTGCTACAACTTTGTTGAACGAACACCATTGTTACATACTTTCATATGGTATTTTAATTCTTGCTTTAGACCATTCATGCATGTGGAATGAAACATCTTTAAGGATTTCTACTTAGATATATGAGGCACCGATGGTGTGAACGTATTCTGTCTTTAAAATAGAACATATGAGATAAGAAACGAATCTGTATTACTGAATTAAGTCACCTAAATACAATGCTAATACAAGGTTAAATAGAGAACATAACGAAGACCTAAATAGCACAAAAATCTATCCTACTCTCAAGAGAGGCGGCACAAAAACTAAGTCTAGAAAATAGAAAGACAATAATATACTAGGAAAGACAATACATTCAGAGATGGAACCCAATGAAGGCAGTCCCATGATTGAGTTTTCACGGATAGGGTTGTTACGAATGGGTTCTGCCTTACCAGGTACCCCAAAAGAAGTTTGTAGGACTCAAATCACCAAAAAAAACTCTAATCTTAACAACCAAATCTAAAACTAAAGAAACACGTATATGTTTGTGAGTTAGCATATTAATGTGTGAAAGACATTATTAATCTAAAGCTCTAAACAAGTATACTCCATTCATGATGCCCAAGGCATGCCTGTGTCCTCCTTGTCCTTTTTCGTATGCTCTTCTTAATTGTCCCCCTGTATTTTATAAAGCTCCTAGTTATTGTCCGCCATTACTTATCAAAAAACTAGTGTCCGCATATGTGTTGTGCTTAATTATATTGATGATTTGCTACTCTGAAGTTGCATCCAAGAATTTGTGAAATCTTGAATCTGTTTTAATTTGGATTCATCTTTAGAAAGGACTAAGGAGTAAGCAACAAATCAATCAGCCATCAGACCATTGAAGTTTACTTGTATGATGAGTATTATGTTAAAGAAGTTGTAAATCGGGACACACAGCTGCTCTAACCCATTAAAACGCAACCTGTATGATCCTTAGTCCTTGCTTCACAAATTAGCCACAGTTGTGTCATTAACTGTAGCACAACATAGGCTACATAGCTGCTAGTGGAACCTGCCATTCGCTAAATTCCTCCTCTTGGATAGTATAATTTTGTACACATAATAATGGAATAGTAAGTCTATATGAATTGTTTTGTTTTGCCGACTGAGCTACTAAAACTTTGTTTCTTTTTAAATTAACGTACTCATATTTTGAGCATTATCAGGGCTGGGAAGACACTGTAGTCAAGCAAGAACAGTCTGATGAAAGCCAGTCAGAGATGAAAATATCACTCCCGGCCTTGCCTTCTCTTTACATTACTTCATTCCTCTTCCGAGCATGTGAAGAAATTCATCGAGTTGGAGGTCATGTACTTGATAAGCAAATTCTGCAAAAATTTGCATTGAATCTACTGGAAAAGGTATAATAAGTTGTCTGTATATTATTTTAATTTACCCCATCAATAGAGGAACATATCTTTAGTATCATGGTCCCATGAGAAGCTATATCAATATTCTAACAGAAAGAGTCGCATCGTAGGCAAGTTGTGGGAAGCGGTTTCCAATGGAATGGGCATTCAGTAGTCCCTTTATTGTACCGAAGTATGGAAATAATTGAGAAGCTAGAATGGGCAGTTGGGCACCCTAAACCAGCCCATTACCTTGTACCAAACGTACCCTTCTGTTCACTTAGGGTTCGAAGTTCCTTAATTTTCTTTTGTATCATATTTATTGTTATTTGTAACTTGTAACAGAGAATCCTTGTCCCGTAATGAACGATCAAATTTGGAATGTCAATTTTTAGTACCCTTGTCTCTTGGAAGGATTCCTCCTCTTTATTCTGCCCTCATCTTCTTCTCCCTCTTTCGTCTTTCTTTTTGTTCAATTTTCTTCTTTCCTTCTTTCCTTTCCTTTCAGGCTTACTATGTTCTGTCTGGTAACTATGCATCATCATGAGGGTCTTAGTTAAAGAGAGTGACAGGCATTTTATTGCAGCAAAACTGTGTGTGCATGGTTTTCCCAATAGCATAAATCAAGATATCGGAAGTATTAGTATATTGTTTGCATGGTTGTGTGGATTTATACCAGTCATGATTTTTCTTGTTTGTGTATTTTGTTTTGTTCATCTAGGTCATTGGTATATATGCGGACTTCCTTTCTACTGCAGAGGCTCGTGATTCTCAAATGTCAGATAAAGGTGTCTTGCAAGTTCTATTGGACTTAAGATTTGTGGCTGATGTTCTATCGGGAGGTGATTCGAGTTCAATTGAGGAGCTATCAAAAAATGCTAAGTCCAAGGTTTCTTTCAGACGGAAGCAGGATGTAAACCAGACCAAGTCAGCCATCAGAGAGCAGGTTGATGGCTTGGTAAATCGGCTTTCACAGAAGTTGGATCCCATCGATTGGCTCACGTAAGTTTTTCTTGCTTTGTCTTATGATGTTATTTTCCAGTTTTATCACTTCATAGACGATCTGTTATCTTGTCAAACATTTAGGTGATCTTTAGACATCACAGTATTATCACTAAAGGTTTGGGGCCAACAAGGGCATCTTTTGGCTCCGACTTTTTGGTTTAAGTTAGATACCACGTATGCTCTCTGATGCTTGGTTGGGTAAAAGTTGGATGTTTTGGCCAGACAACATAGGTGGCGGTAAATGTCAAAACCTAACACGTCTGACTTCAGAAAGGGGTCTGTCTCTGAGTCATGACCTTTGTTGTGGTGTACTTTTGACAATAATTTTTAACTCTTACTGCAGTCTTTCATAGGCTTTATATCAGTTTTCTGTTATCAGTGTTTGTACCTGCATGTGCATGATTACCATGTTCTCGTTTCTGGCTTTTATAATGACATGCAAAACATTGTGGTCTTTGCACCACACATAAACATGATTGATGAACTGATCTTCAAGATCATGCACTTGTTGATCCTTGTAGAGAAGAGGGAATTTCATGTTTTTCACTTACCCATACAATCTTTGAGTTGTAAATGAAAGAAATTTTTGCTGTGATGAGATATGTGCATTATGTCCAAAAAATAAAGGTTTTTGTTTGGCTTTTAAAGAGCCAGAGTGTCTTTGAATGCTTACCAAGAACATCTCACAGCTTTTAAAGCCGTTCAATCATTTCTTGAACCATGTGGCCTCCCATCTTTTTTTCTGGACGATAAGTGCCAACTGTGAGTTGTTTCAAAGATAAAATTCTGTTGTTAAGACCTTTTATGGTGGTTCTGATGTATTTGGTTCACTTGTTAAGTTGCTTTTCGAGAGAAAAAAAGTTAAGCTGATTGCACCGTCAGATGGGTGTCATATGTAATGTAGGGCCTTTGGTTATGTTTGACATTGTTCTCTTTGTAAGACTCTATATTGAAAGGATGTTTTTCTTGATTGGATCATTCGTTCTGATTTATTTCTTCACATTTCAGGTATGAGCCGTACCTATGGGAGAATGAAAGGCAGTCGTACCTACGGCATGCTGTCCTCTTTGGCTTCTTTGTCCAGCTTAATCGGCTGTATACAGATACTGTTCAAAAGTTACCCACCAACTCAGAATCAAATATTATGAGATGCTCCACTGTTCCTAGGTTTAAATACCTTCCCATCAGGTTGATGTTGTTATCCTTCTGACAATTTTTCCACTTCTGTTTCTCAGTTGTCAATTGCATTGTTTGTTTTGCTTTTTGTATAAATTATCTGTGGTCAAATGTTCTATGTGATTGGATCTCTTCCTGTATCTTCATTGGAGGGTATTCATGTTGTTTTCAGTGACAGACTAAATCTTGCTGTATTTTTAATTAAATAGAAATTTAGAATTACATCCACTCCGCTTGGTTTCCATTTTTGAGAGTAACTTTTTACTTTCTGCACAGTTTTCAATAAATCTCTCTCTCTATCTCTCTCCACTCATTACACTCATTACATCAAAAATAACTTTCTAAAATGTAAACCAAACAAAGTGAGTCGTATTTTTTCCTACGTGAGAATACATGCATAACGTATCACTGTTGTCCGTTAAATCTGAATGCATGGATTACTGCCCACTTTATCTCTTACTGTCATATTGGTTACCAGTGCTCCAGCATTGTCTTCAAGAGGGACAACTAAAGCTTCTGCTTCACCTTCTATGGATGATGTTTCTTCAAGAAGCTCTTGGAAAAATTATGCAAATGAAGACCTCTCTCACAACATTAATATTGATGACGACTCAAGTTTTGGGGTGGCTACCCCTTTCTTGAAGTCTTTCATGCAGGTAAAGCTTCTATCCTTTTACACATTTGTCCTCTGGGATGCTTTCTTGTCTCTCAGACTTCACATTTATGGTATCACATGTTGACCCTTTCAGTTCGGGGTAGAGCTAATGTCAGCTGAAATAAAAAATGCTCCTAAGCCAGAGTCTTATTCATTAGGGGTTGTAATAGTGTGTTCGAACTTTGGGTACATTCGGATTATCCAGGGTAATATTCCACCCATTTCAGTCTCCAATGTATCCTTTGTGCATGCATGATGCATCCGGGAGTACCTTCTAGTCCCTTTGACACGTACCACTAATGAGATGCAACGATTATGTCGTTTAAGGTTCTATGTCGGGTTTCACTTGTATGTTTTATGGGGAAAAGCAGTGGATGGAAAGTATTGAAGTTGGTTGTGCTGTTGTGTATGTTTAAATCTTTATTACTGTTAATACATAATTGATGAAAGCTTCTCTAATACTTATCTAAAAAGGAAAAGCTAATCTAATTCAGACAATCTAATGTTATGCCATTTCATCTCCACTTCAGAAAAACCCCATCTCAAACACCTACTGGCACTGCAGAGCCTAAATCACTGGTCGGGAAAGGCTGAAAATGGCCCAACAATTGAATCACTGCAAAGTTGTCTATAACTACCTCCGTATCTTTGATGGTGTAATCCCCAGGAAGATGATTAAAGCTTCTAATTTGAAGCATGGTCCAGAAACATTGTGTTTATTTTATGTCATACTAATTTGCTTGCCCAGATCTTTGAGCTGTAACCATCAATCAGTCTACTGTACTAATTCATTCATCTAAACCGGTGTAAATACATGGAAGTCTAGGTTGAAGTTGAATTCCTCCAGTTCTTGGAGGAAATTTTTTAAGCCACAGTTGTGGTCTGTAGGAAATTGGTGAATAAACTCAGAATTATCATCTTTGGAGCAATTTGAGCGGGATCCACTTTACGAGGAATATGTGGGTCTGGGGATTAGCTTATAACAAGCGCTTGTGCTGGTAACTCTGCCGAGGCCTAGCCATCAAGAAAGTGGCTTGAGGAGGATAACTAAGCTGACGCCGGAATTGGCTGCTGGCACAACAGGGTGGTGCCTTACCGCCCATGGGTGGGCTCGCGGTGGCATTCATGGTGGTGCTTCAGGATTCCAATGTAATGCGTCCAACAAGATCAGAATGAGGCACCATCCCCCATTATAGCCCAATGAAATAACCAGGAAGGGAAATGCTTATAAGATAAGAAAGATAAATAGGCTAAAATAAGATAAACTTTAGAAATATACATGCTTTCTTTTGCTCAAATTCCATTCTATTTTATCTTTTCTGTGTATTATTGGAAATGTTTTGAGTTTTGGACAAGCAGAATTATGATTCGGGAATTTGGCACTGATTTCCCATAATATGTCCTTGTAACGGTCAGGTTGGCAGCAGATTTGGGGAGCTGGGATCCATACTAACAGATGGGCAAGTTGGCAGGTTCAAGGACAAATCAGCTGCTGCCATGTCGACATTCGGTGACATTCTACCTGTCCAAGCTGCTGGTCTCCTTTCGTCCTTCACAGCTTCCAGATCAGACTCGTGATTTAAGATTTTTATTCAAAGATATTATGCATCTTTGTGGATCAGTGAAAACGAGCTCGGAGAAGTTTGGAGATGGGATCACACTGTTTATAGTAAGCGAGGAAACATGTATACCTTGTTTTATGTACTTAGGGGTGAATTCGGAGAGGTGGAAAAAATAATTGGTTTTTTGCAGCACTAGGGTAATTCTCTTAGTTTTCTTTTTTGAAGATACGCTGTAGATTAAAACAACGAACGAATGTAAACCGAACTGACAGAGGCATAATAGGTTAAGGGAGTCTGGCTGTTGGTCTGTATTTTGCGGGGGACTAATGCAGAATCGCAGATCATTTGTATTTTTTCATTTTTTTATAGTTCTACCTTCTGTGTAATTGAGACAAAGCAGATGTGTATTCCATGGGATGCGATGAGCGCTATTCTGGTAGAAATGGACTATCGATTTGTGTTGCGAAACTCCGAATTCATGGTTATATTTTCATTGCACTGATGAATACATTTTGTTTGTGTTCGATAAAATTGGAAGAATTTGTGAATATTTTGAGTAATTTATCAAGTTTAATTGTTTCTGTTTCTTTTTCAAATCGTCGTGCAAACGACTAAAAATTGAGGACTTGTATTGGTAGTATTTCTTTGTGAAAATTACTATTTCTGGTCGACTTTGCTGATATTCTTTTTCGTAACAAAGGTGAGTCAGGTGACGGCTGTTTCCTCGAAGGAGATGGCTTGTTGTCAGCAGTTGGGGCAACCCAATTCCATTCAGTTGGCCATTTTTTGGGCCTATTTTGGGTGCAATTTGATTATCTAAATCATTCACTTTGTAGAGTTCATCGCAAACTTTAATCGCTATCAAAATCATGTTAATTGGATATCGATCAATATCTTTTTGAAACACATTTTCTTTGAAAAAAACGTATATGGTTATTGACGATCTTGTGGTTTGTGCTTTAGATCCTCCAAGTTGGGATGAATTGTTTATAAATACCAAAAAATATATTCCATGACAAAAGAGAGACAGAAATGGTGCGCAAGAGGAAATGAAAACATGAATTTCTCCATGAAATATACGTGGCATCCAAGTGTGTGGGGCCTCGCTCCTTTCCCATTTTTTTTGCCTTTTTTTTTTTTATTCCTTCAAATTTTCCTCATTTCTTCATTCCGCACGATAAAAGATGCTTAGATCAGCTTACGGACACCTCAATTAATTCCCTCTCCGATCCGGTAAAAAACAGGACATTCACCGAACCTTTTTTTCCAGAGTATAATTTTCATAGTTTATAAATCAGGCCCTTTTTTTAATTTCGATTTGTATTTTTTTTCCAGAGTATAATTTCATAGTTTTTTAGATATTCATTAAAAGTTTATAAATTTTCAATAAAAAATACTAATGTCAACAATCTTTATTTTGAGCACACTAAATTATGATGAATGATATTCTACAACAATAATATTGCGTGTTATTGGATGATATTATAGCAACAATATCTCGAAATTTTCAACTTATCACAATCATTCCATATAAACTCAAATTAGTGAATTTAATCATGAAAAATCAACCCATCAAAATTTCTCCCATAGTTCGGCCGAGAGAGATCGACGGTGAACAATAGCTTGGGGCTTGGGTCCCCAGCAAAGTAATTACAGTAGGGCTGTAAATGAGTCGAGCTGAGCTTTGTTGAGCTCGAGCTCAGCTCGTTTACTAAACGAGCAAAAAATTTAAACTTGAGCCCTAACAAGTTGAGCCCTTAACGAGCCGAGCTTTAGTCATTTAGTAAACGAAACGAGCCTGTTTAATCGAGCTAAGCCTCTCTTAACGAGCCAATCTTTTATCGAGCTCGGTTCGTTTACTAAACGAGTCGAGCTAAGCTCGCGAGCTACTCGATTCGTTTACATCCCTAAATTACAGTAGTTACAATGTCTAGAAACGAGGCTTATTGGGTTCACCAAGGGGATCGACCTCAGGGTCACTCGCGAGCTGCTCGATTCATTTACTGCACTAAATTACAGGAGTTACAATGTCTACAAATGAGGCTTATGGGTTTTTATTTTCGACTGTCGAAAATGGTCGAATACTTTAGGCCCAGTCCACCAAGAGGGACTCGAGTCTTCAAGCCCCAAAAGATAAAAGCCCATAAAGTTATGGTTTTGCCCTCGAAAGAGCAAGTTCACCCATGAAAAATGAGATGGGGTTGAGCAATGGTCATTATCCCATGGACCGAATTCAAATCGTGCCAAAATGAATAACTGGTTAAAAAAAAAAAGAAAAACATTTCACTCAAAAATAAATACATTACAAGGTTGCATCGCATTGAATGAAAATGAATAACTGGTAAAAAAAAAAAGATCAAAAAGTCAAAGAAAAGAACCACCAGGAGCACACCTCCACAAAATGTCTCAACCTAAGTCACATAATCTGCATGCGCATGAGTGAGAAGGAGCGTAAAAATATTTCTGAAAAATTCTCCAAATTACTAAAATTCGCGAGAGCACGAACGCCAAAACGAGGATTGAAAACGGGAACGATCTTCAAAATTAAGTTGAACGAAAAGGAAAAATAGTACTATTCCGAGTATCTTTTAATTTTCACATTGTTTTATTTTTCCGTTGCAAGTACCTCTACATATTACAGTAGTAAAAATTATTCAATGCCCCCGCGGCATGGTAGGTGGATGCCCCAATCTCCCTCCTCGCCACACGTTTTATGGAGCTCACATAAATGTGTGGCGAGGAGAAGGAGGTTGGGGCACCCGCCTACCATATCTCAGGGGCACCGGATAATCACTCGTCAATTTATTTCCGCTTTATAAATAGCTCCACAAACTCGAAATATAAACTCAAACTTTAGATCAGTTTGGAGTACTAATCCGTACCCTTGAGTTCAGTTGATGATCTAGTTTTAGATGCTTCCCCAAGTTGAGATCTAGGAACTAGATACCATTGGACCACAAATTCTGTTTCCATCACTTCACAAATCACAAACGCTTAGTAACCAAAATTCGAGTGTTGCTATATGTACCGACCACGGGGAGGGAAAACGTACCGACGGCCGCCGGCGGGCCGTCTCCGGCCACCGGATGGCCGATCCGAGCCGTTCAAAAATTCTAAAAAATAAAACCGAGGGGGTCAACGCGGGAATCAAGGGCATCCGAGGTGTTTAGGGTGCTTGATCAAAGCACCCTTTTTTCGTGTATATATGTACACATACATATATACACGAAAAAAGGGTGCTTTGATCAAGCACCCTAAACACCTCGGATGCCCTTGATTCCCGCGTTGACCCCCTCGGTTTTATTTTTTAGAATTTTTGAACGGCTCGGATCGGCCGTCCGGTGGCCGGAGACGGCCCGCCGGCGGCCGTCGGTACGTTTTCTCTCCCCCAATGGTCGGTACTCATAGATTTTTCGCCAAAATTCGTACCGTCAACTTGATATTTTTGTTGATTAGGGACACAAACAAGGATGGGATCAGGGGGGGTTTAGTAGCGGCGACCGCCACGACAAGAATTTAAAAAAAATGCAATTATTATATGTAAAAAAAAATTTATGCCCAACTTATATAGTCTCGCCACCACTAAATTTTTTTAGTATACATTTCGCCACTGCTAAGATAAAATCCTGGTTCCGTCCTTGGACACAAACGAGTAGATGCATATGTATCCAGAATGATCCGAAACATCCGAGCATGACAAGATACATGTAAGATCAATACATATCGAGTGATTAGAAATACATATATATCTGTATCTTGATATGAAATAACGTGCACTATTATCTGTGTAGTTAGCAGCATAATGCTCCATCAATTCGAACTCAAAACTTCACACCACAAAATCGACACAACCGCAAGGCCAGTTGTTCTTGTTTCAAACAAAAGTGCTACACACACAACAGTTGTGTAAAACACAACACACAACCAATCTCTAGCCGTCCATTGTTGTGATAAATGGTCAGGATTCGCTCAAACTCTTCCCCATAAAAATTAATCTTTTCCTTTGAAGAGTTTTTATAAAATCTAGACCGTCCAAATACATCTGGACAGTCAGAATTACATACACAACCAACACAACGGTTGTGCAAGTAGCATTTTTGTATTTCAAAATTCACAACATTGACTTGCCAATATTTTTGGCATTAAATACATCATTAATTAATAAAACCTCACCAAATCTCCCCACAGCACTGGTTAACATTCGTGTGTACACACACACTTTCAGGTAAGGGCGTTCTTAACTTGTTAAGTTAAGGACGACCCTTTTCCCGACCAATTTGCAATGATCTGAGCCGCTCAATATGTTCATAACGTGATTTTAAGGGTATCCGTGAAAAATCAACAAAAAAGAAAGAAAGACCGGGAATGGCTTAATCCGAGCAATTTTTGTTTGTTTTTTATCGAACGGTTGAAATAAAAATTACTCAAATCAAGCCCTTCCCGGTCATTTTTTTTGCTGATTTCTTCAGAATACCCTTAAAATCACGTTCTAAACACATTGAGCGACCCGGATCATCGAAATTTGATAGGAAAAGATGAGAAAATGGAACGTCTGCATTTTATTTAAAATGAGAATGCTCTTACTTGAAGGAGACTCATATATAACTAAAGAGCTTAATAATACATAGTATAGAGAAATGTTCCCGAGCTGTCCAACACATGTGGGTCTCGCACACATTTACTTGAACGACCCCAATCCCCCAAACAAATCTATGATCGAATATATATTCGGTATTTGAACATCATTGTCAAGGCCGGCCCTGACTAATCAAGGGCCTAAAGCGAAGATTAAAGACGTGGCCCAATTTTTGCTGGACTATTATAAGGCAAAAAGTCTATGCCTGCTACTCCTTTTCACCCCTCCCCCCACCGCATTCAATCTCACCGTCCAAAAGTATTTTGGATAGTTCGGATTTTAAAAGACCCTAAACTCTTCCCTGGAAAAGTTCTTTTAAAATCCGGACCATAGATTGCCGAGACGGACGGTGAGATTGAGGGAGCAGTGAAAGTAAGTGGTGGGCATAACATTACTGATTATAAGGTGTACCAAAGTGCGAGCTAGCGTCCCTTACAACTAATAAATCTCTAGAGACAAAAAAAAAACCGCACCCCGAGTTTTAGCTCACGGCTAGCCCGGCACCGATCTTTCTTGTCCCAATCATCCCCCCACCGCCATATCCAAAACGACGAACATTTTGACAAACTTGGCACAGCCCACAACGTACACCACAATAAAATTAGGAAACTCAAAAGGGCATCTAAACTGTACACAGCCAGCCAAAGCATAAAGAAGCATGCATGGGTGGGATTGGGAACCCATTTTTTGTGGCTTTGAGTAGAAAAGAATAAAAGAGTTCTTTGATTTGGGAATACGCCCGGCCCCCATGCCTTTATTTCTTCTTCTTTATATTTTTTGGTTCAAGAAAGATTCCCACATTCCCATTCCCATTCCCTCCTCGGAATCAATCTTTGTTTTTTAATTGGGCAAACCTTTTCTTTCCCTCCCCGAAGAAACCCCACCTTTTGCTCGCAAGGAATAGCATTCCGTGGTCATCTCCTTCTTTTTGTCGTTTGAGAATTATTAGGCCAATGTAGTCAAAAGGTTCTCTGCCTATGGGGGTTATACGCGTAGCCTTCCTAAGAAAAAAGAAAGAATTGACTATCCCCCCACGAAATATAGTAGTAGTACTGTATGTATGTATAGTACTCCCACTAATCTTCCTATTTGTTTCATTTGATGTTTACTACTCATCTTCACCTCTTTTTGAGCAATACACTTCCCAAAAAGTGGATTATCCTTGCTTAAGACCCTCAAAAGGAAATACTACAAGTACATCTGTAAATGGAAGAGCAAGTACCCCTCTCTCTTTCTCTGTTCGACAACAAGAGGTGTCCAGGCCAGCTTACGCGCATCTCAACTAATTCCCTCTCCGGTATCGGAATTAGAGAATTCACAAGAAATTATTTTCTTGCGGCCTGATTCTAAAAGTCGAATGGTGGTCAATTGTATGGGAGAGGAAACCCACCAACCAAGTGGAGCGATTGAGGGATCCTGCACTATAGCTCGAACTGTTGCAAGGCTGTAGGGTGGCGATCCGACCGTCCATTTTGGGGATGGATGGCTTGGATTTTAATCCGAACAATGAACGGTTCAGATCAATAGGAGTTCGGATTAAATCTGAGCCGTCGGTGTCAAAATGAACAGCCGGATCGGCAGTACTATAGCCCTTGCAGTGCGGGCTGCACCCATTTCCCAAGGCGGACTACCTCTTGGGCTAAAGTTCTCTCTCTCTCTCTCTCTCTCTCTCTCTCTCTCTCTCTCTATGTAAGGATCATTTTATGTAAAGATCTCTCATGCCATACAAAAAAGGGATTCATTATTGCCCTATTTGACAATCCGAGTCGTTTATGTTGCAAGTATTGTTCTTTATTATTATCCATCCAACAAATAAAATTGATACTGATATTATGAAGAAAATATTTAGTCATATGAGAGAAATGAATCTTTATACTCTTACCGTTAGTATTTCTCTGTTGTCAAATATGGTTCGACCAATTTTTTTATGGATACCTGACTAACCTGCTTTTTCACACGGACAATGGCCACACCGAATCCTACAAAGACATTTCGCCACTTTGGACCTATCCCAGTAAAGTAAACCTTACACCTCAGATAATTGCAGCCACCCCCAGGTTTTGGGGTAGCCAAGGCATTGCCAGCCGTAGATGAACACAAAGTCTTCGAGATTACGATCAATGGGAATAACTTATTCACGGAAGAGCACATAATCTCATGTACGTCTCGGCATCAATGGTTGATTTATTTTTTTAAATTTTGACCGGTAATAAATATCTCTGATTGGTAATAGTTAGTTTTTAATCCGAATCGTCCAAAATATTTTTGAACGCGCAGCCGCAAAATTGAGCTTCATAAAACTTATTCACTGCTCCTCCGTGAATAAGCTATTCTCTACGATCAATTTGGTGAACAACATATTTAATTGATGATCCTATGCTGATGGGTTAAAAGGGGAGAATATGTAGTAATATATAACACTGACAAAGGTGAAGGAAGTTAGATAAATCAAGCAGCATTGTGCCCCCACAGAGAGTAGAGCAGGTTTATGGCAACATCAAAGAAAGGTAGTAAGTACTTTTCGGATTGGAAACAGGCATATGAGCGATAAACCCAAATATTCTGTGTTCAAAACTTCACAACTTCTTTGGACCAGCTGCAGAAAAAAAAATTTCTTGTGAATTACTTAGTCCTGGCATGGATTGTTTATCTTTGACCAGACCGGAATCGATGTGCGTTTACACGCTTGAACACTCATGACCGTCGGGGAAAAACAAGCAAGTACTTTTCATGTACCATATAAGAAAGACCAGCAGGTCCTTAAGCGACATGAAATGAAAGTTGTAGCAACATGTTTATTCCATAGATAGTTGGCCCTAACCAGATAAAATCAGGTAAAGATTTGTCACCTTCCCAATTAATCCTCACTTATTGCAAGGTAAAGGTAATTAAAAGGGAAGAAAAAGTACCAGCACTTACCACATCACTGGACGCGAATTAACTAATTGATGAAGCCATCCTAGGAGTATAACTTAACTGTTGAGGACCAAATCTAAGAAGCACGGACCAAATCTAAGAAGCACGGACAGTACTATTTTTCCTTGGGATATGTGTTGGACACCCCTCAGACACGTCTAAGAACATGTCCGACACTTCTCCAACATGTCTTAATTACAAAATTAACTTCCTAATATTGGCATACAAATCTCCGACAGTTAACTCCAAACACATCAAAGGTGATGAACATCTTCACAGGGCTAAGGCTTTAGGTATTCTGCTACTTGTGCGCTCAAAATACAGAGTAAGTCTATTCTAAGATTAATATCTCATACGCATTGCAGTATTAGTCAATGATACTTTGATTTTAAACATATGGCTTTCAAGTTGAGTAGTCTTTATGTTCCATATTTCTGATTATTTTGCTATCATACGTATGGCACATGATATTCCTAATAACATAAATGTTTAACGTGTCTCAAACGTGTCATATCCCTTTTCCAAATGAGATGTCCGCACGTCGTGTTAGTGATGTTAGCTCCAAATGGAGGTAACCAAACCAACCAAGTCATCCTCATCAGTGCATTGGGAGCTTGTTAATGGTTTAGACAACCCCTAATATTATCTGCTGTCACTGTTGCGTCCAATATCTACTCTAAATCAAGCCTATGGTTCACTACTTACAAACTTACTCATACCCATTACATGGGAAGCCTATCCAAGATAAGGCATTCAACAATCATGACAAAACAAGAAAATCCTAACTGCTATTTCTTGGGAGAACGTATCTTCACTGTCAGATATTAGAGGCCCCTAAATTCTTTGCTTATAGCAACTGGGAGGTGAATGGAATCCTAATTCACTGGAGAGAGCATCTAAACCTGAGTTGATATATGTTCGCCCCCTCTTCCTATGCAGGTGCTTTTTGATTGTACAGAGCACCGGAAATTAATCCGTGAGGGCTAAGCATGGGCTCTGAGCCAAAATACCATGCAGGTAGAGGCGGGTACCACGGGCACAAACTATATTAATCACATCATAGAGGTAAAATGTGGCAACAATGAATTTGGGTGCAGCAGATTAGCACATAATATGCATCAGGATCACGCAAGGAAATTATACTTTCTATGCAATCAAATACCATCCAACAATTGTTGAAGCTATCATATCGAATCCTCTATCATTTGACCTACAATATGATCAGAATACATTCCAGGAGCTAGTTAATGTTGTAGCCTGCAAGGCATAACATTATTCCCCTTGTGCAATTTATTCCTATCCACATGCCAGCAAACTATTAAGGAATACTGCTTTAGCACTTTACCTAAAGGGTTCTCATATTCCCTCAAACTGCATAATATATCCTACATATCAGAATCCCTAAGGAACTAATGCGAAAATTCATTTCAAGGGAGAGAACTTCTACTTTAGCGACGCGTATGTATATGCGTATACACATGCACGAGTCTAAGAACAAGAAAGAGGTCACCTACTTGCAATTTTATCTCAGAATGCTTTGTTTTAGACACTAAAAATCCAGCAGCACCTTCATTTATTTACAAGTTCAGTTTTTCAATCTTGTGGATGAGTGTTGCAAGAAATATTCTCAATTTCTTAGTGTGGAATTTATTCTCACTTAGCTGTTGATCATGTAATTATTCTATGTATTTTATACACACGATATAATTCCTGACCATAATTAATCCAAGAAGCAGATCATAATCGTTTATAGAAGTCTACTGCAACAGTTAAAATAGTATTTGCACCTCAGCCATGGGCCCATGGCATTACCCAAGAGACTAAGGATACTAGTGTCATCGTCAATGCACCTATATTGCTTGTGTAAATGTATACAAGATAGCATTAAAAAAGTTGATAGTTTTTTTTTTTTTTTAATTTCTGAATCACGTAGAAACCGACTACAGTTATGACAAGAAATGCAAAGAATTATGTGCACTATGATGCAAAGCTGGAAAACAATATTTATACCGGAAATGTCCTTTTGTAAGGTCATAAGGTGACATAATGCATAGCCATATGCATGTCTGTCTAACAAGATTTAGAAGTGGAAACGAATTTTGAAGTTATTGCATGAAAAGCTAGAAGAGCCTGTTGATTCACCAGAGAATCTGCAAAGCCAACCAACGCTCAAGTTATTATGAGTGTGCAAGTGGTCCTCTCCAGCTCATGATTTGTATGTCCTTCATCAAATGCAAGTATGGAAGCAAGTACAATCCTTTTTTTCTTTTGAAAGGGTCCCGGCAGCTTCTGATTCGTCTATGTGGGGCCAGTTGTCTTCTACCCAATTCAAGAATGAAAAGAATTTGGGCCCCCCTCCTCCAATTTTTGATACTGTGTGGGCTGAATATGTACCAAAGTTACTGAAGGGGACAAAATAGAATGTATACCTTATTCCATTCCTTGCCTTCAAACAAACTCAAGGAGGAGCATCTCTCCACCATTTTCTTTTATCCTTTCTTTTCGATGTATCCAATTCCAAATTTGTAGATGCTCAAGTCAACAGAATCTTCTTCCACACCCTAACCCCCTCCCAAATTTATCAAGTTTCATACTTCTGCAGTGTCTCCATCTGAACTGAAAGTAGATAACATCAAAATAAAACGAATGCAGTGCCATTAATCCAAATGGAATACAGGAAATTGAAATAAAGATGGCAGTCCAGTCCAATTTGAGAGAGACAACATGATAGGAGTTTTCAGAATCTTCTGTGGGGGAAGAGAATGCGGCTTTGAGGTTTTCAATACGATAGAAATAGGAGATTCCCCATTACGAGTCAGAAAATTCCCGTAATGAATGTATGGAATAAGGTTCCTACCTTTGCCGCACAACGAATAGAATGCATAGAAGAAAACTTTGCTGGATCTATTCGAGTACCGATTGTAAGGTTTGAAGTTCTTTGTAAAGGTGTGGTGCAGAGGAATTTAATAAGTAGTGATATGTGTGAGAAAGGAAAGTGGAATATAGGACAGAGGGCCCATAGATGCGCAAAACTGGAACGAGGAGATCTTTTTTTTCGAGTCGCTGTGAAGATTGGATTGGGTCGGGTTTTGTCTCTGTCCAAGATTCTATGCCTTGCTTGGACCCTCTCCCCACCCCCCACCCAACATTTGCTTTATAAGGACAGTGTTGAGCACACCTTTGTTCTGTAAAAATAGGTCAAACAAGACATCAGATAGATAAGAGCAGTTGCAGACGGGTTTCTTTGGCAAAGTATCAGCATTTTCAACAGAATCAAATTTTAGCTCTCCGAGGGAAGCAGATTGGATCATTACTGTCATTAGAACTCCTCCTCAGGTAATCAAATGTTCATGACTACGATTATGTAAGGCGTCTGGGCTCCTAACACGAAGCTAATTTTATCATATATTTTGTCATCTTGAACACAGATAGATGTATAATAACCACCATCAGGGAAAGAACATCCATCCCTCCTCGAGAATGGCAGTCCCTCCAGAGAGGCATTTGCTCATGCGAGGAGTGAATGGACCAGTAGATTCTGGACTCGTACTTTCAACCGACGCAAAGCCTAGACTAAAATGGACACCAGACCTCCACGAACGGTTCATAGCAGCAGTCAGTCAGCTTGGAGGAGCAGACAGTGAGTGACTACAACAAAAAAAGTTCAATAAAAAAGAAGAAGAATATCTGATGCTCAAATAATTTAAATCTCTAATCTCTTGTTTGTTGCAGAGGCCACTCCGAAATCAGTTTTGAAACTCATGGGGATTCCAGGACTTACATTATACCACTTAAAGAGCCATCTTCAGGTAAACATTTTTGGCCACCCAATCACCCCTAGTCACTTGAAAAGGCATATTTGCTCTTAGAACTTCCCCGTTGTCATATCTACACTTCGACGCTTACTAGTCACAATGGTAGAGCAAAGTAACATTTTGAACTTACTACCATTTTGGAAAAGCCCAAACAATGTGTAATAAAGTTTGTTCTCCGAATTTTCTGAGGCAGACATTGTGCCTTGATGTGTCCTGACTCATGCTTGTGAGCATTAGGAACCAGCACTTGCCATAAACACCAAGTCTTAGACTAAAAGACCTCTACTAACAGACTGCAGATATTTTCTGTAACTTTTTTTTGGTTTGGATTGTTATATTATAAGCAAACAGAGTAAGAATAACTCATCCTCCTTTGATTTGGCAGAAGTACAGGCTCAGTAAGAATCTCCATGGACACGCTAACAGTGGGACAAACAAAAATGGTAAGAAATTCAGTAATTATGGGTAGAAATCATTTTGAATATCACTAAATAGTTGCGGAGGAATAGCTTACAGAAATTAGAAATGGTTGCAGTGGCAGGAGACAGGATGTCTGAAACAAATGGAACTCATATGGATAATCCAAGCATTGGAACCCAAACAAACAAGTAAGACCCTCCAAAACCCATTTCGCGCTCTTCCATAACTTATAAGAGTAGCTTGGTTTAATATCCTAATTAAAAAATCAAATCTCTTATTCAGAAGCTTACCCATAAGTGAAGCCATACAGATTCAGATTGAAGTGCAGAGAAGACTACACGAGCAGCTTGAGGTACAAAATACTGAAATTTCCGGCTATGTGCCATTATTTCAGCCACATTAACCTACTAGATCATGACACTTACTGCAATCTAGAATATGAGCATGGATGGAAAGAAAAAAAAATACAATGGACTAATTCACCAATTACCCAGGATCCAATATAGCTATAGAGCTATAACGCCTTTCATCAAGAAAAAATATAGAACCATATTTATCAGCTATGAAATTATGACAAGTCCACAATCTAACAATTCTCACATTCACACATTTGCATTTTGTAAAGAGAAAAAAAATGAATGCATCCAATGACTACGATATTTAGTGCATTTCATCACTTTTAGTAAAACAAACATGTCACATGCAACATTATCACATGGCAACTGCTTTTTACCTTCGAGGAACATAAGAGCCTACTTAATACCTTCAGCCACAAAACTTGGCTAGCTTATAATCTTGTCCCAGTATGTATTCATCTTCCGATTAAAAAAAACATGATATTTTAACTGTCAAACCATGCACAACCCATTTTCCAGTGAGTCTTCCTCCGGAAGTTTTCCAAGCTACATTGTGATATTTGTTTCTGGAATGAAACAGGTACAGCGGCACTTACAGCTCCGTATAGAGGCCCAAGGAAAATACCTACAGTCAGTGCTTGAGAAAGCCCAGGAGACCCTTGGAAGACAGAACTTGGGTACAGTCGGATTAGAGGCTGCGAAGGTTCAGCTCTCTGAATTGGTCTCGAAAGTATCTACCCAATGTCTGAATCCTACTATCTCAGGGCTGAAAGAAGTGTCAGGTCTGTGCCCACAGCAAACACAAGCATCCCAGCCCACAGATTGTTCCATGGATAGCTGCTTGACCTCGTGTGAAGGCTCTCAAAGGGATCAAGAGATGCACAACAGCGGAATGGGATTTATATCTTTTGATGGCAATACAAATTTCGGGACAAAAGAGGTTGACCGTGACCCTAGACTGCAGCAGACTGAACTCAGATGGCGCGAAGACATGAAAGAAAATAGAAATTTTTTTCTACCAATGACAAAAAACACAGAAAGATCATTTGCTACGGGAATTAACTCCGATGACTTATCCATAGGAGTTGGACTTCAAGGAGGAAAAGGAAATAGCAGCAGCTTCTTTTCAGAAAGAAGGTTTAGAGGAAGGGATGAGAATCTCTGTACTCTAGACCAGACCACCAAAAGAACTGATTCAGTTCGACGGGATGATGACAAGATACCACCAGGATTTAAACTGCCTTACTTTGGACCAACACTAGACTTGAACACCCGAGATGAAAATGATGCTGCTTCAAACTGCAAGCAAATAGACTTGAATGGTTTCAGCTGGAACTGAGGGAGTTAGCTGTAAGAAGAAAGAATACAAGTTGAAGCGGAAATGCGTCTTCAACTTTTGATTCTTCATCATAAAACGAAGTTAGGACTTCGTTACGGAAGCCTGTTTCTCCCTCATTCAGGGTAGATGTAGACCAAAAAGAGTTGACAGCAGTAGTATTTGTAAGCTATATAGCTCTGGCAAAATATGCAATTTTACTCACTGTTAAGTGTAGACTTCCATTAATGGGGAGCGCAAAGAGCATCCAATGCAAATCAGCAGAATTAAAGTACCTAATCAGAATAGCGCCTGTACTGAGAGAGGGGTCAAGGTTGCAAGATAATAATATCTTCAGTCAAGCAGCAAAATCTTGAAGATTGTGCATTTCTATTGTATTCCCAGACACTAAACATCCTAAAGTATCCCAAGAAAACTGTAAAAAATCCAAAGTTGCCTGCTCGTCCAACTAAAATGGGAAACTAAACCTTCCACTACCAGTTACTGCAGGTGGATCCAAACTACCAAATGTCAAACTGTGGTAATCATACAATAATGAGGTCAGTAGCTGATCTATCTGAATAAGGTCTGGGGTTGTATTAACATACTCATCACTTTTGATCCAGCCTGTTTTTAGTTTTTCCTGGTACATCATGCAACGCAATGCTCATGTTTATTGAAGTTACCAAAATTCCTCAGAGCATCTCCAACCCCACTCTATATAAATATTCTTTACTTCTCTATTCACCTTTTCATCTACATAATTCAATTCTGCTGCCCATTTTTGCAATCACCCAAACTAATTGAGCTAAAAAGGAAATGAAATTCCCAAGTCAATCTTGGGTTTGTGCTTTTGTTGGCTTAAATGGGGAAGGATGGACCATTGCGATCATTTGCCTGGCCTCTCCAGGCTGGCTAGTTCTAGTAAGTGAAGTTGGGCCGGGGCAAAATGCTAACCATATAGAGAGCCCGTTGGAGTGAAGGTTCAGCTAGCTATTTTTACTAACATGGCTCTTTTGCCTAGTAGTTCGGAGATGCTCTTAGACCATCTACTAAAAAGTCATTGCCAAATATACATAATTGAAAAAAATAAAACTCAAACTCCAGTGGGTAGCTAAATCTACTGCCAAATTGTAGCTTTGCCAAACCTTTTGGCAACTTTGGCACAAGTCTCTCTCTCTCTCTACCTTAACTTCTACTACCGTCGGAACAACTTCGCCAAATAACGCATTTTGCACTTCAGTAAGCCCAAAAAATGACTGCATTGTCACTTTGGCTTTCACCATTGGAGATGCTCATAAAAGCAACTATTACTGCTGCTAATCTAAAAGTAGGTGCACGAGATATCACAAGTTACAACTTTGCTTCGGGAGCAAATCTACCATAAACACACAGCCTCTTTGGACGGTGAGAAATGGTGAGATAAGAAAGGGGAAGAACCATCAAAAAATTCCCATTTTTGTATTTTCCTCTCCATCTCTCACCAAAATACTCTGTTGCTCGCGGGCCAGCATCCTACCCACGCGGGTTGAACTGTGGCGCTTGAAGCCTGCTACACTTTAGTATAAGGAAACAGAGTTGCACCTTTACCACTACCTGCGGGTTTTGGTAAGATGGTAAGCGTTTGATCCTAACAATTATTGTTGGCTTTATGGGGGCCAGCATCCACCCTGTACTTGAGACGCCCCCTGCTAGCGCGGGGCAAGCATGCGGGGCAAGCATATTGGGAGGACTAACCGCCTTCATCCGTTGGTGCTGTATGGGCGGCATTGTGATGCCCCTCGTGTCCGCCTGCTGCTAAGTGCAAGGCTCTGTGCTACCCGTTAAAGATTATTATTATTATTTTTTGTAAGTGTACCATTTTATAACCAACCAAACCAGAAAACAAAGGGAATAAATCCCAATACAAGTACCTATACACAAAAGTATAACCTCACTACAATCTACATTTGTAGAAACAAAAAGAAAACAAAATTAGGGTGTAGCATTCCCAATGACTCTACTTGAGATATTCCATTGGCTACAAAGCCTTTGATTCTCAAGTGAGTTTGGGAAGTGCTTCCAAGTACAAACCCTTAGCCTTATATTTTCATCAAGTTGAGCTAGCACTTCATTGGCACTTCTGGGTCTTCCCCCAAATACTATGGAGTTCCTTTCAGCCCAGATGAAATACACTCCTGCAGCAAAAGCTAATTTGAATAGCATGGAACGAAAACTTTTGCCTTGACAGAAACTAGTTGCCCAATTCACTTCCATGTTCCAAGCCTCAGCTCCCCGGTGAATCTGGAATCTATGTAACTTCCCAAATAGAGCTGGAAAAACCACACTCAAAAAACAAATGTTGCAAAGTCTCATTGCACTGGGAACACAAAACACAGCCAGGTTCAATCTCCTTGCCCCATTTGCGAAGCCATTCTTTAGCTGCCTGTTGCTTCAAACATGCTAACCATAAGATAAAAGACCATTTAGAAACATTATTAGAAGACCAAACAAGAGAGGCCCATGGAACCTTTGGACCTTTGTGTCTAATAGCCTCCCACATGTGTTTTGTAGTATAAGCACCAGTCGGAGTGATAGTCCACACCACTTCATCACATCTGTCCCTTCAAGGCTTCAAAGAGTCTGAAATTGAAAGCTGAATCTGTTGCATCAGATTGGATCTAGGCCTAGGCTGGTGCCATTCACCATTAAGAATAACAAAACTCACTTTTGCAAATAAAGATCTTCCCATGGTAGCAACTGAGCGATCATCAAGAAGTTTGTAGAGGGGCCTTTAGGATGCCAGTTGTCAAACCATATAAAAGTATTGCAACCATCTCCTATAATATGCTTCACAAAAGGCTGACCCACACGTCTAAGTTTCAAAAAATTTCAAACAGTCCATGAACAGTCTTGAGGCATCTTCTCCTAACAGCAATTGCTTTTAGTTGAGTTGGTTAGCACCTGAACCAACATACTCAATACAAACGATTGATTTGGCTAGAAACCCTACCCCTACCCCTTTGTTTTCTTATAAAATCCCTCAATCCAACGGGGCTGACTACACAGTAACCACACACGAATGCATTATGCATATATATTCACCGAGTATCACAATTTTGAGGAAATAAATGCGACTCGAAAATAGTATTCAATGTCGATTATTCGGGGACGATCCCAACATGATTTGATAGACACTCCTTCTCGGAGTACATACTCAATTCAATAAAAAAGTTCGAAGGTGAAAAAGAAAAAGAGGCAAAGTGGTAGTAGTAGTTATAGTACTACAAATTAAGCTCAAAAAATAACCTAAAATCTCATCGGGCCAGATGACTGGACTGATTTCACCGGAAGGCGTCTTTAGCGATTCTCTGCATTTGAATTTCGGAGTCGCATTTGAAAGCGAGCGGTGGAGCACCAGAAAGTGAGCAGGGGAAATCGATTCCATCGCATTTTTTGCTGAGCTGAAGAAGGTGGTAAAGGGTTTGGGATGGCAATTTAATCTGAAACCAGTACCCAAATCATAGTTCAACCGATAATAATCTCACTGCTCCTACAGCTACGTAATCATTGATTGAGCCAAGTAACCGGATTGCATTCTGTTGCAGCACTTTTTCTCCCATAGGCAGGAGACAACGAGTGCTAAAGAAAGAAAGGGAGGAAGAAGAACTTTGCAATGTAGTAATGGCTAAAGTGATACTAGAAAGAGAACGTCTCTCTTTCTCTCTCTCTCTCTCTCTCTCTCTTTAAACAAATGTATAATTATGAGCTTTGTTGGTGCGTGAACCATCGCTTGAGAAAAATTTAGACCCCATATCTCTAGCTCGCTTTCTCTAAAAGCTCTTCCAATTGATCAAGTTTCCCATCTTTATTTGTTGCCAAAGATAAATCTTGGGCCGCCAAGCATCTCATTCTTTGGTAACTCCCATCGAACCACTTCAACAGGTATTAGTGAGCGGGACCACTTATTTTTTTCATTATCATAACTAAGATATGTTAATTTCCTTCGCATAGGAATTAATAAAGGAAAACAACCGCGAAAATATCTCCTCCCATGTCCTCCATTTTTTATGTAATTTCCTCCAAATGCTCAACATGCTTTAGAAAATGACCCCACTATAGAACCTCGTTGTTCCAACTATTTTTCTTGATTTAAGTCCCATGAACTTAAAGGGGTTAGAGGAGTTACATATGCTCTCACATATCGCCGCATGCCAGAAGATACCGGTGTCAAGAGATATCCGCTTCCAAGAGGTATCGTGCTAACATGATTGGAGGTATCTGCAGAAATTTTTTTATGTTCTGGAACAGATCTCCTTGATAGGAGCGGCCCATTTTTTTGTACAAATACATTCTCATTTACTTGTATGAGGTATCTTTTTATTAAGGTATCCACAATAACATAATTAAAATTTCTAAAGTTTCAAGTTTATAGTCTAAAATATGGAGATCCTCTAATACTATTTATGACCTGACACGTGAACGTTATTGAATCCTGAAAACACTTTTCCTCCTAACCTCCTCCTTATCTCGGTAAGGATCCGGGACTGTGCTGCACAACCCGTGCTCTGTAGCATGCTGCATAGAAAAACTACGTCGTTTTGATGTTGTGCTAGTCCAAGTTTTTCAGCCAACAAGGGCTCTGTTTGGCTGCCCGAAATTCTGCAATTTCACATTATACTCAAATCAAAACAGAGTATTTTACCACAGTTTTCAATGTTTGATGGACAACCAAAGATGAACAAATATGTATTTCACCACAGTATTCCGTTGGGAACAAATCAAGTCCACTGGGCACAAATCAAAACAGAGTAAAACATCCCCAAGTTTAAATCAACTGAGCAACAAAACAATATGAACTGGGCAACCAAAGCTTCAGTCAATACTAGTTTATTCAATTTATTTTTTAGAACCAAAGCAAAACCAAGTGCCTTTCTCTTTTCTAATTTTTTAAGAGCAACAAACGCAAATAAACTAATGTTTATGATCACTAACTTTCACACGCATATTCCAAACCCCTGTTTGCTAAATGACTACTGACAGTTAGATACAACTTTCATATGTCTTTTCTTTTTCTCAAATCATGAGTATAATTTCGTAAATCAAAAGTTCTGGCATACCTTTTTGAATGGTTTTGGAGACCTTCCGCGGTGGAGATCAATCAGACATCGAAAACTGTGGTGACATACTTTGTTCTGATTTGGGTATAATGTGAAATTGCAGAATTTTGGGCAGCCAAACAGAGCCCCTGTTGGCTGAAAAACTTGGACTAGCACAATGTCAGAACGACGTTTTGCTGCGCAGCACAATCCCTGGATCCATCCAAGTAATAACAAACACCCAATAACCTCTCTTCCACTTCTTCCTTCGGCCCACGCCCTTCCCTCCCCTCTTTCTCTCACCGCCAACAAGCCATTGCCATCCAATCCATTGAATTCAGGTCCCGTTCCAAAAATATTCTTAAAAAATAAATAGCTTATTTCACATTTTTAAATTTAAAAAAAAAATTTCAATTTTTTTGCACAATTTAAAAGATCTTAATGAGATCTATCGAATAAGATCCATATTGATAAGAAAATTATTTGCGTAAGCACATGATTTTTTAGCTTGAAATTGTTTTCTTAAAAAATAAATATTTATTTTGAGTTCAGAAACGAAGCCTTCAGACTCATAAATCTTCTAAACAGCTTTTAGACTAAGGAAATTGATTTTGACACTTCAAAAATTGATAAAGGTACTCTAAAACGACATCGTTTTGTGTATCAACACATTTCAATTTTGGAGCTTCTCCATCAATTTTTAGAGTGTCAAAATCACAATCCTTAGACGAATGACCTCACTCTAATTTTAGAGAAAATTTCCAATGCAATAATTATTTATAACATCTCTCGCGTGAAATGGGACCCACTCATACTTGGAGGCTGCGTTACAAATTATCGTTATATTATTGGAACTTTTTCCCTATTTGTGTGGCCAATTTCCCAAATTGTTAATTTTCTATTCATCTTATGGAGTAAAAAATAAAAAACTAGTCTTGGAAACAGTCTTCTTTTGAAAAGCCCAGCCCAGATGTTATATTAGGAGTTTGGACAGCCCCAAGTGTTTGGTTGATTGGTAGGTTTGTTTAATTGTTTTCCATACAATTGAATATAGTTTGAATTTTGGGCTCATGTGAGCACCTAATCTTGATGTGAATGACTTGTCTTTAAGTAAATCGAAAGGAAATTAGTTGTGTTGCACACAACTTAACCCAAACACACTCGAACTCCCAAAATATAAAATTTTAGGAGTTTGGACACTGTCTTCCGTTTACCCTGCCAAATCATAGTGTGCTACCTAATCATGTGAATTATCTATTCTCAGCATGGATGATAGTGGTGGAGGTAATATATAAGTAGAGGGGGCACGTGCTCCCATTGTAATTTCTAATAATACTAGTTTTACCTTCGAATTACAAAGGTTATGATAAATTTGTATCTAAAATTATGCACCTTATTCTTCTTATAACACTTACATTTCCTAATATTTTTGTCAAGTTTCAAAAAAAAGTTTCTTTTTTACGCATTTTTTCCTCCGTAAAGACTTGTTATCTACATATATATGTATATTGTAGCAAATTTTACTTTCTAGGTTCATTTGTTTTTATATTATCGTTGTTGGGATGGAAAATTCTAAGACAATATAAATTAATGGTGCTCCCATTGAGCTAAATTCCTGGCTACGCCACTGGTAATGGTGAATGACCTGTCTTTAACCGAACCGAAAGAGAAGGCATGGATGACCTGCTTTAACCGAACTGGGAGGAAAGTAGTTGTGGTGCACGCAAGCTAAATCGAACACACTTCAACCCGGGTTATTTTTTTCAAAAATTCTACTCAATATAACCACACCCAAATACACACACTTTCATAAAATACAAGGGTCCCACACATACTCTTTCACAAAATACAAGGGTCCCACACACAAGGGTAGTGTGTGTTCTCTCACAAAACACAAGGGTGTCACACACATACTGTATTTTATGAGAGGACGTATATTTGAGTGTATAATTTTGAGTGTGATTGCAACGTCTCTCATTTTTTATTTATTTATTAGGAGTGATGTAGGACACTATCTTCCGTGTACCCTACCGAATCATAGTGTGCTAGCCTCCAATCGCTCTCCATCAATTACGCGAAAACCTCAAAACCCGCAGTCCTCACACAGCGCCTAATCATCAATCATTCATCCACTAGCAACCTCTGCAAATTCACCTTCAAACTCCGTTTTAGGTCTTTGAATTGAATGGTTAATCCACCCAACACACTCCGTCCTACGTCTTCTCCAGTTTCGCAATGGGCGCCAGTCGAAAGCTACAGGGCGAGATCGATCGAGTCTTAAAGAAAGTCCAAGAAGGCGTCGACGTCTTCGACAGCATATGGAACAAGGTCTGTACAGGTTTCAATTGATTTCGACTGCTTTTTCTTTAATTCTTAGAGAACGCTTATAATTAATTCTCGCATCTTAATTGCTTTCTTTTACTGTTTTGTTGTTATTATTACTGCTCTCAGGTCTACGACACGGACAATGCGAACCAGAAGGAGAAGTTCGAGGCCGATTTGAAGAAGGAGATTAAGAAGCTCCAGAGGTACAGGGACCAGATCAAGACATGGATTCAATCCAGCGAGATCAAGGATAAGAAGGTAATTATTAACTCCTACTTGTTACTTTGTTTTCACTCTTTTGATTTGCTTTATATTTATTTTTTTACGCCAACATGTATTTTTTGTTAATTAGTTTAGGGCAGTGTTCGGGCTGGAATAGATTGTTCATTCCCCTGTGATGCTAACTGCCTTGATATGCTCATTGGTATGTTTGGTTGGCTAAAAAACCAACATAATATGTGTTATAAACTGAATCATTATTTGGAAATTCAAGGTTCACAATTCAGTTCTTCCCAAAATCATTCCAGCGAGCCAAACACAACCCATGAGTTCAGATGTGTGACATTTTGTGTTATTTTACTTGCCAAATTGCTTTTGGTCATTCCTTCTTCCATTTTTTTTCCAGGTTGTTTTGGTTCTTTGCCGTTATTCATATACTTGTTCGTAAACTTATTAATCTTAAGTGATTTTACTTATAAAAAATGTATTTATCTTAAGTGATTTAAGAACACAATACTATAGTAGGATCCCAAAGTTCATCAATTGGGATCCCTTGCTGGTATTTGATGACATAGGAGTTACGGAGTAGGACTTAAGAGTATAATCCGGTTAATACCTTTCTGGACTTAGGAGCACAATTGGTAATACCTTTTCAATAATGAAATTGAAGAATTTTGGGATTGTACTAGAATAAGGTTTTGTTAATATGATTCCGAACAAGTATAGGTACAACACCACAAAACCAAAACAACCGTGGAACCTGGATGCCAAACAAAAATTTAAACCAAACCAAATGAAGCCCCGTGTCCTAATCAAGTGGGTCGGCTACATGAATCTTTATTTGTTATTTTGCTCTGTTAGGGCTATGTGTTCAAGTAAGTTTAGTACATCCATTCCTCTTTTACTGCAAATCCACTATCAATTAAGTATTCTGCCCCCAAAAGAAAAATAAATAGATAAATAAATATATCCATTAATATTAATACTAATGGATGTCCTTAGTTAGTTATCGCTATCGGGTTTTGATACAATATGCAAACCTTAGAGGAGAAAGGTTTTAGATTGCTTGGTCAAATTGTGTTAGCAACACGCTTTTTAGAGTGGTGAAGAGTCGAGCTTCAAGAACTTTGTTATTCACATTGTAATTGACTGATGCAAATTTGTAGGTCTGACTTTGAGCATTTTATCGTTTGTTTTTTAGCAACGTAGTCTCTTATTGGCATGTTTTTCATGTAGCTTCTAGTGCTAACTTCATCTGCTGCTTCTTGAGTTTTTTTGTGACCTGATTTGAGATGATGATGTGGTACTATTTTTTCTAACATGTACTTTTTGATTCCGAAGTTGACCATACTTTTCGTTTGACATATGTTGACATAGGTTAGTGCGTCTTATGAGCAGGCTCTGATGGATGCTCGCAAGCTCATCGAGCGTGAAATGGAAAGGTTTAAGATATGTGAAAAGGAAACTAAGACAAAAGCCTTTTCCAAGGAAGGCTTGGGCCAGCAACCTAAGACGGTGAGCTTTGAATTTCTTCCTTTCCAATTTGATATAGACGGTATATGTGAATTGCTGATGGCATTTGTGAACTAGTTGAAAAGCATATTGACTACATAATGTGTATGTGAATGCGCTGTTTTGTGTGTATCATCATCTTTGTAGTGATGCTAAGATAAGTACATTTTTACCTGTTGAATGCTGGTGTTTCTCACCATTGAATGCTGGTATTTCTTTGTCATCTTGCTCTAGCATGAGAGAAATTTAAAGAGTAGGTTTGTACTTATTGTATACCTATAATAATACCCTTGTAACCCCAATCAAAGGGGGTATGGGCAAGAGAGGAATGGAGACAGACCTAACGTTTGGCGATGTATGCACATATATGCACTAAGTGGCTGCTCTTTTTGTACTTTTGGATCAAAGATTTTAGATTTATATATGCTGCAAAACTCATTTGGTTTGCTTGCTTCTGTATTGCTATTAGCTCCTGTGTGTAATACACCAGTTTCCAGCTTTGCTTCATATTCTATTAGTTCTACATTTTATTTATTTTCTTTTGTTTCCATCTTGCGATAGGATCCGAGGGAGAAGGCCAAGTCAGAGACAAGAGATTGGTTGAACAATGTGGTATGAAACCAACTCTGTGGCTTAAATTTCCTGTTATTTCTTTTTTCTTCCCCAAAATTGTCGTGGATAATCCGTTGATTTTTGGTAATCAGTTCAATTTCCTCTTCTCATGAATTAGCTATCAATTTTACATATCATGATCTGATGCTCTTTCAAAATTAGTCTTTCAAGGAATATCTACATGCTAATTGCATAGATGATAGATGTGTTCCAAATGTTTAGCTTGCGCTCATTCTCATTTTGTCTCTCTTCTGAGCAATATAAGCTAATAAAGCAACAACGTATAACTTATTGTGTGTCCTCGTGTAGGTGGGAGAGTTAGAATCGCAAATTGATAGCTTTGAAGCTGAGATTGAGGGGCTCTCTGTTAAGAAAGGGAAAACGAGGCCGCCCAGATTGGTAGGACTGTAAAGAAAGAACATGATCCTGCAAATTTTTAGACAGTTCCATTGTTGTGATTTATGAATTGATCTTGTTTTACAGACACATTTGGAGACATCTATTGTCCGGCACAAGGCCCATATAATGAAGTTAGAATTGATCCTAAGGCTTTTGGATAATGATGAACTGAGTCCTGAGCAGGTCAATGATGTGAAGGATTTCTTGGATGACTATGTGGAGCGTAATCAGGTTGACCTCTTTCAAAATTTATCCGTGTGTTTTCAAGTTTCTTCTTACAATCTTATTTACTTTTTCTTATATTTGATGTTGTATAGGAGGACTTTGATGATTTTAGTGATGTTGATGAGCTTTACAACACTTTGCCGTTAGACAAGGTGGAGTCTCTTGAAGAGCTAGTTGCAATTGTTCCTCCTGCTCTTGTTAAGGTAATTTCTTCTTGCCATACGATCAGCCTATCGTATCGTAATGTCTATGAAACCAGAGAATTTGAAAGAGTTTTTACATATGTCAATCAAATGGAATGGTTGTCCTGTAGTATCATTACTAAAATACTTATGCTGTTTGCCTTGTAACTTGCTGAAGAAAAGGCTGTTCAATATGCTAGCGCCCCAAGATCCTTGCTATATGGGCAGTGTCATACAGAGATATGAGGCATTGATAGCTTCTCGGAGTTCTAGAACTGTATGATATGGGAATTTTTTGGTGAAATGCGTTTTTGCTTGGCTTGATGCAAAACTTGCCTTGGTCAAAAAATGAACTCTTGGGAATGAGATGATGTGATGGGCTTATGTTACATGAACTCTTAAACTGTGTGTAAGTACTTGTATCGCACACTCCACTTTGTAAGACAGTTGTGATTTTTGCACCCTAACGGTGGCGCCTTAGTGCTAGCTCAAGTTATCAACCCAAAACATTCGTTGACACCGATTCTAGAACCATGCTCCCTGTGCCAAAACTGATGTACTGATATTGGGTACTGGCCTTCTAACCGAAAGTGGAAGTTTTAGGTTGTAAGGTTCCCATGAATAGTAACTAAGTGAAGCATGAGTTGATTCCTTTGTTGTTACTGAATCATTAAATCCAGATTAACTAGGACCAGCAACACAGTTCAAAAAAAAAAAAAAAAAGGATCAGCAACAGCTAGAATGGAGACAACCCACCCAATATTATGGAGTCTCTATTGGATTCTATTGAAGCTTCATAAGAAAGAGCAATGTCAGGTTATCAACTGTCACAGGTTATCGCTTTCCTTATCACCGCAGTTGAAAGCATGTTAGTATGGAGGTTGGATTGCAGTGAATACTTGATTTTAGCTCAATATTTTTGTTGTTTCACATTTTTTCTAGCATTATATGTAAATTATGTTTCGAGCGTGCCCATGTGAGCTCTGGGCGCATTTGGTGTTGTCTGTTCACTGTTTTGTTGTTCCGTTCTCATTCACTTGTTCGCCAAACACATCATTTTGGTAGGGTGTTGGTGCCACCAGTTCAGTTTTAGGCATGAAAACTTCTGTGACAGCACTGCCAACTCAACAGCCGGTATGTTTCTCTCTATTCGTTAAACAAGAATAATTGAGCTATTTAAAAAAAAAAGACTTTACTAGATTTTTTCGATGGGGACATAGATGTAATCTTCCAGATGATTTGAACAATGATTCATTTGATTGGTAGAATAAATGCTTCTGTCCAATGAATTACATTCTCGTACATAAAAGGTTGAAATAAATTGACGGTGAGTACTGCATTGAAGAGCGTCGTCTGCCTTGTCAACTTGGTATAACACGTTACTCTTTTAGAAGGTGTTTTCTGCCGAGGAATCAAACTGTCGATGGACGTCTTGAATGCTTTGCTAATGAGTAAGTCTAGATTGGGAAAGAAGTCAAGTTTGAGTTTTGTTTATGGGAGGTCAATCGGCATGGCTGTTGCGAAAGTAAAAGAACAAATCTTTTGTTTGTGCTGATCGTGTTGGGTAGTTTTTCAGAAATTCAAGTGAATTTTTTTTCCATTGGGGCAGTAGTTGAATTTTCTTTCAAAATTGTGCACATGGTAAACGGGCGTTGGTCAAATCATTGGGTTTGTTGTTATTGTTGGGGTCGTTGAATTTGAAATTGTTTTGTTAGATCGTTTGTGTCCAAAAGCTCAAGTTGATAGGTCGTGCGAATGGACATCAATCTACCCTAAACTCTTTTATTGGCAACCCTGTCTCTCACGCGGAGAGACAAACATACAGAGCTGAATTAGATGTGTAAAGTGCAAAGACATTAAAAAATAGTTGTCTCGAGTAAGAGAGAGAAAGGAAACGAACTTCCCCAAAACTTGAGCTGATTGGAAATGGGTGAAGAATGTTATCGAGCTTTCTGATAGTCTTAAATAAGGCTTTTCTTTTCAGAAGTGTCACTTGGTGTTGTACTTTCTGTCTTTGGGAAGTGGTGAAACCACAGGAAAGGTTTGAGGGTTCTTCTTGTACCTGCATTGTGCTTTGATCTTTCACTGGTTGATTTCCAAATGTAGCTGCTATATTTTCTCTTCTAGCTTTCTGTCTTGTACACTTGTATATGTATCAAAGTTCTCCCTACATATCTGTGACTCATTTTCATTGAAGTGAGTGTGTTCAAGTTAGTCGACTCTATCGTAATATAGTACTGGTTAATGCTTTTGTTTCCAGGCAACAGGGACATCTTTGGTTGAACAAGGTACTTCCATCCAGGAGCAAGCTGAGGAGATGGCTTCCCAGGATGTTAATTCTGATCTTCTTCCAAGGACTCCACCTCCTAAAGATAGTCCGATAACTCCGATTGGTTCTTCTGGTCCATCAACACCAGTATTGAGCCATGCAACTCCACTTGCTGTAAATGCTTCACCTCATAATTCACCTACTGTATCAGCTGCTTCAGCAATTCTTTCAGGTCCAAGTTCTGCTCCGGTTATGTTGGAAAATGTTGGTGCTGTTGCATCTTCGTCCTCTTTAACTCTGTCTAATTCTGCTAAGGAGGAAGAGACTGCAAGGTTCCCTGGTCATAAATCATCTCCGGCTCTCTCTGAAACTGGACTAAGGGGCATTGGTAGAGGTGGCCTTGCCAACCCTCCATCTATTAGTATCCCTATTAGTGCTGGCAGTGCAATTCCTAGCAACGGAGCACTTGGTGCTGTTCCTTCTGCTTCTGAAATGGCAAAGAGAAATATATTGGGAGCTGATGAGAGACTTGGGAGTGCTGGCATCGTGCAACCTCTGGCTTCCCCACTGAGTAGTAGAACCATCTTGCCACAGGCTCCCAAGGCTAACGATGGAAGCAGCTCCTCTGACGGAGTTAATATTGGTGAGAGTGCAGCCATGACGAGCAGGGTCTTCTCCCCCTCTGCAGTTTCTGGTATGCAGTGGAGGCCTGGAAGTTCCTTTCCGAACCAGAGTGAAGGGGTATGTGACCTTCACCTCTTCTGATTTTTAGACGTGCATAAACCAACTTATACTGTATTTGTTCCTCTTTTTAAAGTTTTTATCCATCGGATTCTAACATCACTTTTGTCCCACTTCATGCTTGATCACTTGAGCAATTATACATGTTGGTGTACTGAAATATGATTTGCTATGATTCTCATGTCTCTGGGCTTTGATTATTTTCTCCAATTTTGGTGGCAAAATAACCAAAATAGCGATGCTTTACTTTGAGTGCAAGGTGTAATGCTAATTAGATGAACTATCAAAATGTAAAGTGCTAAAGAGGCTCATAAGTCATAATCCTTTTCTTGTGATTTATGTTTCCCTGTGTGTTGAAAACTTTTGAAATGCAAAACCTAACCAATGGATTCCAAGCTTGTAGCAAACACTCATTCATGGTTTAAGCCAAAGAGGAAATGGAGCTGAAGATAAGTTCTGTAAAGATGTGTCTTCCTTTTCTTTTCGGAAATTCAAAGGTCTATCTTCCAGTTTCACTGAAACTTATGTATATTGCATTTTCAGGGACAAATCCGTGGTAGAACTGAAATCACACCAGATCAGAGAGAGAAGTTTTTGCAACGATTCCAGCAGGTGCAGCAACAAGGTCAGAGTAACCTTCTTGGCATGCCTTCTCTTGGTGGAGGAAATCATAAACAGTTCTCTGCACAACAGAACCCTCTCTTGCAGCAGGTGCCCGCTCATGTTTTGAGTTATGACATTCTTACACTTCATCTGTTTTTTGTGTATTATGTTTTTAACTTTTCTTAATTCCCCAGCAAATCATTCACACCAATATAATCGCCGTATGTTGCAAGGTTGTGGATAGTGTCTTCAGCAACTAAGTTGAATGACCAACATAGCCGCTATGTTGGTGTTACTCACATGATCGTGTCTGCATGTGAATGCCTTCCCCGAGCCAATCTAGTGCTCCTTTCTCATATACTGGAGTACCCCATTGCTTAAACGCTATTAGGTCTCTATTTGCAACCAACTCTGTTGAAGTTGACTCATCCTTCATTGCTACGTTATTAGTTGTACAGATTGGTACCAAAAGGGATCTTCTTGTTTCATCATTTACGGTACCCTCCCAAAGTGTTGAGCTCTCTCTTTTGACTCCACTGTGTCTTGGCCAAGGTATATGTATTTGGATTGCCTGCGTCGCCCCTCCATGTCATCGTTGTGGGGTTAAATCCATGTCATACTCTAACCCCTTGGGTGTTGGTGCCGCAATATGGGAAGTTCGATCCATGACTTATTCCCGTAGTCACCAATTACTTCTGGATTTGGCGGCTAGAGTTGAGGGGTTTGTCAGAGTTACTTGTTCTACCTCAAGGTGGCTCCATTGTGGTGATTGTTAGGCTGAGATGGAGGCCTCACTTGGAGTCAACATACCACCTTGTTCAGTTTTTTCTTAGACTTGGTGAGCATGCCCAACCACGTGAGTCATCTGACACTTTTTTAGGTTGCACACCTTTCGTTAATGTCTTCAAGGCCAAGCCACATGCCCATTAGCAGGATGCATGCATGTGAACCTCCCTCAACGGCTTTGTAGATATACATGTTCATCAATCCAGAGATCTCTCCTGAGAGCTGATATTCCCTGTGACTGACTGCGAGGCTTCTCCTCTCTCTCTCTCTCTCTTTCTCTCTCCTAGGGCTCTGTGCTTTCAGAAGTTCCCCCTTGCCTTTTTAACTCAACTTTTAAAGTTGGAATTGTATATACTATAGAATCTCTGTGAAAGCATCTCCTGTTTTGTTGAAAAGCTTGGTAAGTACTATGTCAGACACATAATAACCTCCTCTTCTCCCTCTCTTTTCTCGCCTTTCCTTTTGTCTCGGTGTTTTAATTCCATAGAAAGTAATTTTATTCAGTGAGTATTCAATAGATTCATAAAATTTGGTTTTGCTAAAAATGGAGTATTCAATAGATTCATAAAATTTGGTTTTGCTAAAAATGGATTTTTTTAGTAATGTATATTTCTCTCTTATCTGTGGTGATCCTCTTCAGTGCATGTTATTTTTTGATGTCGCAGCAATATGAATATTTTTCTTACAGTTTGTTTGACAACTGCTGACATATAATCGTGTCTTCAGTTCATTCCTCAAAGCTCATCTGTCTCACCTCAAGTTGGGTTTGGAATTGGAGTCCAAGCACCAAGTCTCAACAGTATTGCATCTCCCTCACAGCTGCAGACAAATTCAATCCATCAACAGTCTTCTCAGCTGGCATTGACATCGACAGGGCCAAAAGATGCTGGTATGGTCAGTAGTTTATTAATATTGATTCCGCTTGTGTGCGCACATGTGTCCACTATAGCAAATGATAGCCTAATGCTTAAATGATGTTTATGACTATTACATTATATCGGAATGTAGAGTTCTGCTCAGAAATTCAGTTATAATTAATAAGCACTATGCAACACTTTAGGGGAAAAAGTGTTAATATATGTGCTGGCATGATGCAGATCCAGGGCATGCGAAAGTTGAGGAGACCCATCAACAGCAGAATCTATCTGATGATTCAACCTCTGAACCTGCTCCAAGTTCTGGGCTTGGCAAGAATCTTATTAATGAAGACGAGTTGAAAGCTTCTTATGCACTAGATACACCTGTATGTGATCTATCTTCCTCATTCATCGTTACCAATCATTGATCTTGGAAATTGGTGCATCATATTATCTTCTTATGTTGTTTATTTGTTTTGTCACTAGTTTTCTTCAATTTTCTTATACACCAAGTGTGCATAAGTTTAGTTTGAGTTGTTTCATTAGCGAAAATGGATTTAGGCCCGTTTAATTTGGTAGCCTCTCCGGATGGTAATTTAGTTACGATTGAGCATTCGGCTAATGGTAGTGACTTGTGGCTTCAAGCTGGGTGGCGAGGGTTTGTGTGTATGCGCTTGGAGCAGGGGTGAGGGCTACTTATACTTCAATTTTTCACACACCCATCCACATGCACAAAAGGTGCTGACACATGCTAGAGTAGAGCAACACACCTTTAGTTTAGAATTTACAAGAGCTGTTATTTATGCCATTTGTTGCCTGACATTCCTAGAGTTTGATGTTTTCAGAGGGTCACCATGTTTGAGTACTTAAAATCTTCATTTACAATGTACTCGACAATTGAGAAATAGGATTCAAATATGAAATTTTAGCAATATTTTTTTTTATAACCAATTGTTTATTTCTAAGACGACGACAACTCACTTTAAGAAAGAAAAAACAACAAATCATGATCCTTCCCTCTTATCCTTTCCTTTCATCCCTTAACTCTTACAATTGTTGAATATGCCACCCACCGCTCACTATCCAACCCTTCAATTCATGTAAGAAATGTACCTGATATGCCTCTTTATCTCAAGTCTACCAAACACTAGCTCTTCTAGAGATTCCCGCCACCGCCCCTTCTCCAACTCGTTACTTCGTGCGAGAAATCATTGTTCACTGAGTTACAAGTGCTTCAGAGCAGTCATGTTTGATGGTATGCTTCCTAAGTTACTGTTTGATAAGTTAGCATCTTACTATGATTTGTCCAACTTCAATTGTTCTCCAATTTCACAAGTCCCTAGCTCTTTTGTTTTGTATCAGCTACCCATGTTATTACAGTATTCATTTCTCAAATCATAGATTTTAATAGGCCTCCCTTGGTAATATTTCTCATGCCATTAAAGCATTTTAAGTCTTCCATACTTACCTCTCAAATCATAGTACTTCAATGAGAAAATAACTAATAGATAAAATTAGATATCCAACATCTGTTGTTTCTTTAAATTGTATAAATCTCTTTCTATTATGTAGAGTGTATCTGCTACCCATTTTCTATTACCTTGTCCACTTTTCAAACCAAAGATTTTGATAGGCCTCACATTGTCATGCACAAAAGTAGTTGGCATCTCTTGGAAAAGATTCCTCAATCCGTAAAGGCATTTCAAACTATTCCATGCTTACTCTCAAACCATAGTACTCCGATGAGAAAAGAACTATTAAAGTGAACTTAGCTTAAACAGTAGATGGAAGTGTGACTTCAACTTGCTATGTATGATCTTCGCTATAAGTTTGACCAAACCAAACCGAGCCTTGTGTCTCAATCAATTGGGCTCGGCTACATGAATCCTATTTTTCCATTGAGCTTTGTCTATGGCTACCTCTTCACTTAGATTTAGTAAGCCCAAGTCCTTCCGTATCACCGTATCCAAAGTCAATTTAGGTCTTCCGCTTCCCCTAGCCCGACTATCCACTACTATCATGTCACTCTTCTTGATTACTATATCTGCAGGTCTACAGTAAATATGTTCAAACCACCTTAATCTATTTTCTTTCAACTTATCCTATATAGGTACAACTCCTACCATCTCACGAATAATTTCGTTTCTAATTTATCACTCCTAGTCTTACCGCACATTGACCTCAACATCCTCATTTCAGCTACACTCATCTGACTTGTTGCTTCTTGATAGGCTAACACTATGTCCCGTATAGCATCACTAGTCAGATAGCTATAAATTTCCCTTTCAATTTGTTAGACGTCCTTCGATTACACAATACACCAGAAGTAGCTCTCCACATGAGCCACCAAACTTGGATCCTATGGGTTACACCATTCGTAATCTCTCCATCCTTGCTAAAAATTGAACCTAAATACCTAAAATGCCCACTTTTTGGTATCTCCTGATCCTGAATTGTCACTTCTTCTATCTAGTCCATTGTATTGTCGCTAAACTTACAGTGCATATACTCAGTTTTACTCTTACTTATCCTAAATCCTTTGCACTCCAATGCTTCTCTCCAAATTCCTAATTTAGCATTAACCCCTGTTGCAGTTTCATCCACTAAGGCAGTTTCATCCACTAAGACAATATCATTTGCAAACAATATACACCACGGAATATCATCCTAAATATGTCTAGTCAGCTCATTCATAGTTATAGGTTTGACGATTAAACAAAATGATAGAACCTTAGGAGGGCGCCCCCAAGGAACCCTAAAATCCGCATCGAGGGAAAGTAATGGCATCCACACCAGTACTTGAAAACAATCGGAAGAGTCCTTTAAAAAGGCTCTTCCAATGATAACTATCTATGAAGCATTGACACCTCTAGAGGTCGAAGTGTCTTAGTGTCCCGACACGGGGACACACGTGGGACATGTGTCCGACACGCCACGTGGCGTGTCCGATAATTTAATTTAAATTTTTGAGGGGAACACGGGGGGACACCAATGGGGACACGGTGGGGGTGAAACTGTAATTTTTTTAAAAATTTGGGGGTCAAACTTTAATTTCTTATATAATTTTGGAGGTCAAACTGTAAATTTTTACAAATTTTGGGGGGTCAAACTGTTATTACTTAAATATATAAATAAATAAATAAACATACACATGGCATGCCCCCCACCGCGTCCATGTCTCCATTTTTTTAGAATTCCCGTGTCCGTATCCGTCAATCAATAAATGAAGATAAGATAACAACATTATCTATGGCATTAATCCTAAAAATAGCAACTAAAACTACCAGATGATATCCTTTTATAAACAACGTACCACAAATAAATATCCTCCCCAATAGAATACAAATAACCTAACTTGTTCCCTATCGTGTTGGACTAATTTAAGCGCTATGCGTGTGAAATGAAATACTTGAAACTGTTTCTTCCATTGAATGGATCATGGTCTAGTCTAGTGCAGGGTTATCACAGTTCGCTATACGGATTACAAACTGCGATCCAGATAGAACGATCCCAATCAGGGATCGAGTGCGAATTCGAAAGGGGACTCTGGCAATCCAACGATTAATATTGTACACGAATGATAAGTACACATCCATATGACCAAAAACCCCCTCATAAATCAATCACATTCATAGTTTGATAAGTTAAATGTCTTACATAGATGCTTCTAGTTCCAAATGAAAGATCCATGTAGCCTACCCCCACCGTACCGCATTCCGAAGGGTATGACATACCCCAATCCTGTTCCCATTCCTAGTCTAGAGGTTGGGCTTTGTGCGTCTTATTTGAAGGGTGGATAAATAACTTAATGCCATTTTAGCCAACCATCTCAGGGACTTAGCTTAATGTTCTCTAGAATTCTTTGGATGAAAGGTTGTCCACTCAGCCCTGCTTTAATCCATTTTCTAAATGTTTTTTTGTTAAATTTAAAGCACATGAAGCCTAGGTTTTGGGTTACTGTGGAATGCACTAGAAGGTTTAAATCTATTGCTTACAACTGATTTCTTGTTCTCTTTCTATGAAATGTGGATCTTCGATTGGATACATGTTGTCTGATAGCAGTTGGTAACTTGGGCGAAAAGGTTTGGATTCTAGTTGGCTTTATGTTAGTTGTGATAAAACTTGTATGCTACAGGCAGGAGCATCTGGCTCTTTGACAGAATCTACCCAAGGTCCTAGGGATATTGATCTTTCTCCTGGCCAACCATTGCAAACAAATCAACCCTCTGGCAGCCTGGGTGTCATTGGTCGAAGAAGTGTTTCAGATCTCGGTGCAATTGGTGATAACCTGGGTGGATCATCTGCAATTTCAGGGGGAATGCATGACCAGTTGTACAATTTTCAGATGCTTGAGGCTGCTTATCACAAACGTCCTCAACCCAAAGACTCTGAACGAGCAAAAAGCTATAATCCGGTATGGAAGTCTCTTGATCAACATCTTGTGGGAGAGAATTGGGCAAATTTCTTATGTAATTTATTCTTGGCTTCCTAAAGAGGCACCCTGCAGTGACTCCTCCTAGCTATCCTCAAGCACAGGCACCCATTGTCAACAATCCTGCATTTTGGGAACGTTTAGGAGCTGATAGTTATGGCATTGACACACTATTCTTTGCATTTTACCATCAACAGGTAGTTTGAACTTTCTATCTACTCTTTCTTCTCGCAACATATATGCAGTTTCCTTGATTTTGGTCTCAATTCAACCCTCATCTGCAGAATACTTATCAGCAATATTTGGCTGCAAAGGAGTTGAAGAAGCAATCATGGAGATACCATAGGAAATACAACACGTGGTTTCAACGGCATGAGGAGCCAAAGGTGACCACTGATGAGTTTGAACAGGGCACATATGTGTACTTTGATTTCCATTACAATGACGAGATGCAACATGGATGGTATGCTTACTTAACTCTGGCACTTCATTTGAATTCTGTATCTTCTAACAGTTTTGTGCTTTTACGGTTAGAAGAAAGGGAAGAAGAAAAGTTTCTTGGGCTAATAACATGCAGATTAGACACATCTTCGGGTCATCGTGATACATAAATAGGGTGTTTCCTGAAAGGAAAATAACATTACATGTATATGGTTGTATATTGTATTGACTTGTCATCCTATCATTGATCTCAGGTGTCAAAGAATCAAGACTGAGTTCACATTTGAGTACAACTACCTTGAAGATGAACTTATCGTGTAGAATATGTACAGAATCCATCAGATTGCTGAAAGTTAACATCTTCCAGCTTTTGCCATCCTGATGAGACTTGTAACTTCGTATTATCATGTGAGTGGTTAATTTCCACATAAGCGGCTCCTCATAATTTTTAGGGCCTTTGCTCTCCCCCTCTCTCCCTCTCCCCTGCTTCTCTCTTTGAAGGATTAATTGTAACATCCACTTATGCAAATATCTGCTGTCCTTTTAATTTTCTGCCTCGTGAAATCTCTTCTTTGTCCTTATCCTTGAAATCTTGCTGTTAAAACAGCTGTCTGTCAAGTTGTTTGTCACCTGATGCTCATTTATCTGTTATATTTTTCAATAGAATTCTACGTTCTCTTCCCCAATGGAGTCCTGCTGAGTTGTTGCAATTTGTGCGCTTCACAATGACTAATAGGGTAGTTATCTCAGAAAGGATCGTTGTTAACCATGGAGAAATGTCTCAGATTGTATGACCCCCAGGTGAAATGCAATGCTTATGAACTACAAATTGGAAAGGACCGTTATCTCAGAAAGGACCGTTATTAACCATGGAGCAATGTCTCAGATTGTATGACCCCCGGGTGAAATGCACTACATATGAACTACTAACTGGAAAAAGTCTAGTATTCTGTGATGAAACAACTCCAGGCACCTTGCTTATTAGTCCCTTTTCGTGTTAATATATTTGGTTGCAGGATTTTGGTGATGCCCTTTGGAATCGATTAACCAGTTTAATATACTGCATTGTTCATTGACATTCTCTTCATTAGAAACATGCCATTTGTGTTGGTGTGTGTGGGTTATTTCCCGGGATGTTTTTTGCGAACTGGTTGCCCTACTACGATGTTTTTGGAGTTGGTTAATTTTCAAAGTATTTAGTCTTTTAACAACTGCATTAGAAAGGAGGTCATTGAATCACTGCCGACCTTTCTTGTTCACGACACCTAGGAAAATTTAGAAGTGAAAACTAGTTCGTGGTGGCTGAATTATAATTCTTCCGAGAGAAGAGGTTATGCAAGTTGACATAATTTTACACTCCTTTCACTCCCCCAAAGTGTCGTGTGTTGGAACATTTTTAGACACGCATCTACCTTTATATCCGTTCTTATATCCTCTCCGACAAGTGATAAATGAAATTTTTTAGCACTTTTTTTAAAGAGGGAATGTACCAAATGTTTTGTGACTAACATTGCCATAAGAAGGTACTGCCATCATTTGAAATTTAATTTCTTCTCTAGACATCATTATTTGAACAACGTTCAAATAATTTCCCTCCCTCTGCACAGAGCAACACACTTCTCCCAAACCCTCTCACACCGAAAAATTATCGGTTGGGACCTGTGCACCATGACCGCTAAATAATTATTCCTCACATTCTTTTTCCTTAAAAATCAACGGGCAACGTTACTGAGCAGTGCTAGAAATACAACTTTCAAACAAATTTCCGTATACAACTGCGCCCAAAATTGTTTGGTGCATTTGGCCTATGCATGTATGTCTAAACGCTCAGGAGTTGCCGAGTTGCGTCGTAAAGTGTTCCCACACTTTTTGAACATTATCTTGTTCACGCACCCTGTTTCCTTAATAATCATTTTATGATCTCTGAAGCATTCTCTGGTTTCTTCTTATATTGCCGGCCTCTGTTTCCTCTTTTTTTCTTGATTGCTTCTTATAATCCTTCAACTTTACCCATATGTACTTTTGTATTGAGATTGTACCCTTATGTATTATGGAATCACCATTTTACTGCGGATTTACTAGACGTTTTCTTTTTCTCGTAAAGCCTATATTTTGAAGGTATCCCCGTTTTTTCCAAAGCAATATACGAAACGAGATTAAATTCCTTCTGCCGGCGGCGAAAACTATGGGTTTTCTACCACCACCATTTTGTAAAGTAAAACTCTACTTTTGATTGATCTATTGATATCTAATCAAGTTGATTTTTTGATTGAATATCATACACTATGGGTTCTATAAGATGAACGGTTCGGATTATAACAATCAACGCATGGTGAAGTCCACAGTGGGCGGCGGTGTAAACCCACAGTTTCCACCGCGCTGGCGGAAAGAATTTAATCTCGAAATGAAAAACCATCTTTTATATTTCCCTTTTGCTTCTCCATTTCTGTATATTTCACACCAGCCACACTGCCACAACTCATTCTCTCCCTCTCTCTCTCTCTCTGCATCATAACCATGCACAATGCCTTCTCCAAAAAAAAAAATAACCAAAAAAACCCATGCATAATGACATTTTCGGTTACATTTTCCCCTTGGATAGGAGTAAAAGCCTAATACTTCTTTGGACTTTTTTCCCCACTCTCACCACCATTAACACGATTTCCCTCTCCACAATCTCAGCTTTCCCTCGGAAAACAATCCTTAGTTCTCGCTCACACCCCCGTACCCACCTCACGAAAGCAGTTGCCTTTTTTCCCGCACTTTCTCTCTCTACAACTGCAAAAAAAAACGCCCACGTCCATACCAAACCAAACCCAAGGGGTCTGAATCAAACCCTTTTAACAATCCCCACACAAAACCCATCAATTTTCTGATAAAACCTTCCCATCCTGAAGCCAAAAAATCAGAACTTTTTCTTTCTCTCTTTCTGCCAAATTGGGTGGATTTGAAATGTTAAAGCTATGGTCGTGGGTATGCTTGATATTGTTTTGTTGGGTTTTGGGTGGTGAATTCTGGGTTGAGGGGCTAGGTGTGAACTGGGGTTCGATAGCAACGCACAAATTGCCACCCAAAGTAGTGGTTCAGATGTTGAAAGACAATGGGATTCAGAAAGTGAAGCTGTTTGATGCAGAGGAATCCGTTTTGAAAGCCTTAGCTGGGTCTGGTATTGAGGTCATGGTTGCCATTTCCAATGATCAGCTCGCTGATATGACCGATTACGATCGAGCTAAGAAGTGGGTGCAGAGAAATATCACCCATTACAATTTCGATGGAGGTGTTAACATCAAGTAAATAATCTTTCTCCTCCGAATTTTCATATAATATGTCTATTTTGCGTGTAAGTTAGTCCGGACACTTTGATATATATATATAAAGGAGAAGAAAGCTAACATATATAGCAATGTTATGCATATACCCTGAAAAAGCAAAGAATATCTATTTTCTATAGTTCGATTTGTTACGTTTTTTTTAAGTCCTTGTTATGAACATTTATAACGTTTCTTACGTCCTATTGTCGTCAATTATGAAGAAGGGTGTACAGTACACACAAACATAATTCGACTGATTTTCCTAAGGAAATTATTTGGTTTTTTCAATAGATCTTCCTTAGTAGTGTTTTTGTTTTCCTGATAACTCAGGTATCCGGGCCAATGCATATTCCTTATAGTGTACTTGTATTACCGGTATATGATTCATGGTCACACACACACACACACACACATATATATATATATATATATATATATATATATATATATATATATATATATATATACATGAATTTTTCACCAGAAAGCTGTTTTGGATAGTTAGATAACTGGATGTTATGGAGGTGTTTGTGATAGCTTCAAAAAAATGTACTCCTAGTTGTTGGTAGAACATGATTATGAAGTAAGAGTCGACCATTTTGCAGCTGCTTATTGCGATATGCATTTCTAGCTTTTGGTTTCGGGGGTTTTTGGGCGTTCATGGATTCTACGAAAGTATGCTATAAAAAACGAACTAGAGAAAGCAGAGTTCAAAAATTAACTTTACGAGCTGGCCAGCGTGCTAGTTTGGATTTCGTTTGTTGATTGTTGATTTCATCTGTGCTTTTCATCCATGGTTTGAGCTGAGATTCCCTTAGGATCCTCTACTACTTAGTCTCGGACGGGACTCCTATGCCGACACCTATTGTCGATTTGCTTCGGCAGTGTGTCCTTGAGCCTCTTAAGATTAAAATGTTTTGACTCATTCCTGTTTATTATGATGGAATCTTTTGCCTTCGGGTATTGGTAATGAAATGAATTGCTGACTATTGATAAAAAAAAAAAAAAAAAAATTACTATTCTTTGTCTATCCAGGTATGTAGCAGTTGGGAATGAACCTTTTCTCAAAGCCTACAACTCCTCATTCTTGAATATCACCTTCCCGGCTCTTCAAAATGTCCAAAACGCCCTCAACGAAGCCGGGGTCGGAGACTCCATAAAAGTCACCGTCCCCATGAATGCCGACGTCTACGACTCCCCAGAGGACAATCCGGTCCCTTCTTCCGGGAGGTTCCGAACGGACATAACTGACCAGATAACTCAGATTGTCAAGTTCCTAGACCAGCACAAGGCGCCCTTCACCGTGAACATTTACCCTTTCCTAAGTCTCTACTACGGCGAAGGCCAGTTCCCTGTCAACTATGCCTTCTTCGATGGGGACGCCACTCCCCTTGTCGACAACGGTGTTCAGTACGCCAATGTCTTCGATGCCAACTTAGACACCTTGGTTTCTGCCTTGAATGCCACTGGAGTTGCCAACATGACCATCTTCGTAGGGGAGGTCGGGTGGCCAACCGATGGTGACCAGTATGCCAATATCGAAATGGCTTCGAGGTTTTACAATGGTCTTTTGCCAAAACTTGGAAAAAACAAAGGCACCCCACTCCGGCCCGGGTACCTTGAAGTTTACTTGTTCGGACTCACGGATGAGGATGCCAAGAGCATCCTTCCGGGGGAATTCGAGCGCCACTGGGGAATATTCAGGTACGACGGCCAGCCTAAATTCCCCATGGACTTATCCGGGGGGAGTCAAGAAATTAAGCCTCTCGTAGCTGCACAGGACGTGGCATACATGCCCAACAAATGGTGCTCGTTGGATCCGAATGCCAGCGATTTGAGCAAGCTTGCTGAGAGCGTCGAGTACGCCTGTACCAACGGGGATTGCACGTCGCTTGGGCATGGATCTTCTTGTGGTGGGTTAGACGCGAAGGGGAACGCTTCGTACGCATTTAATACGTACTATCAGATGCACGATCAAGACGACTCGAGCTGCGACTTCCAAGGTCTGGCCAAGGTGACTACGCAGAACATTTCGCAACCGAATTGCAATTTCACCATTCAATTAGTAGCTCCGCCTTCTTCTTCTGCTGCTGCTGCTGCTGCAATGGGGCGTCCCTTTCCTCTGGCTTTGGCAGTTTTGGTGGTATTCTTTGCTTCATTGTTTCCATAGATATGTTTTCAGTAGATAACTTCTTGTGCTTTCTGTTCTTATTGTCTTCCTCATTGTTGGAACCATTTATTTATTTATCTAAGCTACAGGGAATTCTTTAATCTCTTATAAGATTACAAGCATTACTCAATTTACGATTTAAATGTTTACTTTGAGAAGGGAAATTTCATTGCAAAAGCTGAAAACTAGTTGAAAGAGTATAGCAGAGTACAGGGAAAACGGTTATGGTTTTGTCCTTTCGGTTTGCTCTCTTGAGTTTCAGTTTCTTAGGTTGTTTTGATTGTATGGGTTGCTTTAGCGGATATTTTGGTTCTGTTTTTATCTTTGGTATTTTGGTTGGCTCATTGCCTTCTTTTGAGTTTGGTTCTAAGGTGGCGTTTTTCATCGGTGTGCTCATGATCCGTTAAATCTTGGTAATCTTTTTCAAAGATTTATTAAAAAAAATTTGCTTATAAAAAAAAAAAAGCGTACAGGAAAAATGCTCTAAACAGGGAGGGGAAAGGGATCGCTAAAACCCGAAAATACAAACAATTAAGCACTAATCCACAATCTGCTAGGATCGAATCCGCACTTAACCTATAGTAAAATAACCACAAGCAAATCAGCTGAATCTCGAGCTAGCCAGTAAAGCAATGACAGCAATTCCACTTGATGGAATTAAATCACTATCACAGCTGAATCCACAGAAGCCGACTAGTGGACATTGCGAAACATTACTATCTCCCCATAAAACACGACCAACTGAGAAAAAAACAGCTGAAAGTAGAACATACACCCGGAAAGCGAGTCACACCAAACTAGCAGACTAAATCCGCTCCTGAATATTGGATTGGCAATGCCAGAGTTGATTTGTATGATGTTCAATGGAGGATTTATTGTTTCCCAGTTCTCTGTTTTGGCTCTAAACAAATATGAACGAGTCTGTGTATTTCAATTTTCCCTTGTTTTGGGACTGAAGAATAAACATGTCTAAATACAAGGGCGAAGTGACATTGAAAATTGAGTGAAGTCAAGTGACTCAAGTGTGAGTTCCTCAAAGGATAAAAGTTACTCTTAAGCATAACATGCTCCGAGTATAACATGCTAATCTTTTCAAAAGAGTTCACATCGACGGAAAGGTTTGGCACCTCGATGTCGGCTCTTCGCCATCTGGAGCTGTACAGTGTTCCAAGGGTTGGGTTGTTCGCCAATTGTATTCAAGTGGCTCAGGTCTGTGTGAAGGAACTATATATGTATCTATCGATATAGAACTTCACAAATTGAACTCTGTTTGACCAACTTATTCAATCTTTATTACCAATTATAGGTATCACCAAAATCTAAATTTGCAATGAACCTTAGATAGCCAAATCAATTACATTTAATAACAGACACAACTTCTTCCACTTGGAGAAACAAAAGAGGGACCGCAAGCTCCCTTGCCATTGTATTGTTGATAGCAGTCTTGAACACATTTTGGGAGGTTGCAGTTCTTGTTGTCCAAAACTAGGCTACATCCTTTTTCTTCACCTTTAGCCACCATCACCATAACTGCAGACAGTTTCAATTCAACTTAGTTATCATTAATTCAAAGAAACACATATTCCAAACACATAAATGGACATAACTTTCATACGCGCATGTGGGACCCGCAATATATATATATATATATATATATATATATATATATATATATATATATATATATATATATTCCTGTTATTGAAGTATGATTCGTATCTTTATAAGCGCGTCAAGGTAACAAGCAAGGGGAAAAATCTGTTCATTTTATCCTTTTACCAACATCAAAGGAGATTTCACACCTTCAATTTGTTGGTCATACAGTCATACTTATCATGCATAAGCACAGGCGGCCTTATATACCCAATATGTAAGGCTCGGCCAGAGGCTTCAGCGCCTAATCTTATGCAATTTGATATATCAATTAATAAGTTTGACTATGATTGGGAAGTAATTGATTTTGTTATGAAATTAAAATTTCAAATTTGAATTTACTAAAAATTAGATCACTAGGTTATTGATACCTAATCGAGATGATTTTTTGCAGAGATACTTTATTCTTTATTTAATACATTATGAACGACTCAGATTATATTCTAGAGGCGTGTGAGATATACCTCCGTTAATATGGATGGAAAACATGACGGTAGGGGGTCTATCCACACATTTTTAAAACCACAAGTAGGTTATGTGGTCAATTTTGAACCATGAGGGGGGTATCCGCACATGACGATAACCATAGGGGGGCAAAGTGGACTTTGCCTAACATATAATGGTAGTTTGATATAAATTGGCATCAAAGAATGAAGATTTCAATTTATTTTCCTACTGTGTTGTTCGAATCATTCACATTAGTAGCTAAAATATACTTCTAAGTTCTAACCCTTTTGGATTTTCCTACCGTGTTGTTCGAATTAGTAGCTAAAATATACTTCTAAGTTCTAAGATTTTTGGATTCCATAAAGGATGTGCTTGGTCATGGATCTGGATATGTTTGTCATGGGATGTTTTCTTGGAACAATTTGTATTTGAGTTGAGTTTCCCCTCTTTGGTAACAATTTTATATTTGAGTTTGACACATTTTTTTGTGTAATTATTTATATTGCACAATTACTCGACTCCTTTGTTGGCTTTTTGTTTCAATCTTTACAGAGAAGTTGACTATTTTTGTTATTCAAATTTGTCTTTTGGCTTGGTAGATATTTTCATTTTAATTTGTCTGTGCTTATAACGGCGTCAGGGTGTGTGCGTCCCTTTTTTTTTTAAATTTTTTAATAAAGGATAAAGGCCATGAAATCTTTAAAGAAATAGACACAAGACTTTCTACTCATATCGAATCGTTCTCTCTCACTCATGTGTATCCCAAATTTGAGATAGAATTTAGAAATCGAAAAAATCTTCGTTGAAGCTGTACCGAGCTGAGCGTACAAAAAGAAAAAACTGCACTCGAAAAGCAGAACAAAATCATCCGTAAGCATGAGCTTGTATTGTAAAAACACCATACACCACATGACCAACTTGTTCTTTCCACTGAGCATGATTGCATTTGTAAGTTTCATCACGTCAATTAACACTTGAAAATTGATCCAGAAATCAGATTAAACTTGTAAGATATGGGAAAATCATTACAAGAAATCAACTTTCAAAATGAGAAGGCAAGCTGTGATCACATATAAAGACATACTCAAGGCCATAACCTCCTATTCCGCTCGGATTACAGAGGCTTTCAATTCGCCCTTGTCCAGTGGCATCTGTCAATCTTTGCTAATTCGTTGGGATGCTCTTCATGCAGGGAATGTTAAACTTAATACTGACGGTTGTTGATACGACTTCAATGGAGTAAAGGGGTTTGGTGGAGTGTTCAGAGATTGTGATGCCCACTGGGTGATTGGATACTACGGTACTTTGAACTGTGGGTCAAGTTTAGAAGGAGAGATCTGGGCAATTAATAGGGGTTTAACCATTATCCTGGAGGAAGGAATGCTCAACGTGAAGATTGAATCCGACTCTAAAATAGCTCTGAGATGGATCAACAAAGGCCCTCCAGAAGGACACCTTAACCGAGCTATCATTGAAGATTCAAGAATCCTTCTCAGTCGAACAGGTCTGGAACTGAAGCACATTTACCATGAAGCTAACCAGACTGCTGGCCACTTGGTGCAGAACAAGCGGAGGAACTCATCCTCACTGCAAATATCCTTAGCCCCTGCAAGACCCTTCGTGCGCGATGATGGAATGGGCGTTGCCCACCTTAGGTTTTAGTCGGTTTAGGCTCCTGTTGGTCTTATTTTGAACTACTATATGCTCTTGTTCTGTTTTTTTCCTGTTGTTGTTCTGAGTTGGGACAAGGCATTCCTTCAGACACTCCCAAATCCGTAGTCCCTTTCTTTAATGGGTAGAACTTAGAAGCCTCAGAATCTCATATTTTCGTTGTTTCTTCTATCAACTGTCATCAATTTGGTTCGGGATGCCCGTTATTGATATGCGTGATCAGTTTTTTTTTTTGACAAGACGCGATCAGTTTAATATCACAGATTCACATGGTTTATTTTTGTTGATGCGCATTCTTTTGCACTCATATCAATGCCATCTAGTAGATGTGGCAAATTGGCGGATTTGGGCGGGTTAAAATGGGTCGTGGCCTCATGGGCTGAATATGGGCGGATTGAATACGGGTCAAAAGTAGACGGTTTGAAATGGGCCGGGTCGAATATGGGTCAAGCAATACCCAAACCCAATCTGTTTTCCCGTTTTTTTCCCCCTTTTTTGTTCTCCCCATTTTCCCCCCTCCCTAGTATGACTGCCACCGGATCATAGATGAACATACTTTTGCACCAACAACATACGTTTGCCAATTAGTTTTTTCCCCAAAATATGGCTGCTTTTGTTTCCGGTTCCAACTCTTTCTTCGGCTACCTTCCGGACCTAATTTTTTTTTTTTTTTGCCAAAATGGTAGGAGTTGTAATATCAAAAAGAACCAAATACATTAATGACGTTGGATATCGTCCCAAAGGGAGTAAATAACCAAACAAAGAGGCCTAGATACCCAAGATCACTACTAGATCCTCGCACCAGGATTTGTCATCAAGTCGGCCATGACTGATCTCCAAACAGAGAGAGCAACAAACCCTCAACTACAGCAAAGACCACCACAAGATCCAACACCAGAAACCTTACCCAGAAACTCCCATAAATGGAGAGAAATCAAACCAACAAAAATCCCAAACCAAATCAACATAACCTAAAAACAACCGAACCAAAAAAGAAATAGGAAAATAAAAATCCGGCTGAGAACTCTGTTGTCGGCTTATCCGCCGAATAAGCAAAGCCAAACCATTTTTCTTCTTCAAATCTGCACTAGATCGGCCCCAATAAGCACCAGACAGAGGGGGGGCGGTGGTGGTGGTGGGGTGGGGTGGGAGGGCGGAGATGGAGGCGGATGGAGGTGGAGAGTGGATGGGGGATGCGCAAGTAGAGCACGAGGAGGCTAGGAAGTGAAAAAGAGGGAGGGAGGAGGGGAGGTGAAGGTGAGAAGTGGCGGCCACCTCCGCCCCACCCTAGAAGGAGGAAAAGTTTGGAGAGAGAGGCTCTCAAAGTAGAGAGAGAGAGAGAGAGAGAGAGAGAGTTTGAAAATAATTAAAATATTTCCGGACCTAATTACTTTCAGCTATTTTTCACCTTTTGTATACACAAGAAAAATTAATAATGGGGTTAAGGCTCCGTTTGTTTCGATGTAAAATATTTTTTTAGAAATCAAATTTTAAACTTTTATTTTCCGATATCTGAATGGCACATGAAAAATATCTTTCGAAACAATAGTTTTCCGTCGTTTGGTTGTCAAAATACTTTTCAACACAAAGGTTATGTACTAACCTGTTATTTTAAGTTATATATAGAACCTCCCAACCATTTTAAAACCTCCCAACACTTAAAAAAAAAAAAAAAAAAAAACCCATCCTATAAAAGTTCTTAAAGAATAACCCAACAAATAATACACAAATTAATTTGGATTCTGTGGATAAAAGCTCATCAAAAAATAACCCAATCCTCCAATTGTTCATCGTTACTATCTAAATCAGTTTAGTAACGATACATGTTCATCTATGAGCAACTCCTTCTGGCAAAAACTTATCGGCACACCATTTTGTCCCCCGCGGCTGATTAGATTTTGATTTGGGAGGGGCACAAGATAGAGAGTGTTTTGACACCAATCGGGACGCTGTTAACTTTGAGATGACAATTTTCAGAGGATTTTCTATTGCATTTAGTTTTTTAAAAAATTTAAAAGTACTATCCGTTTAGTGCACTTTGTCGCAAGGGGGAAACTGAGAAATCAGTTTTAGAAAATTAAAGTCCTTGTGTCATTGGCAAAAGAAAAGGGGGTGATTATTCGCAGTCTCGTATTTTCTCCCTTAGCCCATTACATTTCGGTAAATAGTTGTTGAAAATCATACATAACATTTCGGTAAATAGCTGTTGAAAACAATATTATATTTCGGTAACTACATGTTGAAAATATGTTCAACCTTCAGTAAACAATTGCCGAACATACATTTTCGGTAAATAACTATTGAGAAAAATATTATATTTTGGTAATTGTATGATGAAAATGTATCTCAATTTCGGTAACTAACTGTCGAGTATAATTGAAAATTTTTAACGGACTAAGAGAGAAAATATGGGGCCACGAATAGTCGGCCCGAAAGAAAAACCTTCACTCTTCTGTCACAGAAATGTTTTTCTAATTGCAGTAGAAAATATAAATACTACTAGGACGCAGTTAGAAAGGGATGGGATAAATTAAATAAAAGTTTTTTTTTTTCCATGGAAAACGAAATATGGAGTAATTATTTAAGCTAGATTGATAAAGAAAACCATGTAGAAATGCGTAAATAGATGTGCATCGAAACGGCACCTTCAGAAAAATTTACTCCTATTAAAGAAAGAAGGTAAACTGAACTCTCCCAAACTCGGTTTGGAAATTTTGAAATTAAATTTTTGCAGAATTACCAAGGTTGACCGTCAAGACATTCGTTTCGCCCATGGCTTGGCCAAGGAGGCAAAATTAGCGTCTTCTTTCTCAGCAGCCGCCAGAGGCACACTGTTTTGGATTGACGCTCTTTATGTTTATGTTTGTAGCTTATGTCGTTTGTTGTATTTTGTTTCAGTTATGGACTCAAAGTATTTGTACTCTTTCATATCATCAATGCATTTCTTGCTCTTTCACTAAAAAAATAAATAAATAAATACTTCATCGACGACAGGTTACGTGTTTTAGGAACGTATAAAGAATGAATGAATTTTTTAAATTGGACCCATTAGAGCAACTTTATCAGTTGAGGTAAAAAGCTATTTTACCTAAGCAAAACCTTCAAATGAGCATTACACCAGATTAGGTAAAGGCTTAGGTAAAATCCATCTATGAACACTGCTTAGGTAAATATACCTAAGCACTATTCACCATGTGTATATTATTTTATTAACTGTTCTCTCTCCCCCCCCCCCCCCCCCCCCCCCCTCTCTTCCCAGAAAATAAAAGTAATAATATTTTAATAGAGAATAGGTTAAATAGATAGTATTAGTGTAGTGTTGAGAGAGATGTGTGTAGATAAAATGAAAAAAGTGCACTGTTTACTAGCATTTTTACCTAACAATTGATAAATTTGCTCTTACCAACCTATCTAAACCCATGCAAAATACGACAAGATCCCCTAATAAATTTATTTTGCCAATAAAAAAAAACCCATTATACAATATGGGTGGATTAAGTTGGATTATAAGTGGACGGATTAAGACGAGTTCAAAAATGTGGGTTGAGATGGCCTCGTCTACTTTTTAGGTACGGGAATGGGTACATTCTGGGTTCTTTTGGGTCAATTCGTAATGATTTTAAAACTTTAGGGGTTCCAGAGTAAAAACTCTGTAATTTGGCAATGACATAAGTTTGGGAGAGTTCAAATATCTCTCTCGCTCTCTCTCGGGTACCCTGTGCAAAAAAAAACTCTCTCTCTCTCTCTCTCTCTCTCTCTCTCTCTCTCCGGTGGCTTTATGTACTCTATATTTCAAATCTATAAATGCGTGGATACTGATTTGGTCGTTCTATCCATCTAAAATTAGTTTTTTAGCCATTATTTCTGTCGATGATGGACTCGAGATAGGCCCGTTGTTTTCAGAATAAGGTTGCTGGGATCAGAGAGCATCCATCATCAATCCAGAATGGTAGAGATCCGTGGCTACTCCGTCTGATCCCGTTCTCCATTAAAAAAGGTTAGCTTTTGATAAATCGTCTTTCCGGCGATGATTTGTGCCCCTTGTTTTCTGATAGCTAGTACAATATTCTTATTTTTTTGAGAAAAAAAAAATCAATTATGTTCTAAATCTGAATTGCTGGGTTCAGTCCTTAGTTCTCGGATCTTTGTGTTACTGTTTAGCCATGTAGCCCTTACGATTTTTCTCTGCTCGTTTCTCTTGTACATTATCTTACTAGCAATAATCTAATCTCTTTTCGATTCACGGGATCTGAAAAGTCTAGGGCTGTCCAAGAAAAATCGAGAACCGTGAAATCGGACCGAACCGATCCGTGACTTTTGAATTGGATCCGTGGATTGATGGTTCGGACACGGATTTGAAAATTGGAAAACCGTGAGATACGGTTCGGTCCACGGATTTTCATTATAAAACCGTGGATAAACCGAATTGGACCGTGAAATATTTAAAAATAACAAATAAAAAATATATGTGTGTGTAATATTTAGTAAATAATTATAAGTTTTACCAATTGATTTTATTTTTTTCAGCAATTTTATCTTGATGTGATACTATTTGTTTGTTTTGTGAAACTAATTGGCTGGTTTTTGTTACGTTTTATGGAATGTAATAAGTAGATAATGCTTGGACAATACTTGACTAGAATTGGCATGTCGTGTTGGTGAAGTCATGTGGTTGTTGCCTAGCTGTATCTAATCTTGTATCTAATCTGGAACTCTGGATAATACTTGTGTGCTTTACTTCATTTGGTTGCTACCTTGCTGGATGTAATGGCAGATTGTAATGCTTATCTTTCTGGTGGCAAGAATTTGGTTTCTTTTTGTTAGATTTGCAATTTAGTGTTTATGGAATGTAATCCGTGGATAAAACCGGAACCGAACCGTGACTTACAGATTGGATTGGAACCGAACCGTGGGACTTTTGATCTGGACACGGATTGTATTTTCTAAAAACCGTGACTCGCGGATTAGGATTGAATTCATAGTAATCTGGTCCAATCCGGACCGCGGACAGCCCTACTAAAAACTATGTGCAAAGACACAAACGTATAACTGTATAACTACAGAAAGACAGGCTAATAGATTGTAAAAAATACAGGAGATGTGATTTTCGATAATAAAATTTAACAGCAAGTCAATGTATTTTGATTTTGGAAACCAATTTTTGAGTAAAAGAAAGTGTTTGAAATATTTTTTTGGTTTGGGAAGGGATGTTATCGTAGATGAATTTCAAATTCAATTTGGTAAAGTACGGAGAGATTGTTGGAGTCATATTAGCATAAATTAAAACAACTTTGGTCGCTAAGCATAAAATTAAGTGAACTAATTTTAGCACAAACCTTTCAAGTGAACAACCCTGTTTTTACCATTCATATAACATTTTAAAATTCCCCTTTGTATTCATCAATTTTTGATGCACTCTTTACGAATGAAGGGGTAGTTAGGTAAATTAGATGCTTTAAGGACAAAAAAGGTGAGTCGCGTGATTAAATACAAGAGCATTAAAACTATTTTGCAAGAATAGAAGGTAAAAATGTTAGCTTTTGATAAATAGTCTTTCTGGCGATGATTTAGAATATGTGCCCCTTGTTTTCTGATAGCTACAATATTTAAAATTCAATTATGTTCTAAATCTGAATTGCTGGGTTCAGTCCTTACTTCTCGGAATTTTGTATTAGTTGGTTACCCTAAACCCTAGCAATAATCTATTTTCGATTCAGTACTGGATCTGAAAACTATGTGCAGTGACACAAACGTGTAACTACGGAAAGACAGGCAAATAGATTGTAAAAACTCTGGAAAAAGTGATTTTCAATAAATAAAATTTAGGGAGGGATGTTATCACAGATGAATTTCAAATTCAATTCGGTAAAGTACGGAGATATTGTTGGAGTATATTATAAATTAATTAAAACAACTTTGGACAATAAGCATAAAATTAAGTGAACTAATTTTAGCACAGACCTTTAAGTGAACAACCCTGTTTTTACCATTCATATAACATTTTAGAATTCCCCTTTGTATTCATCAATTTTTGATACACTCTTTAGAAATGGAGAGGTAATTAGGTAAATTAGATACTTTAAGGAAAAAAAAGGTGAGTCACGTGATCAAATACCAAATCATTATCTATTTTGCAAGAATAGAAGGTAAAATTATGGATTTGGTACCAGGAGTAGGTAGCTAATAAAGGTGTGACATTGAGAAGCATACCATACGTAGTAGATAAGTTATGGAAGATAATCTTATTTGAAGGAATTTGGTTCATGACCATAATAGGAAGAGACAGAGAGAAAGAAGATCAAAATGAAACTAAAATCATATGGAAATGGACAGTTCGAGGAAGGAGATGGGAGTAAAATGGGAAAGGGTTAAGTGGGTTTTTGTATGATTTTATTGATTGTTTAAGGAAAAAAGAGATATTCCCAAGTAGGATAAACATGCTCACTGCTCAGTATATAGTGTAGATTCGGATCCCTGCGGTACTCCTATTATGTAGCTAGGTGCCCTCTTGAAAAGCTGAATGTTAGAATTTGAGGGGTTCGGGCCGTTCGGCTCCATTTTTCTTCATCTTCTGTTGATTTAGTATGGTTTTTTTTTTGGAATGACAGTATGGAAACCCTTTGGCCTGTTAGCTTAGCGATAACCTATGCTTAGAAATTCTAGACTTACGGAGATTGAGGTTGTTCATTTGTTACAAGAACCTGATGATCATGCTACCTTTTTCTTTGTTTTAGGTAATCCATTTGTTCTCTCTATCTTTTTTCGATTAGCATTAAGGAAAGAAGATTATCAGTTGAAATGTCCGGTTCCTTTCTCTATTAAAAAAACTTTTGACCAGTTTAGTTTACTTACTCGAACCAAACAAACCTATGAGCACAGCAATTATGTTAAGTTCTTCCTAATGTGTAAGGTATTTGTAAGTTTTTCTGTATTATCAATTTGCTATCGAGCCCTTATGAAACTTGTTTTTGGTTTTTTTTCATTAGCTATTCATTTGTTCTCTACCTGGACATTGCCAAACCAAGCTCCCCTACTTGAAGTTTGTTCTTGGAATTTGAAACCGAATGCTATGAGGCTGAAGAAGTGCACCCGTGGAATTTCCTCCAGCAATACTGGTGAAATGGTGAATGATGTCAACTTGCCTCCTGAGATAGTGATTGACATTCTGACAAGACTTCCAGCGAAGGTGGTAGGCCAGTGCAAGTGCATCTGTAAGCATTGGCGCGCTCTGATTGAGGACCCTACGTTTGCCGAATTGCACCATAATCGCGCCAAGTGTAGACCAGACGGTTGCTACCTGGTAATCTCTTTAAGCCCCGCCATCACCTTTGATAAGATAGATTTTTTCTCAGTCGGTTACGAAGGTGGATCTGCTCAACACTTGTTCACTTTTCCGACCCAAGAGAAAGGTTGGTATCATATTAAACAATCTGTCAATGGCTTAATATGTGGGTACCTTATGAAGCCAAGAACTATTTTCATAGTGAATCCTACCACCAAAGAAGTTTTTACCCTTCCCCAATCAAGTATGCCAAGAGGTGATTCCCTCTTTTTTACTCACCCAAGGTTTTCGTTTGGATTTGACCCTTCCACTAAACAATACAAAGTGTTCAACGTATCCCCTAACCTACATCCGAGTGCGAATACGGAGTTTGCTGAGTACTCTTATTACCAGTATGAAATTTTCACTTTGGGTACACATTCATGGAGAAAAATTGACGTTGTCCCCCCGTCCCCTCACTTTCCGTTTGGTTTTGGGGGCATTTGTGTGAATGGAGTTATATACTGGAGAAGTACATCTACGAAACCTTCTTCCACTATTGATAAGGAGGTCATAGTGGCATTTGACCTCAAAGAGGAGAGATTTCGGGTGATTCCATTGCCTGATGGACCCTCAGCCAAGCCTTGTCTGCGAGAACTTGGAGGCCATTTGGCTGCTTGTGAGGATTTCCCAGAAGATGTACCGGAGGAGCTTTGGATACTAGAGGACTATGAGAACTGGGTTTGGGTCAAAGTCATCATCACACCGCCGTGTAATTTTGTTTTTGCGGACTATTTTCATACGAATGGTGCAATTCAGACCGGTGAGATCCTTTTACATAGCCCAACCACGGCCCTATGTTCGTCTCCCAGCTTGTTTGATATCTGCTATTATGACCGGAAGAATAGTAGTATGAGAAGGATTGATGTCACCGGGCTTCCTCTTTCAGAGGTCATGGGTCCACCACGTAATGGTCTACTTGGAAAAATAAGGGTCTCTGATTGTGTGGAGAATCTGTTATCCTTGAGGGGAATTTAAAAGTTTAATCCTTTTTGCGTTGTAATATTTTCTCTATGTTATACTTGTTATTGCATTTCATTCTTGTGAGACTTCTCTGTGAAGTTGTCTGCCTAGGGGTGGGTGTGTATTGATTCACGTTAGATTGTGGATTTTTCCAATGAGAAATTTATGGGCATTGGATTATTGGATTTAGGCAGAAGTCACAGAACGTATGATGGAATTTATGGGCATTCTATGGCATTGTTGATTCAGTCTTCATATCAAATTATAACCCGGTCCGTTGTTGGAGTACATAGGATTTTTGCAGTTAACTAGCAGTTCAATCGATTGCAAGAAGACTATTTAGATGTTTTTTAAAATTTCTTGTTCTCGTGAATTTTCAATGTCTTGGAAAACGGTAATGCAATGCAAGATCCACTTGTAAAAGCAATGTTCCTTGTTATAGCCGCTCATTTTCTTTAAAATGGTTTGTTAGTGTCTTTGTAAAAATCAACTTTTTAAATATCTAAGACATTTACGAATCATCCAACTATGTTTCAGAAGCTTTAGAATTCAAGCTTGAAGTATGAAACAGAGCTGGATGTTTCGTAAAGTCCTCTACCGATTTCTAAAAAAGTTAAAGGAATTAGATAGAGGCCAACTATAGGTACCTGACTTTTCATGCTAGACATATTTTTCTTTTTTCTTTTTTTTTTTTGTGTGTGTAGTTGTAATGTTGTATGTGTTTTTTTTTTTTGGGTGTGTCTGATCTCAAAAAGAGCTACGAGGCCCTTGACGATGGCACAAGTGACTATTATGGCTCTAATGTGAAGGCGAATACTTTCGTTCAATTTTGAAGGCAAATATTTTATAAGTATTTTATTTCCCATTTTATGAAATAGGTTATTCTTTCACAATACATCACTTTTAATTAGAAAAATAAGTATTTATTATTCAAATAAGTAAGTACTTATTTGAAAAATAAAAATTTATTTTAATTAGCGAAACGAGACCTAAATGAGCTACATTTATGGGGCTTTAAAATCTTGGTTAGCCCACATCCTTTCAGCCCAACGAAATTCTGGATTAATAAAATACTTGACAGGTTACTAATATGTTATGGCAACTGGACGCTTTTGCGGAATTTTAATAAAATCTTGAATTAATAGGCGTTGTAGCAGCGAATCAGAGTTAAAGTAGCAAGCCAAACCCCAAAAATATCCACACCTCTCTCTCTCTCTCTCTCTCTCTCTCTCTCTCTAAGTTAAAGTAGCAAGCCAAACCCCAAAAATATCCCTTCATCAGCCTCGCTTGTAGCTCTTTACTTTAACCAGATTTCTACAATGCTACAGTGCCTCGTGCAAAATCCAGAGCAACTGTTCATTTGCTACTTAGTATTTTAATAGTTTTTATTTCACTGTTCATGCTTATTTTAATGTTCACAGTTATTTTAATATTTTCATTGCACTGTGCACACTATTCTTAATATTAAAAAATATGGTAGAGAGTGAGAGTAAAGAGTCTGATGCTGTGTAATTGTGAAAAACTGAATAGCTAAAGTAGAAAATTGATTTTTAAGGATTAATTTTGTCCAAAATCAGCTGAGGCTGATGCGGATGCTCTTATAGAAACAAGGGTCTCAATCATGCACCCCATGCCATGTATCACCCTAACTACCGAAGCAAAGTCATGTGCCTCAGCAGTTCAGCTTGACTCTCTCCCCACTCCCACCTCTTATGGATGCAATGATGCATCATTCAGGTACCATGTGACAACTTCATTTTTCTCTTTTAATTGCGTAGAGTATCTGGGCCAGTTCACGCATGTATCGATTAATTTTTGGGTGACCGATTTTACAGAATAGCGGAACCCGATAAAAGCGATGGCAAAGTACTGTAGAGCATGGATAGACAGACATATATGGGTGGGGAGGCCTCCCCATCTCCAGGCCCCACCCTTACTAGAATCACCTTATATGTAGTATAAAATACACATGAAATATCGGCACCCAAACTTCAAAAAATTCAATAAAAAAAGTGGCTATATAATGAAAACAATTAACTTCAATTTAAGTGTATATGTATGTTTTGTCATGTGTATGAATAAAAAGTAGCCATATGTTTTTTGCCGGACTAGCCTTCGGGTGCTTCTAGCCTCTTATGCTTTCATATCTTTAATAGGTACAACGTGAATGTGTGATGTTTAAAAGTATTGAAACACCACGTGGTGGAGCCTCACGAATATTATTTTTTTGTGTCGTAAGAGTACCCACTAATTTTTCCTCAATCATAACTCATAAGCGTCCGACGTCAACTCACTGGTTAACATTTTTCAGTACCAGATTCTATTATCTTTGTCTGATTTCAATTTCCTTTTATCCTGTTTGACTGATTTATTTATTACCCGAAATTTAAAACTAACAATTACAGGAAAATCCGACTTTCTATATTTCAAAATCAAAATGGAAATCGCAATCGCAATCGTCTTGTCAAAAAGGATAATCCACGAGACAATAACATTTTTTTCTTATTGTAAATTGTTGAACCAACTAGGGCTAGCCTAACTTTTTTTTGTCACCCGTGTACACTCTCCACGGAGAGGTCAAGGGGTCAAATATTGGCTGAAGGCAATAATTGATTATTAGTCGTCCTATGTATGAGTGTTCCAATGTTCTCATGGGGCTTTTCGTTAAAGTGTTATGTACAATATTGGGTTTGATTTAGTTAGTATGGACTCACATGAATGATATAGTGTCACATTGTTGTAAATTTTTAGGAAATTGATTTTAGCACTTCAAAAATTGATAGAATGGCTCCAAAACGATGTCGTTTTATGGATCAATACAGTTCAGTTTTAGAGCCCCTCCATCAATTTTTGAAGTGCCAAAATCACAATCCAAATCTTATTATGCTTTGTTTGGTTTGTGATTTAAATAGTGTCTTTGAAAAATAAGTGAAGAGAGAAATGAGAGTAATGATTGAAGAGAGAGATAAAAAGTGGAGAGAGATAGAGTAAGAATATAGAGTAATGATTGAAAAGTTAGAGAGAGAAATGAAAGTAATGATTGAGTTGAGAAATATTTTTTGAATAGAGTTGTGAATGAACAAGGCATAAATGTAATTCTCCTACTGCTTGAACAAAGAAAAAAAATCGCAATTCAAAGCTGGAGTGCATAGCGCAATCCGTGTAATTTCGGTGCCTTTCGAAAAATCTCAAACATTAATTGTCGAGATAAACGATCGAAAATGCAACTTAAAGCTTTGGCAGTACCTAAAACAGTTTAAAAAAAAAAACTTAAAAGCTTTTGCAAACAAGTTTTACTATTGACTTCAATTCACTGGTGTGTCATTTTTGTTTTTGGTTTTTTTTTTTTTTTTTTTTGGGTTTTTTCCTTCAACAAATTCAAAACACAGACAAAGCACAATTTCTTGGATTATGCCTTCAGAACTGTAAAGTGAACGAATGGGGAATGCTGCTATCACTGAGATTGTCCAGTATACGGAAAAGAGGAGAGGAGAAAGGACTAGGCTCTGTTTGGATACAGAAGGAAAAGAATCCAAAATCTGTTTACTCTTTTCACGAGAATCATTTGGGAGGCAGAGAGAGAAGGGTCGCCCACTTTATTGATTTCTAATTGCTTGGATTATTCGTTTTTTTGGAGGTAGCGTAAGAAATTTCACTAATGGAGAAAAATGCAATTGTACGACTGCCGTAAGATAGAGGGTGCCGGTGGCGGGCAAAGATCAAAATACGAAGGCCTAAGAAACAGAGCACTGGTCCACTAAACAAAAATTTATGCTATCGCCAGTAGATATGAGAGCATCGATGACAAGCGAAGGCCAACAAAAGACTTAAGGATCAGAGACAATGTTCGTTTTGGAATTTGAGATTCTCTCTCTATGTACGGTTCTCAATAAATTTTTTCTCAATTATTACTCTTATTTTTTTATCAATCTTTCTTCACTTATTACTTAAAATTTTGAAATCAAAATCCCAAAATGCACTTGATAGAGAAAGATTATTCAGTTGAATATCTTCCCACCTCGATAACAGCAATTGACATCTCCTCGTCCTCAGTCCTCGTCCCACTGAATGATTGACTAGTGTGTTTGCAGCCACGCACCAAAATGCGGTGGCCAGCTACCGCACGCCGTGTGAGGACCATATTTTGTATACATATTTCTCTCTCTACATATGCATACATATTTTGTGTGTTTGTTTTTGTGGTGATGGTGATCTGTTCTTCTCTTTCGTTGTCTCTATTAGCAGATAGAGAGAGAGAGAGAGAGAGAGATAGCCATTGGGGAGGGGATGAGGAGGGGTGTTTTGGTCAAAAACCAGACGTGTACACCCGGATTAGTTATTGCTACCTTGGAGGGTAGCAATAATTTATGGTTGTTTTCGGTGTATTAGTGAAGCAGATGATTAGTTAATACAAGAAAAAAAAAAAAAGGGATGCCAAATGGTGTAAAATCAATCTCATCAACGCTCATCCGGGCATCTTGTGTAATACACCCATCATATACATCATCCAATCGAGCCCTTAACTTACTATCCGTTAGAGCACTTTGTCGCAAGGGGTTTAGAAAATTGAAGTCCTTGTGTCATTGGCAAAAGAAAAACCTTTACTCTTCTATCACAGAAATGTTTTTCTAATTGCAGTAGAAAATATAAATACTACTAGGATGCAGTTAGAGAGGGATAGGGTAAATTAAATAAAAGTTTTTTTTTTTTCCATGGAAAACGAAATATGGAGTAATTATTTAAAGCTAGATTGATAAAGAAAACCGCGTAGAAATGCGTAATAGATGTGCATCGAAACTAACACCTTCAGAAAAATTTACTCCTACGGAGTATTAAAGAAAGGGAACGACTATTCGCAGTCCCGTATTTTCTCCCTTAACCCACTACATTTCGGAAAATAGTTGTTGAAAATCATACATAACATTTCGGTAAATAGCTGTGGAAAACAAGATTATATTTCGGTAACTACATGTCGAAAATATGTTCAACTTTCGGTAAACAACTGCCGAACATAAATTTTCGGTAAATAGTTGTTGAAAAAAATATTACATTTCGGTAATTATATGCTGAAAATATATCTCAATTTCAGTAACTAACTGTCAAGTATAATTGAAAATTTTTAATGGGTTAAGGGAGAAAATATGGGATTACGAATAGTCGCCCCTAAAGAAAGAAGGTAAACTGAACTCGATTACTACTGTACTAGGTAGCAATACTTCGGCGGCGGCGGGTTATGTGTTTTGAAAACCTATAAAGAATGGATAGGTTTTTTAAGTTGGGCCCATTAACAACCCATCTAAACCCATGCACAATATGACAAGATCCCCTAATAAATTTATTTTGCCAATAATAAAAAAAACCAGTTATACAATATGAACGGATTAGATTGGGTTACAAGTGGACGGATTAAGACGGGTTCAAAAATGTGGATTGAGATGGCCTCCTCAGCCTTTTAGGTACGGGAATGGATACATTCTGGGTTCTTTTGGGTCAATTCGTAATGATTTTACTTTTAGGGGTTCCAGAGTAAAAACTCTGTAATTTGGCATTGATATAAATTTGGGAGAGTTCAAATACGGGGTACCCTGTGGGAAAAAAAAAACAAAACCCTCCCTCTCTCTCTCCTGGTGACCAAAAGTACAAATCGGAGGCTGGAGAGGTCGACGGTAAAAACGTCTCTCTCTCTCTCTCTCTCTCTCTCTCTCTCTCTCTCTCTCTCTCTCTCTGCGGTGGCTTTATGTACTCTAGATTTCAGATCTATAAATGCGTGGATACTGATTTGATCGTTCTATCCATCTAAGATTAGTTTTTTAGCCATTATTTCTGTCGATGATGGACTCGAGATAGGTCCGTTGTTTTCAGAAGAAGGTTGCTGGGATCAGAGAGCATCCATCAATCCAGAATGGTAGAGAGCCGTGGCTACTGCGTCTGATCCCTTTCTCTATTAAAAAAGGTTAGCTTTTGATTAATCGTCTTTCCGGCGATGATTTGTGCCCCTTGTTTTCTGATAGCTAGTACAATATTCTTATTTTTTGGAGAAAAAAAAATCATTTATGTTCTAAATCTGAACTGCTGGGTTCAGTCGTTACTTCTCGGATCTTTGTATTACTGTTTAGCCATGTAGCCCTTACGATTTCTATCTGTTCGTCTCTCTCTTGTACATTATCTTACTAGCAATAATCTAATCTCTTTTCGATTCACGGGATCTGAAAAGTCAAGGACTGTCCAAGAAAAATCGAGAATTGTGAAACCATACCGAACCGATCCGTGGATTGATGGTCCGGACACGGATTTGAAAATTGAAAAACCGTGAGATTCGGTTCGGTCCACGGATTTTCATTATGAAATCGTGGATAAACTGAACCGAACCGTGAAATATTTAAAAATAAAAAATATGTGTGTAATATTCAGTAAATAATTATAAGTTTTACCAATTGATTTTATTTTTTTCAGCAATTTTATCTTGATGTGATACTATTTGTTTGTTTTGTGAAACTAATTGGCTAGTTTTTGTTAGGTTTTATGGAATGTAATAACTAGATAATGCTTGGACAATACTTGACTAGAATTTGCATGTTGTGTTGAAGTCATGTGGCTGTTGCCTTGCTGTATCTTGTATCTAATCTGGAACTCTGGATAATACTTGTGTGCTTTACTTTATTTGGTTGCTACCTTGCTGGATGTAATGGCAAATTGTAAAGCTTGTTTTTTTGTTGGCAAGAATTTGGTTTCTTTTTGTTAGATTTGCAATTTAGTGTTTATGGAATGTAATCTGTGGATAAAACTGGAACCGAACCGTGACTCACGGATTGGATTGGATTGGAACCGAACCGTGGGACTTTTGGTCCGGACACGGATTGTATTTTCTAAAAACCGTGACTCGCGGATTAGGATTGGATTCATAGCAATCCGGTCCAATCCAGACCACGGACAGCCCTACTGAAAACTATGTGCAGAGACACAAACGTATAACTACAGAAAGAGAGGCAAATAGATTGTAAAAAATACGGGAAATGTGATTTTCGATAATAAAATTTAACAGCAAGTCAATGTATTTTGATTTTGGAAACCAATTTTTGAGTAAAAAAAAGTGTTCGAAATAGTTTTTTGGTTTGGGAAGGGATGTTATCATAGATGAATTTCAAATTCAATTTGGTAAAGTACGGAGAGGTTACTGGAGTAATATTAGCATGAATTAAAACAACTTTGGTCGCTAAGCATAAAATTAAGTGAACTAATATTAGCACAAACCTTTCAAGTGAACAACCCTGTTTTTACCAGTCATATAACATTTTAAAATTCCCCTTTGTATTAATCAATTTTTGATGCACTCTTTACAAATGAAGGGGTAATTAGGTAAATTAGATACTTTAAGTTTAAGGACAAAAAAGGTGAGTCGCGTGATTAAATACAAGAGCATTAAATATATTTGCAAGAATAGAAGGTAAAAAGGTTAGCTTTTGATAAATAGTCTTTCCGGCAATGATTTGGAATATGTGCCCCTTGTTTTCTGATAGCTACAATATTTAAAATTCAATTATGTTCTATATATGAATTGCTGGGTTCAGTCCTTCTCGGAATTTTGTATTAGTTGGTTACCCTAAACCCTAGCAATAATCTCTTTTCGATTCAGTACTGGATCTGAAAACCATGTGCGGCGACACAAACGTGTAACTACAGAAAGACAGACAAATAGATTGTAAAAACTTTGGAAAAAGTGGTTTTCTATAAATAAAATTTAGGGAGGGATGTTATCACAGATGAATTTCAAAAATTCAATTCTGTAAAGTACGGAGATATTGTTGGAGTATATTATAAATTAATTAAAACAACTTTGGACAAGAAGCATAAAATTAAGTGAACTAATTTTAGCACAGACCTTTTAAGTGAACAACCTTGTTTTTACCATTCATATAACATTTTAGAATTCCCCTTTGTATTCATCAATTTTTGATACACTCTTTACCAATGGAAGGGTAATTAGGTAAATTAGATACTTTAAGGACAAAAAAGGTGAGTCGTGTGATCAAATACAAAATCATTATCTATTTTGCAAGAATAGAAGGTAAAATTATGGATTTGGTACCAGGAGTAGGGAGCTAATAAAGGTGTGACATTGAGAAGCATACCATATGTAGTAGATAAGTTATGGAAGATAATTAATCTTATTTGAAGGAATTTGGTTCATGACCATAATAGGAAGAAACAAAGAGAGAAAGAAGATCAAAATGAAACTAAAATCATATGGAAATGGACAGTTCGAGGAAGGAGATGGGAGTAAAATGGGAAAGGGGTGATGTAAAGGGTTAAGGAAAAAAAGAGATATTCTCAAGGAGGATAAACATGCTCACTGCTCAGTATATAGTGTAGATTCGGATCCCTGCGGTACTCCTATTATAAGATAATCATTGGAACAAACTCTAATTGATCACTTGAAATTTAGGGTTTTTCAGAATACAAAACCAGCTAAGTGCCCTCTTGAAAAGCTGAATCTTAGATTTTGAGGGGTTCGGGCGGTTTGGCTCCATTTTTCTTCATCTTCCGTTGATTTAGTATGGTGTTTTTTTTTTTTTGGAATGACAGTATGGAAACCCTTTGGCCTGTTAGCTTAGCTATAACCTATGCTTAGAGATTCTAGACTTACGGAGATTGAGGTTGTTCATTTGTTACAAGAACCTGATGATCATGCTACCTTTTTCTTTGTTTTAGGTAATCCATTTGTTCTCTCTATCTTTTTTCGATTAGCATTAAGGAAAGAAGATTATCAGTTGAAATGTCCGGTTCCTTTCTCTATTAAAAAAACTTTTGACCAGTTTAGTTTACTTACTCGAACCAAACAAACCTATGAGCACACCAATTATTTTAACAGAAAAGCTATGTGCACAGCAGCTTATACACAGCAGCTGTGCACAGATGCCATTTTCTCCCGGCTCGGGTCGCACAAAGATGATCGGAGCGGCTCATTTTGTGCCTAAATTCTGTAGTGATTTTGGGTGTTTTGTTAACGCCTCTAACGATATCGAACGAAGCTCATTTTTTAAAGAGACCTTAAACGACATATTTAGAACAAAATGAGCCGCTCCGATCATCTTTGTGCGACCCGAGCCGGGAGAAAATGGCATCTGTGCACAGCTGCTGTGTATAAGCTGCTGTGCACATAGCACTGCTCAAATATTTTAAGTTCTTCCTAATGTGTAAGGTATTTGTAAGTTGTTCTGTATTATCAATTTGCTATCGAGCCCTTATGAAACTTGTTTTTGGTTTTTTTTCATTAGCTATTCATTTGTTCTCTACCTGGACATTGCCAAACCAAGCTCCCCTACTTGAAGTTTGTTCTTGGAATTTGAAACCGAATGTTATGAGGCTGAAGAAGTGCACCCGTGGAATTTCCTCCGGCAATACTGGTGAAATGGTGAATGATGTCAACTTGCCTCATGAGATAGTGATTGACATTCTGACAAGACTTCCAGCGAAGGTGGTAGGCCAGTGCAAGTGCATCTGTAAGCATTGGCGCGCTCTGATTGAGGACCCTACGTTTGCCGAATTGCACCATAATCGCGCCAAGTGTAGACCAGACAGTTGCTACCTGGTAATCTCTTTAAGCCCCGCCATCACCTTTGATAAGATAGATTTTTTCTCAGTCGGTTACGAAGGTGGATCTGCCCAACACTTGTTCACTTTCCCGACCCAAGAGAAAGGTTGGTATCATATTAAACAATCTGTCAATGGCTTAATATGTGGGTACCTTATAAAGCCAAGAACTATTTTCATAGTGAATCCTACCACCAAAGAAGTTGTTAACCTTCCCCAATCAAGTATGCCAAGAGGCGATTCCCTCTTTTTTACTCACCCAAGGTTTTCGTTTGGGTTTGACCCTTCCACTAAACAATACAAAGTGTTCAACGTATCCCCTAACCTACATCCGAGTGCGAATACGGAGTTTGCTGAGTACTCTTATTACCAGTATGAAATTTTCACTTTGGGTACACATTCATGGAGAACGATTGACGTTGTCCCCCCATCCCCTCACTTTCCGTTTGGTTTTGGGGGCATTTGTGTGAATGGAGTTATATACTGGAGAAGTACATCTACGAAACCTTCTTCCACTATTGATAAGGAGGTCATAGTGGCATTTGACCTCAAAGATGAGAGATTTCGGGTGATTCCATTGCCTGATGGACCCTCAGCCAAGCCCTGTCTGCGAGAACTTGGCAGCCATTTGGCTGCTTGTGAGGATTTCCCAGAAGATGTACCAGAGGAGCTTTGGATACTAGAGGACTATGAGAATTGGGTTTGGATCAAAGTCGTCATCACACCACCGCGTAATTTTGTTTTTGCGGACTATTTTCATATGAATGGTGCAATTCAGACCGGTGAGATCCTTCTACATAGCCCACCCACGGTCCTGTGTTTTTCTCCTAGCTTGTTTGATATTTGCTATTATGACCGGAAGAAGAGTAGTATGAGAAGGATTGATATCACCGGGCTTCCTCTCTCAGAGTTCATGGGTCCAGGACGTCATGGTCAACTCGGAAAAATAAGGGTCTCTGATTGTGTGGAAAATCTGTTTTCCTTGAGAGGAATTTAAAAGTTTAATCCTCTTCGCGTTGTAATATTTTCTCTATGTTAGCCTTGTTATTGCATTTCATTCTTGTGAGACTTCTGTGTGAAGTTGTCTGCCTAGGGGTGGGTGTGTATTGATTCACGTTAGATTGTGGATTTTTCCAATGAGAAATTTATGGGCATTGGATTATTGGATTTAGACAGAAGTCACAGAACGTATGATGGAATTTATGGGCATTGTATGGCATTGTTGATTGAGTCTTCGTATCAAATTATAACCCGGTCCGTTGCTGGAGTACATAGGATTTTTGCAGTCAACTAGCAGTTCAATCGATGGCAAGATGACTATTTGGATTTTTTAAATTTCTTGTTCTCGTGAATTTTCAATGTCTTGGAAAACGGTAATGCAATGCAAGATCCACTTGTAAAAGCAATGTTCCTTGTTATAGCATAATTAACTTTTGTTTTTAAGGTTTTAATAATCGTGTTTCTGTTCCACAAGATCCTAAATAAAGAGCATATATTTAATTATGAGAGTTCTAGAGATAAAAGTTAATTATGATCCTTTAAAATAATACGTTCAGAATAATAAGATCTTCGTACTTGTTCAAACGGATTAAAAATTTGAGCACTTAATTTTTTTAGAACGTTTATATATTAAAAAATATGGTTAAAAATTAACTGATCCAATTTTCAATCAGGTTGAACCACTGTAAAGATGTTTTTATTTTGATCATATTATTCTAAAGAGACATAATTAAATTTTATCTCTAAAACTCTTATAATCACGTTTCTGCTCCATAAGATTGCAAATAAATAACTTTAAATTTTTTTTTATTCAAAACGGCACAGTTTTGGGTGTAGGTAGGCGCTACTGTGCCTCATGGCACAGCAGAGCCCCCGAATCCATCCACAGTGGTCTAATCAAAAAAGGATAATCAAAAGTTGACACATCAACTTTTGATTATTCACTTAAGAGGTTGCTAAGTTTAACAATGTTAAGTTTCACAATGATCACTTTTAGTCCATAACCAAAATAAAGGTCCACTACAATTTCACTCTCTCTCCCCCTCCATTTTCCGTCATTCACTTCTCTCAATTTACATTTTCTTTGGGCAAAATATATCGATTCCCTCTCTTAATTTTGGGCAAAAATCGGCGACTTTCTTCCCTCCTATTATGAATTTTTTTTTAGGGGAAAAAATAGAAACGGAAAAAAATAGTAAAATACCTTAATCCAATGACGATGGGTTGAATTGTAGATGATCGAGAGATATGAGTTTCACTTTTTGAGGGAAATAAAGAGAAATAGTTTGTGGATGAAGTGAAGAAGATATAGAGTAGACGAAGAAAAGAAGAAGAAAATATCAGTTGAAACACGCGTGTATGCAAATTTTGGAACTAGTTTACTTATGTGGTGAGGGGTTTACAAATTTTGATTATTGAAAAAGGTTGCTAATTTTTGGTTATTCAAAACCCAAAATTTGATTATTTCTAAGGATGTTTCTAAGTTTGATTATACCACTGTGAGCCATCTTTTGCACTAATATTGTTAACTTTAAAAATAATTGGCTTTTGATTATACCATTGTAGATGTCTACTCTATATCTTCTTCACTTCACCCCCAAACTATTTCTCTTTATTTCCCTCAAAAAGTGAAGCTCGTATCTCTCGATCATCTACAATTCAACCCATCGTCACCGAATTAAGATATTTCACTATTTTTTTTTCGTTTCTATTTTTTCCCCTCAAAAATAATTCATAATAAGATGGAAGAAAGTAGCCGATTTTTGCCCAAAATTAAGAGAGAGAATCGATATATTTTGCCCAAAGAAAACGTAAATTGAGAGAAGTGAATGACGGAAAATGGAGGGGGAGAGAAAGAGTGAAATCGTAGTGGACCTTTATTTTGGTTATGGACTAAAAGTGATCATTGTGAAGCTCAATATTGTTAAATTTAGCAACCTTTTAAGTGAATAATCAAAAGCTAATGTGTCAACTTTTGGATATCCTTTTTTGATTAGACCACTGTGGATGGCCTTAGGATTTACCCCCAAAGGGATTGGCTAAGTGAAAATGAGAAAACAAATTAAGTGTTTGTCTTTCATGAGGTCGCACATTTAAATTCTATGGAGGTCAAATACTCCAAACATTGGGGCCACTGGAAAAGTTGTCCGGTCGTTAATTTCATGACCCAAAATAATCGATGTGTGCACAAACTAACCCAAATATCCGTTTGTTAAAAAAAAAAAATTAAATTGGATATAGAGTGATGAACCACTTCCCATGGGGGCACCCACCTTCTCTCGAGATAAGGTAACAAGGACAATGACAACATCCTAATGGAAACAAGGGTCTCAATCATGCACCCCATGCCGTGTGTCACCCTAACTACCGAAGCAAAGTCATGTGCCTCAGCAGTTCAGCTTGACTATCTCCCCACTCGCACCTCTTATGGATGCAATGATGCATCATTCAGGTACCATGTGACAACTTCTTTTTTTCTCTTTTAATCGCTCAGAGTATCTAGGTCAATTTACGAGTGTATCGATTAATTTTTGGGTGACCAATTTTACAAAATAACGGTGCCTGATAAAAGCGATGGCAAAGTGCTGTAGAGCATGAACAGACCGACATATATGGGTGGGGAGGCCGGGCCCCAACCTTGCTAGAATCACCTTATATGTAGTATAAAATACACATTAAACATTTGTTATGTACTATATCGGCACCCAAACTTCAAAAAACTCAATAAAAAAAGTGGCTATGTAATGAAAAACAATTATTCCTTCTGTCCCAAAAATGATGACAATTTTTGAAACTCGTGTCATTTTTCATCGTTTATATCTTTCAATCTATAATATTTTTTATGAGTTTAAAAACTTTGTATAATAGAACTAATCGAGAACTATCAAACAAGATCCATATTGCATATTTTTTGATATCCATATTGAAAGATATAAGTAATTGAAATTGCAACAGAAATCAAAAATTGACATCCAATTTGAGATGGAGAGAGTACTTCATTTTAAGTGCATATGCATGTTTTGTCATATGCCTTATTTTTTAAGAAGGCAATTTCAAGTTCAAAAATAATAGGTTAATTAAAATTTAAAAATATGCAATATGGATCTTATTTGAAAGATCTCGATAAGAACTTTTATACGGTGCAAAAAAAATTAAAAAATTATTTTTTATTTACACTATTTTTGAGTTTGAAAATGTGAAATAAGTACAGTACTTATTTTTTAAGAAGGTGTTCTGTAACGGAGCCTGAATAAAAAGTAGCTATATGTTTTTCGCCGGACTAACCTTCGGGTGCTTCTAGCCTCTTATGCTTCCATATCTATAATAGGTACCGCGTAAATGTGTGATGTTTAAGAATATTGAAACACCACGTGGTGGAGCCTCACGAATATCACTTTGCTGTGTCGTAAGAGCACCTGCTAATTTTTCCTCAATCATAACTCATAAGCGTCCGACGTCAACTCACCGGTTAACATTTTTCAATCACAGATTCTATTATCTTTGACTGATTTCAATTTCTTTTTATCCTGTTTGACTGATTTATTTATTACCCGAAATTTAAAACTAACAATTACAGGAAAATCCGACTTTCTATATTTCAAAATCCAAATGGAAATCGGAATCGCAATCATCTTGTCAAAAAGGATAATCCACGAGACACTATTGGATAAGAAAATTTCAAATTTATTTTTTTCATAACACTAGTAAGTCTTATGTGCTTCACCATTGTACGGAGTTATTCGTGAGGATTGCAAAATTAATTCGCATGAATGCAAAATTAATTACGGGGTTACAGAGTATGCATGTCAATATGCAGTAACATTTTTTCTTATTGTAAATTGTCGAACCAACTAGGGCTAGCCTTTTTTTTTTTGGTCACCCGTGTACACTCTCCACGGAGAGGTCGAGGGGTCAAATATTGGCTGAAGGCAATAATTGATTATTAGTCGTCCTATGTATGAGTGTTCCAATGTTCTCATGGGGCTTTTCGCTAAAGTGTTGTGTACAGTATTGGATTTGATTTAGTTAGCGAGGGCTCACATGAATGATATAGTGTCACATTGTTGTAAATCTTTAAACGTAATTTTCCTACAGCTTGATCAAAGAAAAAAAATTGCAATTCGAAGCTGAAGCGTAGAGCGCAATCTGTGTAATTTCAGTGTCTTTCGAAAAATCTCAAAACATTAACTGTTGAGATAAACAATCGAAAATGCAACTTAAAACCTTGGCAGTACCTAAACCAATTAACAAAAAAAACTTAAAAGCTTTTGCAAACAAGCTACTATTAACTTCTTTCAATTCACTGGTGTGTCATTTTTGTTTTTGTTTTTTTTTTTTTTGGGTTTTTTCCTTCAACAAATTCAAAACACAGGCAAAGCACAATTTCTTGGATTATGCCTTCAGAACTGTAAAGTGAACAAATGGGGAATGCTGCTATCACTGAGATTGTCCAGTATACGGAAAAGAGGAGAGGAGAAAGGAGGCTCTGTTTGGATACAGAAGGAAAAGAATCCAAAATCTGTTTACTCTTTTCACGAGAATCATTTGGGAGACAGAGAGAGAAGGGTCGCCCACTTTATTGATTTCTAATTACTTGGATTATTCGCTTTTTTTTGGAGGTAGCGTAAGAAATTTCATTAATGGAGAAAAATACAATTGTACGACTGCCGTAAGATAGAGGGCGCAGGCGGCGGGCGAAGATCAAAATACAAAGGCCCAAGGAACAGAGCACTAGTCCACTAAACACAAATTTATGCTATCGCCAGTAAGTATGAGAGTGTCGATGATAAGCGAAGGCCAACAAAAGGCCTAAGGATCAGAAACCATGTTCGTTTCGGAATTTGAGATTTTCTCTCTATGTGCGGTCCCAATAAAAAATTTATCAATTATTACTCTTATTTTTTTATCTATCTTTCTCCACTTATTACTTGAAATTCTAAAACCAAAATCTCAAAACGAACATGATAGAGAATGATTATTCGCTGGAATATCTTCCCACATCAATAACAACAATTGACATCTCCTCATCCTCAGTCCTCGTCCCACTGAGGGGGTGTGCCGGATGCGCAGTAAAAAAAAAATTTAGAAAAAGAAGATTTTTCAAGCTCAAATATAATGAAAATAAAAAATATTTTTTTAATTTTTTTACACCGTTTAAAAGATCTCGATGAGATCTATCAAACAAGATCCATATTGGTAGGACAATTATTTGCGTAAACACATGATTTTTGAGCTTGAAAAACCTTCCTTTTCAAAAAAGAACTTTAAAAAAGAAAGTGGAACACCCTCTGAATAATTGACTAGTGTGTTTGCAGCCACCGCACGCCGTGTGAGGATCATTCTGGATCCCGTACCGATGAATCGAGCAGTTTAATAATTTTTTTTAAAAAAAACCGAGTGGGTATCGCGGAACATTAGCTCAATCTGATATGTGTATGTGCTTGGATCAAGCTTCTCATCTTTTTGTACACCAGGAAATCAATCTTTCCATTTTTTCTGATTTTTCAAAGATGAGAAGCTTGATCCGAGCACCTACATATATCGGATCGAGCTGATATTTCGCGCTACCCACTTGTTTTTTTTAAAAAAAATTATTGAACAGCTCGGATCATCCGTGCGGTGGCCGGCCATAGCATTTTTGGTGGGGCGGTTGTAGTGCTGCTCACTAATAAAGTAAATGGAAAGCAATGGAAAATTAATTACGGAAATTTTTTTCTTTGAGAGAAAATAGTTCTCCCTCCGCCCCATAAAGTTTGGCATTTTAAAAAATGTGTCATTTTTAAATTGCATATATTTTTTAATCTATAATGTTTTTTAGGTGATTTTTTGAACTTTATTTAATAGAAAAAATTAAAATCTATTAAACAAGATTTATATTGCTTATAAAAATATTACGGATTAAAAGATATAGTTAATTGTTTTATGGGGCTGGAATAGTGAAAGTGTCAAACTTTATGAGACAGCGGGAGTAACTTATTCGTGGCTTTGCGCAATCTCAGTTGTTCAAGTTGGCAATTAATGGTCCAGATTTTAAAAAATATATTCTCGCGAATAGTTTAACTATACTAGTGAATAGTTTTTTTAAAATTCGGACCGTTCAAAATAATTTTGGACGCGCGCGATTGAGCCCCATAAACTTTATTTACGGGTTGCTTCGTAAAGAAATATTTCTCTTTTTCTTTTCTTTTATGTGGTAATGCAAGATATCCGAGGTTAGCTTGAGCGCACTCTGTTTTTACAACTTATTCCAGTTTGTTCACATGCTTACGCATGCGAGTGAAGTTCTAAAGTTGTTGAAAAAAAAAATCGAACGTAAAATCTTAAAAAGAAACAAACTCTTAAATTCAGGCCAAAACTACCGAACCTAACCCTTAGAATTATTATCAATTTGGGAATCTCTTGTGATCCCCAGTAAAATGAAACTTGCCACGTTTCATTCATATCTCAATGTCATTATCCTTGATGCAAAACATTAGGTAGATTGGTAGCCAACTCAACAAAACATGTTTGTCACAAGGAAAATATGCGTTAATTTTTCTGTAGAGAAATATGATTCAAACCAAATTTTTGTCCGCATCCCATAAACCCATCAAGTACTCAATAAAATAAAAACTGCGATGAGACTCATTTTACATCGCATGAGGCATCATCATGTGATTGGATATCTAATGTACCAAAAACACATAGAAAAGCACTGAAGTTAGGGTTATATTGAACAAACGAGCAAAACTCTAAAATGTTTAATAAGGTGTTTAATGATAAACGGCTCGTTTTGCCGTGAACTCCAATTTGAAATTCTCAATACTTTTGTCGCTCCATCATTCTATTCTCATCTTGGGGTGGACTTACTACTTAGATACTTTCGGCAGTACATGAATACCCAAAAAATAAGAACCAAGAACAAACCACCCATAGACTAATATGAACAATCTCAATGTCCCCAAAACAACACCATTCTCTCTTTTTAATTTTTAACAAGAGGAAACCGAAGACAAAGAAGAAGAATTAATGCCCTGAAAATCTCTGAAACAAGTTCATGAAAAACGAGCACCAAAATGAATTAACCTCAAAGGGAACTCTTTGGGTAAATATAATCCCTAAACCTCAAAATAACTAAAACGCGGTTCATTACTTACCGGATACCTACTACATATTTTGCTCTAGTGTCCCTACCAAATGGATACCATAAACCTCCAAATTGCTGCATTTCCTTTTTCAAATCCAAGAGAGAACTATTTTGCGAAACGGTGATGTACCAACGTGGCTGATCTGACGTAGCGTCTCGCTCCACTCATTCTCGGCCACGTGGCTGTTTTGCGTCAGCAGCTCGACACAAAGTAGAAACCCGCGCCCCCAAGCATGAGCAGAACGGGACACTACTCCAGCTCGGCTCGGCCACGTGGTGTCACCGTCTCACAAAATACTTTTTCTCTTTTGGTAAAATCAAACCCAAACTAGGAATTGGAGGACAGCAGAAGAGACATATTCCTCATCTCCAAGACTTTCCTATGAGAATTGGAGTGCTTGTAACTAACAAAAGTGGGGCTCTTGGCTGGCCTGTACTCGGGCAGCAACCTGCCCGACTTGTACCTCACCCCACATGCATTGCACAGTGTCTTTGGCCCCTTTGGTCCTGCTCTCCACTGTGGGGTCCTCTGACTTAGACAATGGCTACACCTCCTTGGCTGCTGCCCGTTGCTCCCCTCCAAGCTGCCCCTGCTGCCCATCCCCTCCTCCTCCTCCACCACTTCCTCCTCCTTTGCTCCTCCCTCTTCCCCACCACCACCGCCCCTGCCGCCGCTTTCTCTGTCCTTTTTGGGCAAAATGAGCTCACTGTCAGCCAACCAATAGGCCTGTTGCAGCAAAGGAGGGTCTGACGAAATCTGGTCGAGCAGTGGGGTGGGATTGAAATGAGACCAATTGCTGAATTGGGTTTTGGTTTTGGTCACCGACGAACCACCTCTTTTCCTCTGGCTTCTGGCCTTGCGCAGAGAACTGCCGCAAGTAGTTAGGTACTTTTGCTGGGTTTTTTTCAAGGCCAGGGGGTTTGACTCTTTCGAGGCTTTTGACACACCATCGGTAGCAGTCTTCTGAGGCTCATAGTTTGTGGGTACCACTGGTGCTGGGGGGAGGCAGTTTCCACTGCTGGAAAAGCAGTCTTCAACATATATCGACAGCCATTCTAAGCCCATGTCCCCTTCCTGCTGCAAATTTTTACTTATTTTTCAGTTTTCAAAAGCACAAAAATTGAGAAAATTGAAGATGTTCATAGCTATGCCTAGTGTTAACTGAAATCAAAGACCTGATTTTTGAAGAAATTTGGGCTTTACCAAAACCTAGAGGCCTTGTAGTGTACCAAAAAGAAGAGATTTTTACAGAAGACTTTCAAAACAGCAATGAAGCAGAAAAGACATGAAAAATGGAGTTGAAACAGAAGGGAGAAAAAAGAAACAGCCTCGAGTGGGAGACAAGTTAAAATTAAAAGCCAGAGGAAAGGAAACCCCCATATGGAAGAACAGTAGAACTTACTTGCAGAAGTACAAATAGACTTAAAAAGGTAGTAGTCAGAACACCGGAGAGAGAGAGAGAGAGAGAGAGAGAGAGAGAGAGAGAGAGAGAGAGAGAGCTGACCATGTTGTGACTGGAAAAGAGGTCGTCAAGACTGCCAAGCTTAGTAGAAGGAGAGAGAAGCTGCTCCGGCTGATACTCAGAGGTCAGACCACCGCCGGGAACTGGAATATTCCGGCAGAAATCCATTCCCAAACTCCTGAAAGAGAGGAAGACCGTTTACACCCCCACGCCAAAGAGAAATAGAAAGAGAGTAAAGTCCTGCTATAATTAGGTGTCCAGCACGCAGTACCCCCTTCTCAAGGCCTCATTTTTCTGTCGGCAGATGGAAAGATAACAAAAACAAAGAAGAAATAACAATCAAAGCTTCATCAATCAAAGAGAAACCCCACATCCCCAGGACCCATCTCTCTCTCTCTCTCTCTCTCTCTCTCTCAAGGGGGAAAAAAAAGGGGAGAAAAGGATGAGTCTTTGGATTAGGGAGAAAGAAAAGGAGGGGGGGACCTCTCTTTGGTTGTGCTAGGTAAAAGTGGGAAGTGAATTTTGAATTGCAGGAGTAATTGCTAGACCTACTGGGTTCAGTGGTCTCCCCCTTGAGAAATTTTTCAGTGGGCACGGGACACGTGGTATCCTTGCCCAATCTTGGCCGTCCAATGAAGTGTTGGACGGTTCAGATCTGTTCGGTTGTCAAGGGGTATTTTAGTCATTTCACTTTTTAAAATTGCCGAACAGATTTGAGCCGTCCAACACTTCATTGGACAGCCGAGATTGGCACGAGCACCACGTGTCTCGTGCCCACCCGGCACTGAAAAATTTCTCCTCCCCCTTACCCCCCTTTTTTTTTTACTCAAGCTCAAAATTTGAGTAAAGCCACATACAGTGCATCTTTGTTTACCTATTTTGAATTCTACCATATTCTTTGCCAATATCAAAACCCATTTATTTCCGAATACTACTATAGGTTCCGACGTACTTATACCGATAGGGTATCGATGGCCATGTGGAGCCCAATACGGGTCCCGTTTGGAAAATTCGAACCATTCAATAATTTTAAAGCAAAAAATCGAGTGGACATTGTAAAAAATCAGCTCAATCCGATATGTATAGGTGTTTGATTCAATCTACCCATTTTGCTTATTTTTAAAAAATGAGAAGATTGGATCGAGTACCTACACATATCGAATTGAACTGATTTCCCGCGATGCCCACTCAATTTTTTTAAAATTATTGAACAGCTCGGATTTTTCTTACGAGACCCGTATTGGGCCCCGCGTAATTGTCGGTACCCCGTCGGTACGGGGACAGTCGGTCCCTTTAGCTTTTCTGTTTTTTTTTTTTCAACATCTCTTTTTACTTTCTTAGTATTTACAAATATGTCATTTTGACTCAAAGTTTGAAGAAAAAGCCTTAAAAAACATGAAATTTGGGTAAAAAATGGGTATAGCATTGGAAGACGTACCCAAATAGAGGTTTTGACCCAATTTTCCGTCGAAATTGGGTTATAAAAAGAGTTACGGGCTTTTTGGATGGGATGATTTCATGAGAAAGGAAAGGAAATGGTTGTAGTTTCTTAAAAAATTACTTATTTGAATTGAACATTTTCGTGAGAAATTGAAAGAAAAGTACAAAAATAAATATATATATATATATATATATATATATATATATATATATATATTTTGATAGTCCCTTTCCCTTTCCCTTTCTCACCCCCATTTCTTTTCTTCTCCTTTCTCACCATCCAGAGGGAGTGTTAGGGCTGGAGATGCTTTTACGAACTCAGTAACAACAACGCGAGTGCATGAGCAAAAACGGAAGCGAAAATTTGAAAACATTTCAAACTATTAAATTCGCAAGAACAAGGGGGGTGTTTTTTTTTGGAACGGCAAAAATATTATTAAGGAGAACTCGATAGCGAATATCGAGAAAATGGGAGGGGGAAATCTAACCAACAGTTGGATGAAGAAGAAAGAGAAAAAAGAGCCAAGCGGCACAACCAAACAAGCACCAACAGCCAGAAAGATACCAACCCGACCAAAATGTAAGGACAAGGGTTAAAGAGTGCAATTTTGTTCACTCTCTTTTAAAAAGGGTGAACATTACCTTCTCTCTTATTGGTTGAAATGATGTGGACCCCACCACAAAGTGATGTCATGTTTACCATGCAATATACTTTTTGGTAAGCATCACATTACTGTGTGGTGGGATCCACATCATTTCAATCAATAAAAAGGAAGGTAATGTTCGCCTACTTAAGTGGAGGGTGAACAAAACTCAACTCAGTTAAAGAGCTATAATGTAAGGGAAATGATATTAGCACTCCAAAAATTAATGCATGCATTCCAAAAAACAAAAGAAAGTGGCTTTGGAGTTACACTGATTTTGGAGTGTCTGCATCAATTTTTGTAGTGCCAATATCATTTCTCTAATGTAAAGCAAGGGCAAGAGCTAATAAAACTTTTACTCCCTCCGTCCCTTTTTAAGTGTCTCGGTTCGTAACTCCAACTTATTAAGAAAACACTTATTAATAAAATATCATCATTATACCATTCACTTCAACTTTTACCTCCATTTTTCTTATTTACTCTCTATGAAGACATAATTATTATACTTTTACTTACTAACTTTTCAAAATGAAATCTACTTTTAGGGGCAAAATAGAAAATATATCAACTTTTTATCCATTAACTTTATAAAATGGACATTTATTAAGGGACAATCCAAAATGAAATACTGAATTTTAAAAAAAGGACGGAGGGAGTTAGAAGGTAAAACGATGATTGAAAATGAGAGGGAAGAATCTTACTAAAAATTTAGGGTCACAGCTGTTCAATGTGTATTCCTCCTCCTAAAGGGAAAAGGAGAGAATAATGGGACAGTCCTGGGCTGGGCTGGCAGCACCATTCAAGTGCCATTATATTATTTTGGCGTTATAATTACACAGACAATCCATATATGTACGTTATGGAGGATGATGCCAGATTTCAAAATCTCATATCGGATCTCAATCAAGATTATTACTAGTACTGCTCTATAATAATGAATGACATGTGAAATTATTGGAGAATTGTTGGGGTTTTGTCAGCACACCTGGTTTAAAATTAAACTTGACTGTCGAAATTAAAAAGTACTCCATTAACTTGTTATTTATCAGAATCTGAACCCAAGTGGGTTTTTTTTTTTTTTTTTTTTAATGTTTTGAGGGAGATTTGATTTTTGTGGCAACAGCTAAAGAAATTGGAGTAATAATAGAAAAGAAAACATATTGAGGACCAGTGCTGAGAGAGATGCATGTGTGAATAGCGAACAAAGTCGCTCTAGGCAAAAATATTGCCACCGTAGGAATGACAGTTTTTTAGATGATACATAATCTTAAATCAATCTTGGCGGAAGCTAAGGAGTGGCAAAACGCAGAATTTGTACTTAATGAGAGTCCGAACCACATGTATTTCTACTTTGATAACTAAACCTAGTTTTTATAAGTGTAAATTTCAACTTGCTAGTTTTGGGTTCGAAACAAGATTGTGCTTACAAATCCCTTTTAAAATTTTATTTGCTTGACCAAAAAATGATTGATAATTTGAAAATTTAGTGATTCTTTTCCATATATATGCAGGAATTTTAAGTACTTTTTTCATCCAAGGAACATGCAGGGATCAATTCCATAGAACTTTTCCAAACTACCTGAGAAGTTACTACAAATGTCCAAATATATGGAGTGGTGCATTGGCCGGGATACCTTGGCTCCCCCTTGCGTTTGCCCTTCAAGTTAAGTCACATAACGCGCATGTATAAGCATAAATGAAAGCAAGAGCACAAAAGCGACTCTTGAAAATATTTTAAACTATCAAAATTCGTAAAATCGAGAATTAAGAGCGGAAAAGTAGAGAAGGATTGAGAAACAGAATTGAAAAGCCCTAACAGATAACCTAGCGCATGAGTATAAAAGGTCCAACAATTTACTTAAAATTTTCAATTCAAAATCCCCTGCCGGTATTTGCTTGAAAGGTCTGTAATCAAATGTGGAATGGCCAATGAGCTCCTAGCTCAGTTGGCATTACCCACTAACTTCCTTAGTGGAGGTCTGGGTTCGAGCTCCATGAGAGGCGGTTGGTTGGGGTTCAGGGCTATAAACATCCTTCAGACACTCTGTGGACTAACTTATTAACTCTCTGCTAACCCCCATTGATTTATACAATATTGCGGAATGATTAAGAATGCATTCTTCTAATTGTCATAGTCTTTTTAATTTTGTTACATCACTGGTTCAAAATCAACACCTATCCTTTAAATCTATTTGTTCTCCTAAAGAAACCGATTCTAACACAAGTCCAGATTAGATTTGTCCCTGTGTAGCTCAGTACTGTTCCTTAAAACTCGAAGAACAGGTGCTTGTGTATGGGTCCAGTCCAACAATGTGCACGCAAACCCTTGGTGAATTGAGTCCGTGAGTGTGACCCTAGCTTGGTGAATGCGAGTGTCTGCGTACTTTCCTTTTGTTTGATCGGAGAGGCAAAGCACCTAACTATATTGTAACGATCTCAATCATTCCATTAAATTGACTTCTTCCGAGAGACTCGCACCGTCTTTGATCATATTGTAGGATTTTCCCCTCTCAACAGTTACTTCCACGTATCCCCGCCTCAGTATTATACCTAACAATCTAACGACTATATAATCCCATTTTGCATATTGGTTTTGGAGGCCATTAGAGTCACCGCTGAAATAGGGTGAAACAGAATCCAAGGGGTTTGACTAAGTGATTGTGAGAAAACAATAAGTGCTCCTCCATAAAGTCACGGATTCTATTCCCATGGAGGCCAAACATTCTAAACTTTGGAGTCACTGGAGGTTATACTCGGTCCTTATCTTCAGGGTCCGGAATTAGTCGAAGTGCAAGCAAACTGGCCTGGACATCCAGTTATCAAAAAAATAAATAAAATAGGGTGAAACAGTCAGAATGTATTAGTGTGAATGTGTGATATGACTGTACTTAAAACTTAACTACTTAAGCGACCAAAGTGAGCTATAGATAAATTTAAGGGGTTTGAGCGTAATCTGCCTAGCTGATAATTTACCTCTAATACCTCGCGGCTCGAGCACAGACAAAGGAAGAGTTTTTTTTAGAACCCTGCTAACCATACAGACTGTGCACAGATTTTGTTGTGGAGTCCACCATGGGTTCTACACAAACGATCCAAACTGCTCATTAAATGTAAAATATTTTTTCAAGGGTTTCTGCTAAAAATCATTTCAATCCGATACCTATAAGTGTTCGATCCAATCATCTAAATTTTCATTTAGATTTTTGAATAATAAAGTTAGATGATTAGATCGAGCACCTATAGGTATCGAATTGAGCTGATTTTTCGCGGAGACCCATGAAACAATATTTTATATTTAATGGACAGCTCAAATCGTTTGTGTGGAACCATCCATTATTTTTAAATTATTTTTTATGGAGCCCTGTAAAAAATCAGCTCAATCCGATATCGGTAAGGATTTTTTCTGAATTTGTAAGAACGAAACTACTTAACTACTCTGTTTTGTCCCTACGCATTCCGGAATCCTTACTGATATCATATTGAGTTGATTTTTTACAAGACTTCATAAAAAATATTTTAAAAATAATGGATGGTTCAGATAATTTTTGTAGGACCCCAAGTGAGCCCTATAAAGTCCATATGTATTTAGTATATACAATGCATATGTACCTATAGCAGTAGCACTTTTTTTTTTTTTGTGATGCAGGTATCCCGAGCTAGCTTGTGAACATCTCAGATTAATCCCTATAGTCCCTCCAACAGTCATTTCACACGCTTATGCATAGGATAAGGTAGCCCCAAGAATAGATAACAAGGAAAATCGAACCAGAGACCTTGAAAAAAACAAATCCTAAGCTTCAGACCAAAACGACTTGCCAATCCCTTCGGGTTTTTCCCTTTTTATGAAATGATGCATAAAGTAATTTACAAGTAAGAAACTAACTAATCTTTAGCCCCAAATTTCAGCCGAAAGAGGAAAAAGATGGCGAGGAAAAAAGAAACCAAAAATCTAACTTTAGCACCCTCATAATTTCAACCGACAACCTCATTTTTAGCATGTGATGCTGTTGAAAAATGTATGCATTATAATTTGTGAAAATTTATATGCATCTCTATTAATTATTTTGATGATTAATTCAATGATATTTTTATTCGGCAAATACAAAATTATCGAAAAGTCGATTCCCGAATTAAATATTTTCGTGACCTTGAAATATAGCATAAAGTCTCTTGGATTCATGATTTATATTTACAAAGACTTTATTGAGCTCAATACATGCCTTAACGGTTTATTTAGATGAAATTGTGAGCCACAGGTTGACGAACCGGCTGACAAGCCGGCTGTCTGAACAGAAAGCTGTGACAACCGGACGACCACCCGGATGACCACTCTATCCAACGGCTAGTTTCCAACGGCTAGTTTCAAACGGCTAGTTTCCAACGGCTAGTTTCAAACGGCTAGTTTCCAACGGCTAGTTTCCAACGGCTAGTTTTTAACGGCTAGTTCCAACGGCTAGTTTCAAACGGCTAGTTTCCAACGGCTAGGAAGCATATGGATGGCTATATAAGGCATCAAGAACTCATTAATGAGTACATACACACAAGCTACAACATTCCATATTATTGCAAGAGCAAATTCTCAAAAGATCAAAGCCAAAAATTCTCATTGTTCTTCCACTTTCATATTATTCTTGAGAGAAAATTTGTACAAGTCGTGAGCGATAATTTTCATACCTTCTTCACATATTTGTATTTCCTAAGTGAGTGTTTGAGTCAAACACTTGAAAGCTTAGAAGACCAAATTCGGGTTGAAATTTGGGTGTTATTGTTTTTGAGAAGTTTTCGGAGAAAATTCTTGCGGTTGTGCTAGCTCCTCGGGAAAGCTAGAGGCATTCGGTTCTTGTAAGCACCCGCAAGACTTACAAGTTGTAATCTTTTAAAGATTAGTCTAACCTTCAAGTAATTGCTTGAGGAGAAGTGGAGTAGGGCCGGACCGTGGACAAATCCGGACCGAACCACTATAAACGGGTTCTATCTCTCTATCTCTCTATTTTGATTGCATACTTATTGTTTGCATATATTGTTAGAGATAAATTTTTATTGGTAATTATTACTAGCAATCCTATTCACCCCCCCTCTAGGTTGCATAATTTGGGTAACAATTGGTATCAGAGCCTCGGCTCTTGTTTGTAGATTTAACCATCTAAGAGTTAAGATCCATGGCAACCACTAGTAATGTTTCTTGTATCGAAGGTCAATCGTCCAATAGACCTCCCTTGTTCACCGGAGAAAATTACTCTCATTGGAAAAATAGAATGATGATCTTTATTCAATCCACGGATTATGATCTATGGAAAATTATCAAAAATGGTCCCATTATTCCTACTAAGAAAGTTGGAGAAGAGACTATGCCTAAACCAGATTATGAGTGGAGTCATTTGGAAAAGGCTTCAATAGAAAAGAACTATAGAGCTATGAACCTTCTTTTTTGTGCTATTACTCCCAATGAATATGATTGTGTTTCCGCATGTGAATCGGCTAAAGAAATATGGGATAAGTTAGAAATGTCACGTGAAGGAGATAGTCAAGTTAAGGAGTCCAAAATTGATATTCTTGTGCATAGCTATGAGCTCTTCAAAATGAAACCGGATGAATCTATATCTCAAATGTTTGCTAGATTTGCTAGTATTACTAACGGTTTAAAAGCTCTTGGAAAGATTTACAGTCAATCCGAAATGACAAGGAAGGTGCTCCGTTCCATGCCAACCAATTGGGACACTACCACCTCCATCATCCTACAATCCAAAGATTTCTCAACATACACGATGGACAAGCTCATGGGATCTCTCATGACGGAGGAAATGCATCACAACCTCAAGGGTGAAAAAGAGAATAAAGTTAAGGATCTTGCCTTCAAAAGTACAACAAGCAAATCAAAAAGCAAGGAGGATTCAAGCAACGAAAGTGAGGATGATGAAATGGCGCTCATCACAAAAACGTTCAAGAAACTCCTCAAAAATAGAGCATCTCACAAAGGCAGAGGATTTTCAAGAAAAGATGGAGGCAAAGAAGAAAATAGTAAAAAGGATCCAATCATTTGCTACGAGTGCAAGAAGCCCGGCCACATCAAAAGTGAATGTCCATATGCAAAAAAATATTCAAAGAAGGACAAAAAGAGAGCTATGATGGCCGCATGGGACAATAGTGACGATAGTAGCTCCGATGAGGACGATGAGCAACAAGAGGTCGCTAACTTGTGTTTCATGGCCATCGAAGAAAACGAGGTAGATCTCGACTCATCCTATTCCTTTGATGAATTACTTATTGCCTATAAAGAGTTGAAAGTAGAATTTGAAAAGGTTGTTTCTAAAAACAAATTTCTTAAAAAGGTTGCTAAAGATCTTTCACTAGAAATAGATGATTTAATTGAAGAGAAAGATATTTTGGAGGAAGAAAATGAAAGTTTAAGAACCTCTTTGGAAAAAGAAAAAGAGTATTTGAAGGATACTTCCAAAAACGAATCTTTAGAAAAACAAATTGATGATTTAACTAATTCTCTTTCAAAACTCACTAATGGAAAAGAAAGTTTAGACATTCTTCTTGGAAAACAAATGGTTTCTTTTCACAAGGCCGGAATTGGTTATAATCCCACTCAACACAAAAATCTTTTTGAAAAAGATGTTCCTCCTTCTAGCCATTCTAAATTGACATGTCATTATTGTGGTAAAATTGGTCATATTTCTCCTACATGTCCTATGAAAGGATACTCATCTTCTAATGCAAAAAAGGTTTGGGTTCCTAAGAACCGTATCAATGCTAACCTTCAAGGACCCAAGATGATTTGGGTACCAAAAGTCAAGAATTGATGTGCTATTGTAGGTATGCTTCAAAAGTTCTCTCAAGGAAGGACGTTGGTACCTTGATAGTGGATGTTCAAGACACATGACCGGTGACAAGAGGGCTTTCAATTCTCTTTCGTCTAAAGATGGTGGGCATGTCACATTTGGAGACAACAACAAAGGTAAAATCATAGGAATCGGCAATATAGGTAATTCTCCTATTATTGAAGATGTTTTACTTGTTAGTGGTTTAAAACACAATCTTCTTAGCATAAGTCAATTATGTGATAGAGGAAATCGTGTTATCTTTGAAAAATCCAAATGTATCATTGAAAATGTCAAAAGCAACAAGACACTCTTCGTTGGACAAAGACTTGAAAATGTATATGTTTTTAATCTCAATGATTTAAGTAATTGTGATATAAAATGTTTTTCCGCTTTGAGTGAAAATAGTTGGCTTTGGCATAGGCGCCTAGGACATGCAAGTATGGATGCTATTTCAAAACTCTCTAGAAAAAATTTGGTAAAAGGTCTTCCTAAAATCAAATTTGAAAAAGATAGACTTTGTGGTCCTTGCCAACAAGGAAAACAAACCAAGGTTTCGTTTAAGTCCAAAAATATTGTCTCAACTACTAGACCTTTGCAATTACTTCATATGGATTTGTTTGGACCAACTCGCTCTCCAAGTCTTTGTGGAAACTATTATTGTCTTGTTGTTGTTGATGATTTCTCTAGATATACATGGGTGATGTTCCTAGCTCATAAGAATGAGGCTTATCCTAATTTTACTAAACTTTGTAGAAGAGTTCAAAATGAAAAAGGCTTTGTTATTTCTAACATTCGTACGGATCATGGAAAAGAACTTGACAATTCTTTATATGAAAAGTTTTGTGATGAACATGGTATTGGTCATAACTTTTCCGTACCTCGTACTCCTCAACAAAATGGAGTAGTAGAGAGAAAAAATCGTACTCTGGAAGAAATGGCCCGCACTATGCTTTGTGAAAACTCTTTGCCAAAATATTTTTGGGCGGAAGCCGTTAATACCTCATGCTATATTTTGAATCGAGTTTTAATTAGGCCTATCCTCAAGAAAACTCCTTATGAGCTTTGGAATGGTAGAATACCCAACATTAATTACTTTCATGCCTTCGGTTGTAAATGTTATGTATTAAACAATGGAAAAGATAACTTGGGTAAATTTGATTCAAAATCGGATGAAGGCATCTTTATTGGTTACTCTCTTACTAGCAAAGCATATAGAATTTATAATAAGCGCACTAATCTTGTTGAAGAATCTATTCACGTTTCCTTTGATGAATCTAATCCTTGTGCTACTAAGGATGTTGTTGATAATGATGACTTAGAGATTACACATAAGATTCATGACTTGACAATTCAAGAAAAAGTTGATGGTGATACTCAAGTAGAAAGCTCTCAAATCAAAGAAGATGAAGTTATTAATCAACCTCAAGATGCCATGGGAGACAACCAAGATCTTTCCAAGGATTGGAGATTCGTGCAAAACCATCCAAAGGACTTGATTCTTGGAGAAGTTTCGAAAGGGGTAACCACTCGCTCGTCTCATAGAAATTTTTGTGAAAATCAAGCTTTTGTTTCTCAAATTGAGCCTAAAAACTTTCCGGAAGCTCAAGATGATGAAAATTGGATTTTGGCCATGCAAGATGAGTTAAATCAATTTGAAAGGAATAAAGTTTGGGCATTAGTACCTAAGCCTCTTGATCACACTATTATAGGTACTAAATGGGTTTTTCGTAACAAGCTAGATGAATCCGGAAATATTGTTAGGAATAAAGCTAGACTTGTTGCTCAAGGTTATAATCAAGAAGAAGGTATTGATTTTGAAGAAACTTTTGCACCGGTAGCTAGATTAGAGGCTATTCGCATATTACTTGCCTTTGCATCTTTCAAAAATTTCAAGCTTTATCAAATGGATGTGAAAAGTGCATTTTTGAATGGGTTCATAAATGAAGAAGTTTATGTCAAACAACCTCCCGGCTTTGAAGATCATGTATACCCCGATCATGTTTTTAAACTCTCAAAAGCTTTATATGGTTTGAAGCAAGCACCACGTGCATGGTATGATAGACTTAGTTCATTCTTGCTTGACAATGGCTTTACTCGTGGAAAAATTGATACTACTCTTTTCATTAAAGCCAAAGGTAAAGATATGCTCATTATTCAAATATATGTTGATGATATTGTCTTTGGTGCCACTAATGATAATATGTGCAAAGAGTTTGCTAAGTGTATGCAAGGTGAGTTTGAAATGAGTATGATGGGGGAGCTTAACTTCTTCCTCGGACTTCAAATCAAGCAAACTAATGAGGGGATCCTAATCAACCAAGCCAAGTATGCGAAAGAACTTATTAAAAAGTTTGGCATGGAAGGATCAAAGCCAACGAGCACACCAATGAGCACATCAACTAAGCTAGACAAAGATGAGAATGGTAAGGCCGTCAATGAAAAGATGTATCGAGGTATGATCGGCTCATTACTTTATCTCACTGCAAGTAGACCGGATATAATGTTTAGTGTTTGCATGTGTGCTAGATTTCAATCATGTCCTAAAGAATCGCATTTAAAAGCTATTAAACGTATCTTTAAATATGTTGGCGGTTCTCATGACTTAGGATTGTTTTATCCACGTGGAGTTGCATTTGATTTAATTGGTTATTCGGATGCGGATTTTGGAGGTTTCAAAGTTGATCGTAAAAGTACAAGTGGGACTTGCCAATTTCTAGGGCACTCTCTAGTGTCTTGGCATAGCAAGAAACAAAATTCCGTAGCTCTATCTACCGCCGAGGCGGAATATGTAGCGGCCGGAAGTTGTTGTGCCCAAATATTGTGGATCAAACAACAAATGGAGGATTTCAATTTGCAATATGATCATATTCCTATTAAATGTGATAATACTAGTGCAATTAGCTTAACCAAGAATCCGATTCAACATTCTCGAACAAAACATATTGAGATTAGACATCATTTTATAAGAGATCATGTTCAAAAAGGGGATATTGAACTTAACTTTATTAGTACCGACAAGCAATTGGCGGACATTTTCACAAAACCCCTTGGTGAAGAACAATTTTGTTTCATTCGACGAGAACTCGGCATGTCTAATCATTTATGAAAAAGTTGTGTTCTTGATGTCAAAAGTTTTTTTTTTGGATTCAATGTTGAGTTGATTGAATTCGTAAATATCATACTTGATGGAGAGTACAAATGATCTTGATAAAGAAATCACCCTCCAAACATTTTATCATATGATTCATTTTCCTGTGTTTGGTATGCAGAAAAACAGTTTTATAGTCTTTAATGCTACTCCTCTTAAACGTTTTCTGGACTTAACCTGCATTTGTCAGTGTAGAGACCCGTATTTTATTTCCATAATTCTTTATGTTTTATTAAGGCATGAGTTGTGATATAAAATGGAGAATGAGTTCGGATGTCGAATGTGCTAGAATTTAGAAGTTCGGGATGCAAGTGTAATATGCATGGGTGTTTAAGTGAAGGTGTGTGTAGGGGATAATTCTCCCCCACATATATTTCTTTTCTTTTCCGGGCAGACACACACACGTTTCTCTCTCTCTACTCCCTCGACCGACTCTCTCTCTTTCTCACCTCTCCTCCAAACTTCTCTCTTCGATTTCATCGCCTTAGAATGAGATTTCGGAAAAATCCCAAGTACTAAAGTTGTTCTACGCAACGAGATCTTCCTATTGATCGAAGAAGAATCATGATCGGAGCACTTTGAGGTTTCCTCCATGTTCGGGCTTGCTTCTAACCCTCGAGGTAGGGATCTCCTACCTTCTTTACATGTTTAAGTGTTGGTTAGATGTACAAGAATCAAGTTTGATCATTTATTTTGAGTCTTGAACAAATCTGTTATATGCTGATAATTTCGTGGGTTTTGGAAATCTGTCTTTTGGGAGCCCTCTGCTAGAAATCACTGGCATTTGTCATGATTAAGACCTCAAGGGGCGGGTCAGGGTCGTGACAGTCAGTCGGATGTCCAAGCGGATGTCCAACCGGACAACCGTGAGGTTGAGACTTATTCAAGCTTTTGCGTTGCTAACTCTGATTTATTAAGTCTGTTACACTTAGTTTGTATGAACTTCATGGCTTAGTGCTTAAATTGTCTCTTATATACTTCGCCGATATGAATTTCTTGTCTCTAAGCTTGCAGGGATAATCATTCTCGGTAATACCCCTCGCATTCTTTAAAAAGCTCTCTTTTAGGGGGAGCATGTATTAAGGGGACACAACAATAAACACCCGAACACAATTTTCTTCCCCTATTCTTGTTCTTTTCGGCGCCACCCCTATTCTTGTCCTATTCGGCGCCGCATCCCCTATCCTATCTCTATTCGGTGCCGCATCCCCTATTATCTCTCTTTCGGCGCAGCAATTCAATCAATTCGGCGCACCATTTCAAACAATTCGGCGCACCATTTCAAACAATTCGGCAATCTCATACTCTATAAATTCAACAACACAATCTCTATCTCCTCATCTATCTATCTCTCCTTCTCTCTCGGCCTAAATCTCTCCAAATCTCTATCCTTCCAAATCGAGCAATGGCAAACATACCGCAAGGGTTACCGTTTGAGTTTTACGAAAGAGATGCCGAACGAGCAGAGTTCAGGTTGTTTATCCAAACCATTTGGATGCAACTCTTTATCTTCATTCTGCTGTGTGCGTTACTTACCATGAGAATACCACCATGGTTCGGATGGAATGTAAATGTGGATACTCTGTGGTATTGGATTGGCATTATAGCTGCCGTTGTAGCAGCCATTATTCGAGAATACGAAAATCAAGGACGCCAAGCTCTCAATGAACGAAGATAGAGTGCTACAGGGCAAGAGCGGCATGGTGCTGGAACCATGGCCCTATTGTTTTTCTCTTTTTAGTTTTTTTTTATGATGTCACAGGGGGAGAAAAAGCCAAGTTTTAATTGATCTATCTTGCTATTTTGGGCAAATTTAAAAAATTGCTTGCTATGATCTGATGATTATTGCTATTACTCGTTGATCATAGATAACTGCTTTGGTGCATGTATTAAGGGGGAGATTGGCATAACTCCTACTTGAATAAAAACTATCATTTTGTGTCATCATCAAAAAGGGGGAGATTGTTGAAAAATGTATGCATTATAATTTGTGAAAATTTATATGCATCTCTATTAATTATTTTGATGATTAATTCAATGATATTTTTATTCGGCAAATACAAAATTATCGAAAAGTCGATTCCCGAATTAAATATTTTCGTGACCTTGAAATATAGCATAAAGTCTCTTGGATTCATGATTTATATTTACAAAGACTTTATTGAGCTCAATACATGCCTTAACGGTTTATTTAGATGAAATTGTGAGCCACAGGTTGACGAACCGGCTGACAAGCCGGCTGTCTGAACAGAAAGCTGTGACAACCGGACGACCACCCGGATGACCACTCTATCCAACGGCTAGTTTCCAACGGCTAGTTTCAAACGGCTAGTTTCCAACGGCTAGTTTCAAACGGCTAGTTTCCAACGGCTAGTTTCCAACGGCTAGTTTTTAACGGCTAGTTCCAACGGCTAGTTTCAAACGGCTAGTTTCCAACGGCTAGGAAGCATATGGATGGCTATATAAGGCATCAAGAACTCATTAATGAGTACATACACACAAGCTACAACATTCCATATTATTGCAAGAGCAAATTCTCAAAAGATCAAAGCCAAAAATTCTCATTGTTCTTCCACTTTCATATTATTCTTGAGAGAAAATTTGTACAAGTCGTGAGCGATAATTTTCATACCTTCTTCACATATTTGTATTTCCTAAGTGAGTGTTTGAGTCAAACACTTGAAAGCTTAGAAGACCAAATTCGGGTTGAAATTTGGGTGTTATTGTTTTTGAGAAGTTTTCGGAGAAAATTCTTGCGGTTGTGCTAGCTCCTCGGGAAAGCTAGAGGCATTCGGTTCTTGTAAGCACCCGCAAGACTTACAAGTTGTAATCTTTTAAAGATTAGTCTAACCTTCAAGTAATTGCTTGAGGAGAAGTGGAGTAGGGCCGGACCGTGGACAAATCCGGACCGAACCACTATAAACGGGTTCTATCTCTCTATCTCTCTATTTTGATTGCATACTTATTGTTTGCATATATTGTTAGAGATAAATTTTTATTGGTAATTATTACTAGCAATCCTATTCACCCCCCCTCTAGGTTGCATAATTTGGGTAACAGATGCCATAAGAAGATTATTTCCACCCGCCATATACTATACTAAGTATTTCTTTCGAGTGAATGTTCGGGTTAGATAATCCACATATCAACTAATTTCTTTTGCAGATTCAATTCCACTGTTCACTAGCGAAGAGTCTGAGTATATACTAAGTATTACTCCTACGACACATAATCCGTCTACGTTGCCTCTCAACTCTGAGAAGAATACAATAAGTGCATCCAAAATACAATAAGTACCCTACCCTCCAACTCCTTGAAAGGTTAGAGCAACTTTGAGAGCAAATAAAATACAAAATAAATCTATTCTTTCAACCATAATTGAATCCACAGCCAAGGATTATTCAACCAATTCGGCTCTCACTGCTGAAATCTAGACTGGTAAAAAAATTACCTTTTTTTTTTTGAATCACCCTAAGGATATGCTGACCTTCATAAAATGTTTACCTCCTTTCACCCAATGCTCAAAGCATAAGTCCCTACCCCCATTATCCTTTCCCATTAAAACAATTATCCCTTCCAAACTAACAAATTATACAATTAAGTTCACACAATTAAAAGGAAAGCCATAACTACCCCCTTTTTATTATTTTTAAGAAAGATACAATACACGGTTAGAGGGTTAGTGGTGGCTAAGAGTTGAAGCTTCTTTACCTAAATGAATAGCTAAGTGCTCAATTATTTGGATCAACTTGTAAGTTCAATTACTCATCTTATGGTTGATAGTTCCAAACATGTGATGCCCATTTAAATTAGCAATCCTAGTACCCAAAAAAAAAAATTTGAGAGGCGAACAAAAATGGACTCCGTTCCTATGTATTATTTTTAAATAAAGGCAAAGGAGCGGGAGTAAGTGTTAGGATCAAGCGCTTATCATCTTACCAAAATCCGCAGGTAGTGGTAAATGCACAACTCTATTTCCTTATAACTAAAGCGTAGTAGGTCCCAAGCGCCATAGTTCAACTCGCATGGGCAAGATGCTGGTCCGCGACCAGCAATGGGGATGGAAGCAAAGTCACATAATTCGCATGCGCGTGCGTGAGTAGGAGTGCGAGTCTGAAAACGCCTTCGAAGCGCATCCCAGATACTAAAATCCGCGAGAGCGAGAATTAAAGGCGTGAGTGCAATCCAAGAATCGAAAGCGGGGCGCCGGACAATTTGTGGATTATAGGCGGGAGAGTGAGTGCAGGAGTGGGAAAGATAAGACCCACGCCCCAGCGGCTTGCTACTCTCAACGAGAAAAAAGGGACACGGCTAGCAATTATTGTACTAATACGATAATAAGAGACCAGAAAGCGATGCATCATGCATGCATCCTCGTTGAAATGAGAGAAAGAAAAATGAAAACAATAATTTGAAAATGAACTCTTTCTCCTTCGCATGATTATGTCTATCCATGTGTAGAAAGGTGCTCTCGATCATCACCAGTTCTCTCTTTTCAAGACAAATACTAGTAAACAGGTTTAATCTTTAATTAAATCTAGGCATCCCAGAAATCCCAAAACATCAAATAAACAGTCGGAGCTAGCTTTGGATTCTATCCAGACCTCTCTTTTTCTACGTTGACATGTTTGATATACTACCAGAAAACAAGAGTTGGTTCACCCGGTGCAAAACGAAGCACGTAATCCTACTTAACTCGAAGATTATTGTTAGGGACGGATTCAAGAATGTTGTTTAGCAGGGGCACCTTGTTAACCATAGTGGCGAAAATTTATTTTTCTAGTTAACCACAATAAGATCGTACACAATTAAGGCATGCGTTACAAATTACAAAAATATAAAACACATAATTTCACTTAGATTATGTAAAAATGAGTACAAAATCTCATACGAAATTTGAGGGTATGTTTTACATGAATATCGACAAGTTTTAGAATGATCGATATAGTTTTATTAATGATATTATTTTTAAAAATTGCTCTTAGACGGTTAAAATAAGTACAATTAAGAAATAATCAATCTAAATTGACAAATATATAGTTCGAAAACCAACGAGTATAAATGCAAAATATGACGAAATTGAAACATAAAACTAATTTTATATGTATATTTTTGAGATATATATGCAAGTGTGTATGTGTAGTAGCACACTTCCGTTCTAGAACATCTTCTTAAAAAATAAGTACTTATTTCACATTTTCAAACTAAAAAATAATGTAAATAAAAAATAAATTTTTTATTTTTTTTGCACCGTATAAAAGATCTCGATAAGATCTATCAAACAAGATCCATATTGTTAGAAAAATTATTTACGTAAACACATTATTTTTGAACTTGAAATTACATTCTTAAAAAATAAGTATTTATTTTTAGTTCCGGAACGGAGCCTAATTTCATAATTATGCTAAATATACGAAAATATAACAAAATTATTTTAGTTTCGAGTGGGGGCATGTGCCCCCCTTTCCCTCCGCCCCTGATTATTATTAGGATCAAGCGCTTAGGTAGTGGTAAAGACGCAACTCTATCCTTATACTAAAAGGCCCCAAGCACCACGGTTCGACAAGTGTGGGTAGAATACTGGCCCGCGAGTTGCGACCGACAATTATAATGAAAGCAACTGTCAACGAACTTCGGCCAAGCATTCTACTCTATCCAGAAAAATGCCCATAAGATGAAGACGCAGGAAAAGACAGAGCTTAAACTGCAATCTTAATTTCAAACTCCAAGCACATGCTTCTCACAACAGCTGACAAACGAGATGAGTAAAATTAAATGATGAGCAGAGAGAAAAGACCTTGACACTCAAGAATGACATTTTGGAGGAAATATAGGCAAATAATAAACCATACCATGCAAACAAAACTGTTTACCACTACAACCGGAATCACCAGAAATGCCAAATCAGGTTATACTACCCACCTTCTCAAGTAGTTCATCAAAAGATAACCACCTTCTCACCTAAAATGTATTTAACCATTCTAAAGAAACTTAAGTGGAACCTAAGATAGCCACAAATGGAAAATCCTATCATCGCAAGATACCAGCATGTGATCATTAAGAACAACTCAGAACAATATCCGAGGAGAAAAGGGAAACAACTCAAGAAGTGGCGTATCTAACACATGCAAAATCAGCAAGACAAAATAGGTCATACAAATAAGTTGAGCTGAAATGAGAGCACAGTCATGGACAGTTTATTTAAAGGAATAGGAAGCAAACTATCTGAAGTTGGAGATGACACCCAGTGAAGACGAAGGGAAGCCATTAGACATGGTTCTTTCAAAGGAAATAAAGATGAATAATTGGACACTGCAGAGAAGGAATATGACCATTTTTGAAAATGTTTCAAGGACAAGAAGCATAGAGAATCGGGGAAGGCACTTTAAATGAAATCATGCTTCATGACCCTATAAAAAGATTAAAGGGAATGAAGGATTCAGGAAAAGTACCACCAACTTATTGTGATTCACATAATTACTTCTTCTTAATCAACATTTGAAGCTATATACCTTAGCAGTTAGCCCTCTACAAGGTGTAATAGAAGACAGGTGAGATCTCCACAGAAATCATTTAGTGAAGTCACTTGTACAGTTCTGTTGTAATTAAAGGTGATATCTTTAACAATCGTGCACCTTAGCAGTGAGAAGGTAAAGCATAAAAAGCAAAAACAAATGCAGTATCGGACTGACAGTAATATACATGAATGCTATTAACATAGGATGCATCGTTTGGACAACTATTTGACTGTGGCATACATTTAGAAATTAAGGTGAGGAGAATGTTACTGTTATATGTACAAATTGCAGCCAGAGATTGATGTCATGGCTCTCTAGTCGGCCTTGACAGGTATTGGCGCCACTCCTCGGGAGTGCCATTTCTCACTATAAACATCTTTATGGAGGAGTTTGTGAGCGGTATGGCCAGTATGTCATATTCTTTAGGGGCCTATAAAAATGATTGTAAATAGTCTTATTAGCCGTTATCCATGAACGAAGGGATAGAGTTAAATCCATTAAATGTCCCAAGAAATAGAGTTTTGGCTTCAAGTACCAATAGCAAATTTCTAGAGGCTAGATAAATATGAGGTTTAAAAACTTTAATTTGCAAATTGTATCCTGTTTTCATTAGCATTGGGAAAACACACACACACACACCCCACCGTAGCTATTGCTGTTGGTGCTTGAAGCCAAAACTCACAATATAACCGTTATTTCTCAGTGAAACAAAGCCCAATGAAAAGATCCAAGCTTATAGTTATTTCTTATCCTGGCAAAGGGAAACAAAAGATACCTTGGGGACCTTAAGTAGCTTCATGTTGGCTTCCTCTACGGTTTTTTGGCCCTTTTTTGAATTGCATTTGGAACAGGCAGTCACCTGGTACATTGGAGGAAGATATGAACACATATACTTTGGGGAAAAGTTGTAACAAGAATGACAGACAGGCAAACATTTAGTCAGAAAAACTCACACTCAGATAGTCCCACTACCTAGGTGTATACTACTGTAGCATATTATAATACGCAAAACAGGCCACCATACGATCTATTTGTGGGGCAAGGCAATGTTAAAATGACATACTGCTCTATCAGGAAGGTTAGGTTTATATTCTTCTAGGTCATCTTACCAGATTCTCCCATGTCCATTTTCCTCCTCTAGCCACAGGTAGAACATGGTCAATGGTCAAGTCTTCAGGCGATGAACAGTACCTGTTAACAAAAAAGCAGAACAATACTTTAGTAACGAACAAGAACTAAGGCTCCGTTTGTTTCGATGTAAAATGTTTTACAATGTAAAATATTTTTCATGTAAAATGTTTTTCCAGAAAATAAACTTCAAACTTTTATTTTCTGGTGTTTGATTGGCATTTGAAAATATTTTCATAAATCAACAAAATAGTGTAGAGAGAGGAGGGGGACTTAAACGGTGGAGGGATCTAAGAAAATTGGAATTGAACGTGGGTTAGGATTGACAATCGAGAAAACTAAGCAGTGAGAATTGCAGTAGAAGGTAGCAGGTTCATTTCGGAAAATAACTTACGAAAGATTTAATGGTAAGTCATTTTCATTCAATTGATGGAAAATGTTTTCCTAATTTTTTACACCACCAAACACCGAAAAATAAGTAAAACATTTTACCGGAAAACATTTTACGTCCAAACAAACGGAGCCTAAATGTAAAAAGCAAGATAAGAAATTGACAAATCATCAAATTGTTGAAGAGATTGATAGGCGTTGTTTGACCATTTTCTAAAATGGCATCAGACCTCAATTTGGGGTTGGTTCTCTCTATGTTTCAATGATTGATCTCCACATCCACATGCAAGAAAAGGTTGCACGTAGGGAGGGTGGTGGAGGGCTAGATGAGTATTGTTTCGCTCTTTCCCTAATAATTTAAACTTCAGGGACAATTGACTATCTAACAACATATACTGACGTATCATTGATTCCAATCTCCTGTATATCATAATTGCAAATAGCAGCCATTTATGATGGGTATGCTTTAAGTTCATTGGAATTAAAACAAAACCTACCCCAACAAGCTTCTTTGACAACCGAATATCCATCTTTAGACTTTAGAGTAAGACTCGCCCAAGGGACTATGGCAAGAAGTTGAAAACAGCTCTTCAGTCAATGGTTGCATATCTAATCAAATATATCTTGTTGAGATATTTTGTTTTCTACGTCGACAGTGCTCCTGTATCTCAATCACAAAATTAGGAGCGTAGAAATGACTAGAAGAGTTGACAATGTCCGAACTTTGGGAAGAAGGTTATCATCCCTGAAACTAATTCTCAGATACAATCTCTGAAATGCTACTACTCTAAGGCAAGGCATGTGTACAGAATGTGAACTCACACCAGAGAAAGAAACCTGTTAAACAAACCATTTCCAACAGAGAAGAAGTCGCAAGTGTTTCTCTGATTTCTTGAAATTCATTAGAAACGCACTGGAAAGCATCATAGTTCTGAACTGACTCTTAACCACAAAAGATCCACTCAAACTCTTCAAGCTGGCCGTTTAAGGCTCAGTTTCAGACTTAGGTTCAATATTGAAAGGAAATGCCAGGGTGGGGGAGGAATTCCCTTGTTGCTTGCTGTTGTCAAAATGATGTCCCAATTAACAGAATTGTTTTTGAAGTTGTGTAGTCTCTCTCATTAGCTCCGGACTACTGAACTATTCTGGCAAACTGTATTAAGTCTTGGGAAGCCTGGAACCCTCAGATGACAGATACCTCAACATCAAGAAGGGGTAATTGCCTTTTCTGCGATAGGTTTGTAATTTAAACAAGTCACTAGGACCAATCACGTTACAGAAGCATAAATATTAAATAATGTTCACGGCATTGCTGAATGTCATTTTTTCTAATCAAACTAAGACACCTATGAATCTCACAAAAACAGTAGCAACCATCAGCCCTTCAGCAGTATACTTACTGACAAGTGAAGCTGTCCCGAAATATTATATTTTTACGACTTAAAGTGTTTTTGATTCTTCGTCTCCTGACAACTTGCAGTAAATGTGGAACCTGGAAGAAGGAAAACTATTCAAATACGGGGGCTGCTTCTATTTGAGGAAACAAGATTAGGACACAACCAAAAACATAAAGAAGAGGGAAAGGAAACAGAAATAAAGAGACAGCAGGTTACAATGATAGAGTTCCAGGAAAACTGTAGCATTCTGGCTATCGAAAATGCCTTTAATTTCATACCCTTAATACAGCAGGTATATAGAAGGATCCACTGGGAGAGTTAACAGTTTGATCATAATACTCTAGAACATCAGCCTGCAAAAAAATAACACCAAAGTTATTAACTCAGACATTAGGGAAATTCTTACAAGTGACAACTACAGTCACATACTTGCACAGATAGAGTCCCACACCTTGACACATTGGGGGGTTGAGGAAAACCAATGGGACAAGAAACCTAGACAACAAACTGATTTAAGCTTAAGCCCTATCACAGCTGCAATCACAGCTGTTGATCAAACTGTCTGATCGGAGGGACAAGATCGAAACTGAATGTGTGTGTATTATCAACACACTGATTCGGTTTAGTCATTTAATCTACAGAGTGCAGATCCATCCAACGGTCAGAAATGACCGGGTGCGTGCCCCTTCGAATGGATGCGTAGTGGCCTATACACACTTAGAAATTTGTCACTCTCCCTCCCCTGACCATACACATACAAACATGAGCATTCATTTATGAGGTTTTGTTACTCGCAGAAACAAAATCAAAGTGGTTCTTGGTTCTTCACAATGTCGTTTGGTGGGTATTCTGTCTACCGGCTTTGCTCAGAAATAACTTTGAGTTCAGGCTTCGTTGTATCTTGAAGGCAGGTTTGCTGTAACTCGGTCCACACCATCTGGCGGGGCAAATACTATCTTTACAAGAGTGACTCAGTAATGTGCCTCCAAGCGATTGTGTTCCAGTTTTTCTTGAAGAGACGTCGTCAATTTCCAATTCAAGAAGGCCAGAACTCCAACTATTTGAATGGTACCGCCGAGCTTTTTTTAGTGAAATGAAACTAAAGGCTAATGTATCAATTTTCTCTAGAATCAGTAGGCCGGTATGGTACATTATTCAAAACCTAGGTTAAAAGTAATTAAACTACCTAAACATTGATGATGAATCTATGAGCTAATATAGGCGATGATGAATCTATGAGCTAATATAGGCGAACCTTTTCCAGGAACTCCAAACAAATAGCACGCTTCCAGCAGACAACATTGACAGGCCTGACAAAACGATCACAAGCAATTTAACTTGCTATAAGGGAAATAATATGGAAATGAAATGCCCAAAAAATCCAGCAAAAGTTTTGATTCTCTAACTATTTGAGCACCCATGCACTAAGAAATATAAGCATCAGTTGCGACCTTACAGTTAAAAACAGAAACGGAGAGCCATTTCAACAAGAAAGATCACCCTGATATTAATGAATAATCACGTACAAGTGATTAATGGAATAACAGAGAGAGCAACTCAACAAAAAAGTGATAAACAATGCTGTGCCAGGGGTACTGAAAAATAATGAAAGCATAAGACAGAAAGAGAGTGGCAAAGATGATGATCAGATTACATTGATGTAAATCGTGGTTATTACAAGAGAATAACAGAAAAGTATTCAAACCCAAAACTAGTAAAAATCAAGAACCAAAACTCTCAGTGGATACATTGTCAGTCTCACTAAATTCAACTAAACTTTGACTGCTAAAGAGTTGGATCTGAGCATGTAGACAACTCATGGAGGACCCATACAGACCATGTCATGCAATATTATGTAAAGCTGCTGAAACACCCTTTACTACTGCAGCCTAATCCGAAGCCACAAAACCAATACAGCGCAAAACACTACATGTAAAATTCATAAGCAAAACTCAAGTTAACCCTTCTATCAAAATCCAAATCAAGCATCCTCGATATATATTTCCTGACTTCGTTTTATTTTTTCTCTGTGTTCAACTTCACAGGGTGATCATCCAAAATTTTGAGAAAGAGGGACACTTAGTAATCCAACTGGATTGAGCTATGCATGAAGGGGTATTTTCCCTGTTACAAATATAAATGGACAAGACAATACACCTACTGTAAGAAACAAAACAAATTAAAAGAAAACAAGAACTATTGATTGACCTGCATTTAAAATTTGATCTTCAAATCTGCAAAAGGCAACTGCTTACTGGAAGTGACTAAAGGGGGTGAATAGAACGTACTAATTTTTTAATTACAGATGATATTTATCTGCCTGACCGTTGTAAACATATTAAAGACTCTAAGCAACAAGACAAATCGAAAGTAGGGCTACAAACGAGCTAAGCCTACTCGAGCATTGTTCAAGCCTGGCCTAAAATTCCAACGCACTTAAATGCTTCGTCTCGATCTCAAGCAGGCTATTTTCTTATCATAAGTAATCGAGCTCAAGTAGCAGAGTTCTTTTAAACAATTAAAGTTTATTGAGCCTAGTAATATGTCTCAACTAAGCTACTTAATTACAAGTTACAAGATAAGCTAATCAAGCCGATCTCAAACAAGCCTATAACACACTATCTTTTAATAAGCCCTACGACAGTCAGGCTCGAGTGTCTTGGATCAGACCAGCTCCAAAGTGGGATAAATGGTCAAATCAAATAGAAAGCTAGGGTGCTAAATGAACGAACCTACTTGAGTTCAGGTTCGTGTTCATTGGTTAAGAAATCAAGATCGGTTTGTTACATAAACAAACGAATCTTGAACAATTTTTTTTTTTTGAAGTCGTTAGAGTTTCAAACCAAGCTCAAACAAGCTATTACTTAGCTCGTTCGGTTTATTATATACAGAAAATTTAAGTTGCTCAAATCGGCTCGTGTTTGGCCCAACTAAAGCTCATTTGAGATCAGCTCGTCTCCTATATAAGCTGAGCTTGAACATGTTTTTCAACCTCGTTAAGTTTCCAAGCCAAGCTTGATCAACTACATGCTCGGCTAGTTCACTCTTCTATCGCCCCTAAATCCTAATAGAAGCCATAATTTTGACAATAACAACAAAGAAGAAGAAATTGACCTGTAAGTGACGTCCAAGACCAAACCTCTGAAACAGGAGAGGTCGTCGCTCTCTAGCTCATCAGTATCCTCGTCGTCGTAGTCATGAATTCTCTCATTGCCCACTCTTCTCAAGGCCTCCGCGTCGAAACGACTGAATTTTCTACCGGATGATGCGTACAGTTTGGGGCTACTTGAACCATGAAACTTGAACCTGCGCTTGTGGATTCCGGGCGGAGATGTCGCTTTCGGTTCGAAACCGGAGATCGACATTCCGTCTCCGTTGAGCAGGGGCTTCAGGCGACCGTGTACGGTGAACTGTGCCATGGAAAAATCGCACGCAAAGGAACCTTCTTCGTTTTTTGCAGATTATCGATTCTCTAACGAACCTAAGAAACTCCTTTGGAAACCAATTGCTTGTGGGAGAAGAACTTCAATCTTTTCGAATTTCAACTGTTTTTGCCTGTGCCGAACTGAGGGTCACTGAATGTGGAAACAAGAACACGTGGAAGAAGAAGGAAGAAAAGCAGCTGCTTTTTTTTTTTTCTTTCTCAACTGCTTTTCCTCCACGGGAAAATCTGTTACCACATATTTCCCTCCTTCCAAACAGAATATCTTTCGCTTATTCCTCAAGTGACAATTTTGCTCCTTTTTGTTTTATTTTTATTTTTTTGTCTAGGTCACATTGAAGGCTGAAAATGTACCGGGCTTTGTCGAGCTCGAACTCGTTTAGTGAACACGCCAAAAACTTGAGCTGAGTTTTTTTAATCGAGCCAAACCTCCTTTAACAAATCGAGATTTTTTTTTTTGAATGGTTTACTAAACGAGTCTAGCTCGCAAGCTACTCGATTCATTTGCAGCCCTAGTCTCACAAATATTACGTAAAACTTCGGGTCTGACTCTTGATTCTTGTTATACACTCGAGACTTGATAGAGTCCATGAAAATAAAACATGAAAGTGTCCATGAAACGCAAATGATGGGTTCAAATTCAAAGTACAGTAAATGTGAACCCTTTATTTGTGTTTCATGGACACTTTCATGTGTTATTTTCATGTTTCCTATCAATTTCGTATACACTCATGGTTTTCACTTTTGTGAGTTTAAGAAGTTTAAAATATTTTTGGAGAACACTTTCAAATTATAATCCACACCTCAATTCCACGAGAAATTTTCGGGTGTCGAGCAGATACCACGTGGCGGTATCCATCAACGATCTCAACTGTCCATACATATTTTTGGACATCCCAAATTTATTCATTCTCTCTCCCCTCACGCCACCACTCTCTCTCCTCTCTTTTTCTCCCTGAAATCCAAACCGTCCAAAACACGTTTGAATGACTGAGATCACCGATGTATGTGGTACCCGCCTGGCACCCAAAAACTTCTCCCATTCCACTCCGGTCTGATTAATGTTGATGGGCCTTTGTCAATTCTTCTTTGTCATGTTACTAAAATAAAACCGTAGGGCAATGAATCAAACGGTATGCGTTGAACTCAATTTGACAGGTTTGTTTTCATACACATGGGATTGTGATTTATCAATGCCACGAGATTTTCGATGCGACTATGATATAGTAGTTAGCTTTAAAGCAATAGTTCTGTTAGTCGACACTAGCTGATCCCATCACTCTCTTTTTTACTGTACATCATACATAAATCCCTCGACAAATTTATAATCCATACTCCAAAATCCAAAGAATAATATATCCCACAAGGCCACAAGTAGAGTTCCATTAGACAAATTTGGGAAAAAACAGTTCTTGTTATTGATGGAGTATATAATAAGAGCATTAAAAAGAACCAACTTCTGCCCACCCGTCCTCACAACTACAACCACCTCCAATCCAGTTTCCATATATTCACAGTTGCATGCACCTACTTCTGTGGTGCACCGGTGAAGTAACAGTTTGGGCAATCCCGGCATTTTAAAGCTCATGCCTTCCTGAAGCTCGTCCAAATCTGCCATAAAAACACGTCAAACAAACGCAAAAAAGTATCAGCATACAGTGAATTCATAATACCAGTCCAAGCACGTTAAGCTGAGAGACTGAAAACAATCCACCAAAACTACGAGAGACTCTGTGCACTTATCATAGTCAAGCACCCTGAAGCTTGCTCTATAGGAAGATCAATAAACACATAAAAGTATATTATCTTCCAATCATTCTAATACCCAAAAAGCTGAGAAGAAACAACATGGCTGTTGTTTCTTGAGACAGTATCTTAATCAAACTGAAACCGTTTTCAAGAACAAACCTACTTTTGTAACACGAATTCAACAACTGCTTCTTAAAGCCTTCACCAACCAAGCACTAAATTTTATGGTTTAAATTCCAATAAACCACACACACAGACATGTGCCATACCATTGCTGGGTCTTCCTGAACTCTGTCAGGACAGGATATATGTTTTCAAAGGCTGTATACGTTTCCTCCCTCACCTGCGGAATCAATAATAATATCCGAATAAGGCTATGAATAAAACATCATCAAAGATCCAGATATTAAAAGAGGAGATATCATAGGTCACCTTGGCTCCAGTAAGCACGATCTTTCCTGACACAAAGATGAGAAGCACAATTTTGGGTTGTTTCATGCGATATATTAAACCAGGAAATAGTTCGGGTTCATACTGCACCAACATAATACAGATAAGTCCTGATGAAGTTAACATTCAAAGCATGTGATGAAACGAAATACAGCAATCAAACATATATTCTAAATTTTAACAGTTGAGAAGCTTTTTTTAGGAATTGCCACTTACACTGGAAAAGGCACCATGGGAATATGCGAGACCTTCAAGTCGGATAGGAAATTTTACATCGCAGGAACCAACTATGTTCTGAATCTTGAAATCCTACCAACCACAACAACGAAATGAAACTGTCTAGTAACCAGTATGCAAATGTGCGTTCGGCCATATAAAAGATGAGGTTGGGGACATACCTTGAATTTGGCTGGAAACCCAAGCTTTTGGATAATTCGTGCATACTAGAAGAGATAAAGTTCAAGTCAGATTGAGGAAACTCTTTACTCTGTAGTTATGTTGATCAACTAATTGAAACTCAAGGATATGCAATTGTAGTTGCCTTCATATACTACAACCATAATACTTGTCATTTATCAAATCAAAGAATTAGAGCAGCTTAATGTTAAGTGATCGAAATAAATTTCCAAGAAAATTGTAGCTGATACAGTTCAAAATTATCATGGATGCCAATCAAGATGCTTTTAAAGAATACACAAAAACAAAAATCTTGAATTGAAAATGGAAACATAATGTTAACAACAGATCATCCTTCTAAATTGCCATCCAAGTCAGTAGCTATGGTGATGGTCATAGTTACAAATTTGCATGCTTCATGCATTTTGAAGTCATTGTATACCTTTCTTGCTGCAAGTTTTGACTGTTGCTCACTCTTTGCTCCGGTGCAAACCTGGTACAACAGAGTTGACTCATAATACGGAAAGAATTTCAGTGGAGAACTTCCAACTTTAGACTAATATGGCTATGGTTTTGTTTCTTCAAACAGATTGGAACACCTAAATGTAAACTCCACAGCATTAAGGTACTTCAACTTTAGACTAATATGGCTAGGGTTTTGTTGATAGAAATCTTGCAACAGATTGGAAGGAGTCTGACATAAATAACACCTTAAGGTAAAATACCACGGCATTAAGGTACTCATTCGAGCTGATATTGCCTATGTAAACAAGCTTACACACAATCAAAAGATAATATATTTACTCCGCTATTCACTTGGTCTGAAAACTGTGACATGGAGAAGGATTTCAAATAATATCAGAAAAACTCACCATCTTCCCAGAAGCAAAAATCAAAGCTGTTGTTTTTGGGTCTCTTATCCTCATAATAACAGCAGCAAAACGCTGCATAGTTCCAGAAGAAATAGACAAAGCGTTAGCATTTCAAAATCCAAATGAGGACAAAGGCACAAGGCTCGGTACATCGAAGGAATCAGATCTATCCAGAAATTTACACTGAAAAACAAACGCACAATCAAGGAAGTGCATGCCTGCGTGTAGGCATAGTTTACTGTGTGTGGATGCAAGAGTGCGCGCGCGCTTTAAATCAGACAATGAAGATAGAATTTGCAACCTCTATGAAATTGTTTCAAAGGAACAAAGCAGCATTACTGGACATCTACTGGTACACTGAATGCGTACTAATGAAAAGATGAAACATCATACCTTGGGATTGTATTCTGCATTACGGGCTTGCAAAGCAATGGCCTTAAGATCCAATTTGCAATCCAAGTTCACTGTTGAGACAATATTTCTAGAAAGGCACAACGTATGTTGATCAGATCGTATGGTTAAAAGAATTTATTTTCCCATGACAAGGAAACATAAGATGGTAAACAACATAGGACAATAGTCACAATATACATCATGGGACATCCCCTTGTAGATTATTCCAACCCAAAGTGACACCAAACAATGGTCAACGGTTGACCAACAAAACGAACTTACCTATCATGACATAAAACATGAGCAGAGAAGAGACGGTTTCAGTAAATTGAACCCTGACAAACTGGCCTGGACAGGAAGTACTTGATTATTCTATTGAGATGTCTCTTTAGTAACTTTTCAATTTAGCAGCCTGTACCAAATCGAAAGACATTAAAGACACATTTCCATACCGCTCCACACAACCTTCTAGTGGGCAGCTACAGTATACTTTTTCTGGCGTTAGAGTAACCCACTTACTCCCATAAAATCTAAAATAAAAGATGTCTTGAGTAATTTTTTTTTAGGAAATGATTTTGCCACTCCCTTTTTGTTAACGGCACTCCCCTACAAGTGTATTATTTTTTGGGAAATGATTTTGCCACTCCCTTTTTTGTTAACGGCACTCCCCTGCAAGTGTATTATTGCCAAAAAATACACTTGCAGTGAGTGCCGTTAACAAAAAAGGCAGTGGCAAAATCAACGGCCTTTTTTTTTTAAAAGAAAATCTCGGAATGAACCCGAAGTCATGAGCATGACCCTTTGGGCTGCTGCCACAACAAATTGACAAGGATAAAATGATCCATCTTGGCGAGTTCTATCCATATGAGGTTTTGGGGTCAAAGCACATGACATTTGATAGTCAACTTCAAACCCTACATTCTGGATGTATGCTCAAAATTCGTTTTACTATAAGTTTCATCTGAAAAGAATTACCATGTTACAACAGGACCTCAACAGACAAAAGATAGGGCTGCAAACAAACCAATTACTCAAGTTTGAGTTCGTGTTCAGCTCATTAAAGCTCTTTCAAGCCAAGCTTGGAACATTTTCTTTTGGACACATTAAGCTTTCAAACCAAACTAGAAGAATTTATTACTCAACAACCTCATAAGTCATAACATCGGAAATTTCAACTAATCGAGATCGATTCATAACCCGATCGAAACCCATTAAGATCAACACGTCTGATAAACAAGCTAAGCTGAAGTACTTTTTAAGCCCATTAAATTTTCAGACAAAGCACGAGCAATTAGAATTTCCGATTGACCGGGAGGGAAAAAAAAGCATGAGCAATTCACTGCTCGGATTGTTTGGCTCGTTTATCAGCCTTAATCAAGGACCACAAATTCATCTACAAAGATTCTACACAAATCAACCCAAAAGTAGAGAGAAAAATGAGCCCTAATCAAGGATCATCGGATGAGAGGAGAGAGAGAAACTCACTGAAGAGTAGGAACAATTCCAGAGGGGTGCTTAGAGAGATCCACAGGTATGCTCCCTTCCGAACCTTGATCCGCCATATCCCCCACCACTCTCTTATCCCCAAGAACAACAAAAACCCCGTTTCACGATCCTAACAAATTTCCTGGTATTTCTTAACCAATTTTTATCTCAACTATGTTTTATGTCATAAACCAACAAAACCCAATACGGATCAAAGCCTATAACGCCGAGATCTGAACAACAAAATCGGACCTAGGGTTTGAAACAAGAACGGAGAGAGAGAAATCGAGGGAGAATTTCTGAGGAAAGAATCGAGAGGGAGAGCGCGAGAAGTTTGAAATTAGATTGCTTTTATATGTTTGTATGTATATGTAGTGAGAGAATTTGAAGCTGCTTATATAAAGGATCTAGAGAGAGAGAGAGAGAGAGAGGAGTTGGTCTGGAGAGGATTATATGTTGTTGAGAGCCCTGGGGAGGGAAGTTGATGAGAGAGAGAGGCGGCGACGGGTGGTCTTTATCTATGGGGTAAGGAGTATTTATAGGCGGTGACCGGCTCGGTTGTGTTGTTACCGGGTGCTGCCGGTTTCGATTGGGTTTTCCTTCGTTAATGGGCCAATGGGTGGTACGGACACGTTCTGCGTAGGCGGTTTGAGTGGGAATATTATGGGAAATACACCTGAGGTTTTGGTACTGTTGCATTAGTACCCCATGGGGGTATGGAGATGACAATGTCCTCCGTCGAGTTTAAAGTTCACTGGCTTCTTACCCATTCGATGCATTGGAACGAAAAAAAACATTCTTATGTTATTTTAGGTAAAAAAAAAATTGAGAAAATTTCATGTAGGAGGGAGAGTTAAGGAGAGGCCTTTGTTTTATTTTAGATTACTGCATTCTTGTAGTATATGGTATAGATAGATTAGACAAACCCCTCCATGAATCCGTCATTGGTCTCTCTCTTTTTTTTCACCAATAATGTTTATTGATGTTACTTGTTATTAAGGCGGGAAGCACCTTCGTTCATTTGCTCCTCTTTTTTTGGTTCAATTTTGATGAGAATATCCATAATCTTTTTTTCAGACTAATCCAGCTTTATACACATATTCAATTGGTAAAACTATAGTGTGTAAAAAGTATAATTAATTTTTTACTCATAAGCTAATAAAATAAAATAGAGGTCAATTCTCCTTGCCGCCAAACATTGGGGTAACCTCATTCACAAGAGTAAGCATGTGAAAAGGCTGCGTGAAAAATTATACTGTAATACCAAAAAATAAATAGAATAGAGGATCTGGTGTGTAGAGAAGATGTCACCATTGGACCAGTTATAGGCGAGAATGAATTCGAACTCTGAAGACCAGATAAGAATGTACAGTAAATAGAAAAGACTGTGTAAGGAACTCTCTTTTTTTGGTAACTGAAAACCGTATTAGATGAAACAAAAACAAGTGGGAACCCTCAATTGCAACCAACCACCAAAAACTCAATTGCTTCTCCCTACGATTGTTTCTCTTGTTTCAAATGAGAAGACCTAACCCCATGAGACGGACCAGGGCCGGCCCTTGTTAGGATTGGAGGGACACCATGCATACAAACCCATGCAGTGATTTCAGAAAAAAAAAAAACTCCCCTTCTGTATATTTTCACACAATATATACACAAAGATGAAAAAACTCTCCGGAAACCACACGTTGGTTCCTCCCGGGAGGCCACAAACCAGCCCTCCCACGCTCGCCTCACCCTCTCCCTCACATTATGTCACACGCTAACCCTAATAGGATTTACAACTATATATAAGGGACTCCAAAGGTAAATACGCTCAACACCCAATACTAAGGGTGTTACACAAAATAACTTCACCACTATGGGTGGACCCCAACAGCTCTAAGCTGAGGCGGACAAGCGGCAAACTTATGTCCCGAATTTTGGATCAAAACTAGAGCCCCAAATAGATATAACCAGATATGTAACATATAATTAATCTAGCGCTTATATAACAAATAAGCTAGTTGGCCCAGTGCTTAGTTTTACTATCCAAAAGTACATGGTTCAAGTATTAAGAGCCTCTCTTTGTCTTCCCCATATGAATATTTTTTTTCCCCACACAAGTTTGTCTTAGATCCTAAGGCCCTGAGACGGATCTAATCAAATTAAAGACGAGGCATCATTTAAAAACAAAACCAAGAATGGATGTGGCAGCCAAAAAAAAAAAATTCCTCAGTATTATTCTTTATGTACTTGAATAACCAAAAGGGAAAAAAAAACAAAACAAAAGTATAAAGATGATCTTTAGTGCAGCAATCCCATCAATTTCAAGATTATGTATCATTTGTTTCTTGGCCCTGATTCTCTACCGCAACTGTTCCAGACAGTCCAACAATTTACTCAAAGTGAAGTAGACTCTTACCGGTCAGAGTTTTATATGAGACCCGCACTTTTGAGTAACTCCACCAACTAGAGAGGATCTGTTTCCTTGTTTCTTTAGAGCGCGCCATTTCCCATCAACACCATTTTGTTCATCAATTCTGATCAAGTGAGAGAGGATGCAACCCTTTTCAAAAGAGAAGATGCAACCCAACTGAAAGGAATCTGGAATTAAATTACTCGTTCAATACAACCCAGCTACACTGACACTCCATAAAAACCATTCCATTGTTCACAATCTTCCTTACAACAAACTAACTACAAGTGCTAACTAATAATGTTATGCAGAACTATAATCTGTCGTGCTCAGGTCCTGTATATTTGATACACAAATCACCACCAACACTGGAAAGAAAGTATTGGAAGGAACAAAAGATTCCTAACATTGTACAATAGACTTGAACAAACAAAAAAAAGAGCACCAAGAGCTGATCTTTCATAGGGGTAGCACCATTACCATGAAAAAACGAACACTTGAAAATCACAGGAATTGAAACAGATGTAAAAAACTACAAGATGGTCGATGGATAACAGGCTATTTGGGTTCAAGAAGCACCACAACTGAAGTGTTGCCCAGTGATTTAGAAGCATGTATGCAATCTTGCAAGTCATCGTCACAAGCTAATAAAATCACCTCACCATCCTCATCTGTATACCTGATATTATAAGTTTCAGGCTCTAGGTTCAGCCTTTTAGCCACTTGCTGCCGCAATTCTGTTATTCCCGACGACATAGACAGCCCAAACTTTAAGGTAATATCGTTGACATATTTTGCCCTTATGGTCACCATATTAGCGTCTTGGAAAGCTGTACCACGTGGCCTTACATGAGCAACACTAACTGGGGCTTGATTAGAAGGCGGACCAGAACTCAGTTGTGCGATTCGTTCTTGATCAACAAGGGGGCAAATAGGGTCAATGTTCTTTACGTTGTGAGGTGGCTTGAATGTCGATATGCTAACTGCAAAAGGAAAAATTCAGAGAAGCGAAACTACTTTCTATTGAATGAAGAATCTGTCTACTTAGAGAAACCAATCAAGGCAACAAGCAACACTAAATTTTAATCTTCGTGAGCGTAATCTCACCTTCAAGTTTACTTGCAGCATTATCATGGGTCAGATTTGAGCATTTATCCTCTAAAGAAACGTCAATTCTGACTCCAGTTCTTTTGTGTTCCCTTTCTTCTGTCTTTGTTGTGCCTTCTTCTTCTGAAGAATCTGAACTAGTAACAAAAACGTAGTGTTCCTCTGTATTGACAAAATTCATTCCACTGTTCATGGCATTCATTGATGGTTGATCCAATGAATCCAGTTGCATAGTCACTCCTCCATTTTGCAAGGGTTCAAGCCTAGGTAAAAAGCTACTAATGTTGTTTCCTTCTGCACTGGCAAAATTCATGGCGTTGTTTATTGCTTCCATTGATGGTTGATCCTGTGTACGTAGCTGCATCGTCACTCCCCCATTATGTAAGAGTTCAAGACCAGGCAAAGATCTACCAGCTGGGATAATATGAACAGAATGAAGTTTCTGACCATTTTGGATATCAATAACTGCAACAGATAATTCTTCCCCTAGTTCCTGTCCAGAAGCAAGCTTAAAGTTTTTAAAAACTTCCTTGATCGTTCCCAATATCCTGCTGAACGAGATCCATGAATCATCAACATCCTTGTTGCTCGAGGGCAAAAAGAATTCTAGCACATAAACGTCATTTCCAGTGCAACTGCTTTGCAAGCATATTGCAAAACAAGCACTTAATCTGCACTCTCGTGCATAAGGTACCAAGGGGTACTCGGCTATGCTGAATTGGGTTACATCTGAGCAGTATGACAAGTTAGGAGATGAAAGTGCCCACCCAACAACCCCTTGCCCTTGTCTTATGTGATGTGCCTGACTGACCATTATGAAGTCGAAAAACTGGTCATTGTTGCAGTATCCAACACTATGGCCCCGCAATAAAGCATTGCAATCACCACAGGGCACCCATGCTAAAGCCAAAGGTAGATTATGATTCTCACACACCACCTCCATCAGCATCCTGATTTTTGTGAAGGCAGTTTTCAGATCTTCATTCTCATACTGCTTCTGTTTTGAAAGTATTTTCAGATAGTGACATGTGAGAACATGTTCCGAACAATATTTTTATGAGAATAGAAAATACCATATATGACATTGCACCATAGTTTGCCACTTACTTGCATTTCATAGTGTTTATATAAGTCAAAACATTGCAGACCTTGCTCCTGCAGTGAAGGGAAAGATGCAACTGAGTAATCTTGATAACATTCAAAAGCAGAATATCTTTTGTTCATAAAAGAAACATATCTATGAAGGGAGGATTCAGTTTGACTTCATTAATCAATGAATGCAAGTAGTACCATGCACGCCTTTCTTTTGTACTTCACACAACTTTCTGGGCAGTAAGCCGTCCAGTAAATACGAACAAAAAAAAGATGTTACTTAAAACCATCCTTCCCATCGAAAAGATTGATTAAGCACAGAATGCAAGTGCACCAACAGAAAGGATGATTTACAACTAAGTTTATCTTTTATGTGAACTGCAATTGGCCTTTTAAGAATCTGTGGTATCACCACCTGCCAGATTTCAAAACCATAAAACGAGATAGAACATGACTGGTTGGTCCCACTTGGAATCTTCATCCACATCTATGTAGATCAATATATAACATAACTACTCAACAACCAAGTTCGAGATCAAATACAAACAAATTTATTCATAATACACAAGTAGGATCACTAGTAAACCGAAGCAAAGAAAATGTACTTCAAACATTTACCAATCATTTGGATTTTGCCTCATGAAAAGCCCAAAAGTCTGCAGATTTTTTTTTGGTATTATGGGTTGTGACCAGAGGCGGCGCCACATGGTTATGGAGGTGTGCAGATGAATACCCTCACTTTCTTATAGCCTACCAGTAGTAGTAGTAGCTTTAACAAAAAGATTAGCACACCTAATCCAATCAGCTTTGAACACCTAGCCAATTGAAAAACTCTACCAAGAGTCATAGATTCTTAGTTAAAAAGAGCAAAAAAAGAAAGAAGAACATGCAAAATGTGAACTGTAAAATTACCATTGAAGCTTCTTAGTACGAAAGAAAAAATGAACAACCAATGATTTTAGTAGTAGTAAGAGAGCAACGGATGTTAAATAAAAGATATTTTGGTTTCGTTCATATACATACTTGATAACATTGTCGATGAAGCTATAATACAATTATTTCAAGATATAAAAAAATAAAAAAAAATTCAACAAGCACAACTACAACATGTCATATATTTGCTAATTTCTTTTTCCCCTAACATTGATACGAATGTATTACAAAGTTTCCTACATGACAACTCTAATAAAGGTTTTTTCAAAACTTGATTTTTTTAATGACAACTCGTCCGAAATTCTCTGGAGCCACCACTGGTTGCGACGTATCCCATATCGATGACAAATAAATTATAGTGCTTCCTTCAGCCACACTCCTACGTACATGACAAAAGTGGAATGGGCCATAGTTGGGTAACAATTATGCGCTTTTGGATAGCTGTGTATTTCAAAAGAATGAATTTTCCATTAGGATGCAATGAGATACCTCAAATTCAGATTTGATAGTTTACAAAGGGATTTTGATATTGGGTTTGACTGCACTATTATGGTAGAGTGGAAATAAGTAAATATTGACGGTTTGAAACTCTAAATGTTAAGGATTGTAGGTATGCAATGATTCCACTAATATCTCTTTTACTTATAATTCATCTTCCACTCTAGACCTCTCATATAGGTTCTAATAATAAAGAATCAAATTCCTTCATATTTTGAAATCCACATCCAAAGTCCAAACAAAGCTTTAAACACTTGCGTTACAATTTAGAACCAAAAAAATAAATTGCCCCATTCTCTTGAAAAAAGGAAAGCGTAATATGTTCCTTTGCAAACAGGCCAAAAACAACAACAAAGGATTTAAAACAAGAAGAAAGGAAGTAATAAACATTACCAAGACGTGAAAAATTTCAATTCGGTGACATACCTGAAAAACACGGTCCAGATTGCGGAGGAAAGATTTGCGATACCAAAATACTACATTCTCAATAGAAGACACTAGCTCAAGAACACCAACACAGGTTTGGCTCGAATGTTCAAACACGGGCACAGCCCATGTTGCTTTGATGGGGCAATGTGAACCAAGGTGGCGTTGTGGGTATTCGTTTACAGAGTAATGCTCCACGTTCGGAGCTGATTCGTGCAGTTGATATAGGAACACGCGCCCAGGAAGCCCAAGTTGTTCTTCTTGTTCTCCACTCTTTCTATCCACATAAAATTTACACTCCTTAGAGATCATCCTATACTCACAAAGCCCCAGTTTATCAGTCCTATGATCTGTTTTACCCAGGGCAAAAGGTTGGTTTTGAGTCGTAAGCAAAGTCCGGCCCTCCAATGCTTCTGTTGTGGGTGCCCAAAATTGAACTAAGGATGCATTGAGTTCTGGGTACAAAATTAGTTTCTGAAAAGCTTGTCTGAGCTTGTCTCTAACCTCTGAAATGGCGGGGGCGTTGGGATTTAAGTCTACAAAATTATCTGAAAATCAAAAACTAACTGGTCAAAAAAACTAGTAATTTTAAATGAATCAGTGATAAAGAAAGGGTTCACTTATTTACTAGATCTTTTTTTTACAAACATACTTCAAAAATCAATTTAATTTCCGGTTAAAATACTATCAGGGCAGGCATCAATCTCCAATTTGCAAGAGAAGATTGAAGGGTAGTAAGCTGATGAGAATTAATTTGTTCAATTAAGACAAATAAAAAGTCTAATAAGGAACCCCAAGGTAGTTGCAGTGGTTAATCGACTTGCTTTAGCGGGCTTACCACTTGAAGGGTAGTGAGCTGATGAGAATTAATTTGTTCAATTAAGACAAATAAAAAGCATAATAAGGAACCCCAAGGTAGTTGCAGTGGTTAATCGACTTGCTTTTGCGGGCTTACCACCCCGAGGTCACAGGGTCGATTGCCCTCAACAGGAGAGGGCAATTTGTCCTTGGGGCCGGCCACCTCACCAGTCACCGGCACTCTTCACTACCCCAAAAAAATACATAATAAGGAGGGGGAAGGCTCATGTCCAATTTTTCTCTGTCTAGTTTAGGTTCCAGTTTGGGCCTTTGTGACCCACCCGAGCCCTTGGAATTGTTCAATTTTGTAGAGCTCGTCCAATTTGTTATTCACGTAAAACATTAGCTTGATCGAACATTGGTAGATATTCTACAAGAAAAATGGGGGGAGAGAGAGACTAACCATGTTGTGGGCTCCAGAAGACCCATCTGATGCCTTCCCAGAATAAATCAGAACCGAAGAGCGGATCCGCAGAGGCATCCTCCGGTTTACCGGAACTCTTCAGCCGCGACCACTGCAGCTCCCCGTCCATGTATTTCTTGAAATCACCATCGAAATCTTCTTCATCTTCTTCTTGTTCGCGCCTGCAACTGTAAACCACTGCTTCCGCCATCTTCTAATGTTTGGGGGCAATTCCCCCTAAACCTAGACGGAGGAAAATACAGTCGACGATTGCTTTTTTCTAACAGTCAACCGAAGGCTACCTCCCTCCCCTCCTCCTACGCGGCCTATATAAAATTCAAGGGGTACCCAAAAAGGGCATCTTTTTCCGGATCACCCATGGGGATCAAAAGGTTTCCCCCATTTGGTTCAGAAGCAGCTTCTCTCTGTTTTGTTCCCAAAGATTCTTGAGCCCTTTGGGCTCGGCAGTCAGCTCCAACAGAAGTGAGAAATCCGAAAGTGGTAATCCCTCTGTCCCACAACGTTGATTTTGATTTGCAGCAACGAGTGTACTGATAAATAGAGTAATAATTAGAAACAGACATAATGATAGGAGAAAAACTGGGAAAAAAATGAAAATAGTAATTTGAGATAATGATTAAAATTCAAATCCAAGACCCTTAAATTAACTGGTCTTAATGTATTTAGTAGAAAATTGATTTTGGCATTCTAGTTTTAACCAACACTCTACTTCATGCATTGATCATATGAGATTATAATTACAAAATAAAAAGTGGGATAACATTGGCTAAAAGTTGAGTGCCAAAATCACATTCTTATTTATTACTCTTCCGTCCCAATTTATTTGCTCATTACAAAAATTTTTCCTCTTTATTGATTATATATGTTTTCAGATTGAAAAATACTTAAATTTTCACAAATACTCTTTTACTTGTTTTTTTGTTAAACTTAGAATTCTCTCCGGTCTCCGCCTCAAAATTTTAAAGAGGTAAAATTAAAACTTTAGCCTTTTGGTGGTTGCTAATTTTGAAAAGTTACAACAATTTGAGACAAATGTGAGCAAAAAAATGAGATGGAGGAAGTATTTTTTCTGAAATTCAACTAAAAAAGTGTGTGGATTTCCAAATTTTACCCTTCGTTTCTACTATTATCCTTCGAATCCCATCATTAAAGGTATTAACTAATTTAGGATGTTTTAAATATTTGATTTTTTTCAAAATTCAATTAAAAAAGTGCGTGGATTTTCAAAATATATTCTTCATAAACAATTGAAAATAACTTTAATGATAGGATTCAAAGGGTAATAGTGAAAATGAAATATTATTTTCAAGAAAAACATGCTCTTAATGATTGTCCCCTTAAAAATTGAAATCCCCAAAAGAACAAACGGGGAGTGGTTTATAATTTTTCTAAAGGAATCGGATTCGGGTTAATTACAATTCGCCATCTTAAACTATAAACTCTTTCGAATTATCCTCTTCTCAACAAAAACCTACATTGGACAATCTTAACCCATCTAAACCCTTCAACTTAGGGCCCGTTTGGCTTAATTCACTTAATGGCCATTAACGAGCCGAAATAGTGCCCATAATGTTGTTAATCTCAAACTTGATGAAAATACTTAGATGATATACATATAAATCTGGGAATCTAAACAAAATCAGAGTCCAAATCTTTGTTTGCACCTCCTTCTTGCATTCATGTACATCCATCGTTCTCCATCTCTTTCTCCTATCAACATATCCATCGTTCTCCGTCTCTTTCTCGCATCAACATCTCTCTATGCACCTAGCCACCTATGCCATCAAAATCATCAACATGCCAAATAGCTCTAATTTTGTTAAATATGCATTGTTTTAATGTGTGCAATTTTGGACAATCTCAGCCATATTTTGAGGGCAACACATTTAAGCTGGAAGAGTCCTTTTTAATGGCCATTATACGATTGAAGACTAATGAGGGCTAGGTTGAAGGATTTGGATAGTTTAAGGTCCGGAGTTTTATTATGGGCGACTGGTAACATTTCAAGTCTTGTAGTCCATAAACATGGGCGCTGCTATTCGCAGCCCTCTATTTTCTCTCATAGCCCGTTTAAAATTTTCAATTATACTCGACAGTTAGTTACCGAAATTGAGATATATTTTCAGCATCCAATTACCGAAATATAATATTTTTTTCAACAGCTATTTACCGAAAATGTATGTTCGGCAGTTATTTACCGAAAGTTGAACATATTTTCGACATGTAGTTACCGAAATATAATATTATTTTCAAGAGCAATTTACCGAAATGTTATTTATGATTTTCAACAACCATTTACCGAAATGTAATGGGCTACGGGAGAAAATAAAGGGCTGCGAATAGCGACGCCCATAAACATTGAACTAAAAGTATACTATTATAAAAACAAAACTGCTACCGACACAGATTTCTGAAAACAAACAGCGCGTACAGATGGATTTTGGACCCGTTTTGGGTCACACAAAGATGATCGGAGCCGCTCATTTTGTTCAAAACATCTGGTTTAAGGTCCCCTTAAAAAATCAGCTCATTTGGATATCGGTAAGGTGGTTTTCGGAACACCCAACTTTGCTTCAAAAAACATGCTATTTTCTGAAGCAAAGTTGGGTGTTTCGTAAACCCCTTTACCGATATCCAAATGAGCTGATTTTTTACGGAGACCTTAAAACAAGATGTTTTGAATAAAATGAGCGGCTTCGATCATCTTTGCAAGACCCAAAACGGATCCAAAGTTCATCTGTACGTGCTGTCTGTTTGCGAAAATCTGTGCGTATAGCACTGTTGTTATAAAAAACAGCCCATAATTCACTCTAGTAATCGTTTGATACTGAAAGAATTGCAGATAAATTTCGGTTTTCATACTAGCAATGCTGCAATAGTATCTGTGCTTCGTAGCTCGAAATCCATCAGAATTGAGGAGTCATTACTTTAGTTCTCTTTTGTCTAAAAGGTAGAGGTGGCAAATCTATATAACTTAACAGATGATATATGAGGTTTTCTAAAATTGTTGAGGTAGCGAGCGTCACTACGTACCTGTTCCCCTGACTCCATCCTTGACTGAAGTAACATATTACTCATAGGATACAGTCTTGCTAATACCCCATTTTCTGAAATATCAATGACTATTTTCATCATGACTGCTCAAGAAAGGCAAAACTCGAAACAAGCGGTTCCTTCTGCACCTCATGTAATATAGGAGTACTTCAATCCGATGGTTTAACCCAGACAAATAGATTCAACAAAAATTTCCTTACGCATGGCAGTGGAATTTTTCTCATCATAATGTGATTTATATTACAATAGTGATATAATTGTACTCTATTCATCCACACTTGGGAGTTTCTCAACGAATAATATCCTTAGGTGGAAACACAAACTTCCCTCAGTACTTTGGCAGCATCCTCTGGGAAAACAGGATTTATTTGACAACCAGTTCCCATCTCAAACCCTGCTACAACAGTCAATTGGGGCACTATTTGAAGAAACCAGTGAGCATAAGGTAATTGGGAACAAGTGTCCTGAAGGGGAGTGGTGTGAATCATGAAATTGAATGGTGGGTTGTTCAGCTGCAGAGACATCTTTCTAAGCATGAGTTTCAGTAAGCCACCAAGATCAGCTGCCTGCAAAATTGCACAAAGAGAAGCATTTGTGAAAAATACTCCCTAAGTATCTCCTAAAAAGAGAGAGAGCATGTATAGAAGCTGAACGTATCAAGAATGAATAGCGAAAGAATGGATCTGTTGAACATGCTATGCATTTATTGCAGTCAATCATTCAGGATCCAGGGACCCAGACCGCTCAGGTCCCCAGTTCCAATCATTCTGTCCATATTGATTCTGACTTGGGAATAAAAGTCAATTCATTATATGCAAATAAAACAAGTATTTTTCCCTGGACATACTGCCTATTCAATTCAATCCAAATCTATTTTAGTCCATAAGGTTTCAATCACAATAAAATGCTAGTTCTTGTTGTTTGTGTGTCATGACACCGATCAGTTAAGACGCTAATATTTTTATTGGTAATCAGCATCGGAATTCCCAGCTCAGAAGTATGATCTCCGGTATGTAGTAGGTAGTACTTTCGTTGAAAAACATTTGCACAACATGCTCCTGCAAACCCCCTAAGGTTAAAGTTTGCTGCCAAAAAATGACTATGCTTCTAACAGCCCTTAAAGCTGTCCATATCTAGATTACGACCACCATTAGAAAACACCAAAGAAAGCATAATTAATTAATTACCAATTTTGACAATTACCTTTGACAGCTAAATTGGTGCAAAAAAGTGAAAGAAGTATGGGAAATTACCTTCTCGCCATCTATGTCGTGGAAATGAGAAGAGTGACCCAGGGGAATAATCCACATCTCAAAAGGAAAAGTAGCGGCAAATGGAACAATTGAAATGAAATGGGCTGATTCATTGATTAGAAGGTCATCGGATCGAATATCACAAAGACTGCACCTCCCAGTCTGATCAAAGTGCTCTTTCATACTGTGAAGGCGAGCAGAAACCGTGGGAGGAACAACTGGGAGGGCCATTATCTGACTGTGAGAATGACTCATTGAAGCCCCAGCTGAGGCACCATGGTTCTTAAACACCTTCAAACGACAAAAACCAATTTCAGCTCTAGAGAGGGATCATAATATAATGAGAAGCACATGGAACCACTTTGAAATTAACAGGCAGCAGCGTCAAGAAGATTAACAGTACAAAATCAAAGCGCTTAAAACTGTTTTGAGCATATGTTGAATCAATATATTAGATCAGAAACAGGAAAAGTAATAATCTTATCTTAAAACTAAGAAGGGTGAAAATCATCAGTCTACCAACAAAATCGGAGCCATATCAAAATCAAAACAAGTAAGTTTAATATACAGCCAAATAATTGAGACAGCTTTTGAGCCATAACAAAGTCCGATTAACTACAACGACAATTGGATGGTTCACACTACATACAAGGAGAAAGCTAAATGTCACTATTGTTTTGGCCTGTGTACGGCATTATGCGGGCGTATCGTTAAAAAACCTGAAGTTACGTGAACAGCATGGTTCCTGTGTTGCACATTTTTCTGGTTCATTTGACACACTTCTTTTGGTATTAGCTATGTACTAATCCAACTAGTTATGAATGGATGTCAACAAGGTACATACAAATTTGTTACAAATTATTTTTGTGATACTTGCAACAGTATTTGGCGTGTGTTAATGAATTATTTTGGACAAGGACGAAAATGCACTGCCAACATAATAACCTCAAAGTCTTGCAGATTTTGACATACTCCGAAGCTATCATAGCTGAAGTCACGAAAGCCAATGCTTCCAACACATAAACCATCTGTAAGATTTTCTTGGAGGGTTCTAATCTAAAACCAATTGGCGATAGGTGGAGTAGCCTTTAGATTTTATTAACCAAGCCTAGGTGGCTTAGATGAGCAATGTGGGAACTCCCCCTCGGGCTGCACGTGGAGGTGACAGACCAGGAGTTGAGTGATTGACTCAGGTGACGGAAATGACAAAAGACTTTCCCACGAGAGGTGAAGCCACCCAAGACCCGGCTCTGATAGCTCTAATACCATGTCGGATTTCTTGGAGGATTCCAACCTAAAACCAATTGGCAATAGGTGGAGGCTTAGATGTGCGATGTGAGACAAGTTTAACACCATCCATCACACCAAATTTCAAGAGGAGAAACAAAGAACCCAATCTAGCTTAGATTACATGAGAAAACGTACATCAACACCAAAAATTCACACGGAAAATATTGACCACAGCCCATTTGGCATTTCTGGAAAAAGAGTACTGTACATGGCAGGAAATTCATATAACCAAACACTTCAAAGCAGTGTTTCGTAACAAAAAACAACTAGAAGAGCTGAACAGAGCAACAACAAACCTGAATGTATTTGATCGACTCGTGACATCGAAGCTGATCGATCCTCTTTTTGTACGCCAGCAACACCTCCCCGATCCCAACCGGGTCCAGATCCTCCAATCGAACCGAGTGAACCGGCGACTCAATCACCACGTCGTGAAACCCGAACCCGCTGATCGCCACGTCGCCGGTCGAACCGGGACCGGGGCTTTCCCCGTGGACGGACGAGGAGGGCTCGATTTCTCTGCTGAGAGCAGGGTAGAGGTTCTGGATGACTCTGATTCGCCAGCGGGCGGAGGGATCGGGCGGGACGCGGAAGATCTCGGGGGCGCAGTCGTGCTCGCGGCCGAGGCAGAAGGGGCAGTTCTCCGATGAGTTGTTGTTGGGGTTGGCGGTGTTGGATTTGGATTTGAAGTCGGAGGGACGGCGGGCTCTGGCGGGGGAGAAGATGACCCATCGGTTGTTCACGGTGTCCTTCCTGATTTCTGGGTTTCGGTTTTGTGACGCCATGATTTTCCTATCGTTTATGGTCCTCCCGTGAACGAACAACGCTATGTGAGAATCAACAGTCGTTTGCGTTGCAAGAAAGAGAGTGGGAAGAGAAAGTAATGGGGAAAGAATATAGTATTACCAGAGCTTCTATGGCCATGTTTGATTATACGTAGCAGGTTTTGAGCTTGGGATAGGAATCATAGCCGGGATTGTCAATCCCATTGGAGGCTTTGGTGTTGACAACAACCCGAGGATTGATAACACGTGGGATTACGAATCTCACAAATCCACCCACCGGATTACCCATCCCACGTACGTATTACGATTCTGAGATGAAAGTTTTAATGAAAAACCGAGTTGATCGAACCGAACCGATCAATTTTTGCATTTTCGGTCAGTTTTTGTAAGTAAATTGGTTCTGTTTGATTTTATTTTGGAGAAATTTAAAGGTCCGTTCGATTTCGAATTATGAGGAAAAAAGACCGAAATGAACCGGACCGATCTAAAATCTATCCTTTCATCTTTTTTGATGCTAACCGTCCGGACCCATCTTGTGTTCCTGTGTTCCACCCACATGAAAGAATTAAACCCCAATTGGCATATGGTATCATGGTTAAGAGGTAGGGAGTTCATAAAAACTGTACTTCCTCCCTCCCAATTTTTTATGTAGTGTGTGTATATATATATATAAAATTTGGAGAGTTCAAGATTTTTGGGCAACACCATAATTGAAAATGTTTTATTTTCCAACATTTAACCTTCAAAGGTATAACCGTGCATTTCATTATTGAAATATATTTTCCATGTTTGCTTCATTTTCATTTACCATTTTTATATCAATTATGCACATGGGTAAAAATAAAAATAGGAATTTTCAATCCAATTCTATCTCATGCAAAACAAACATGTTAGATAATAATCCTATCATTTAATCCAGTTCAAAACAAACATGTAACTTACTAATCCCACTTCACTACTAATCACTTCTCTTTACTAATCTCAATCATAATTTCATCTCATTACAAATCTGCTCGAAACGAAACTTGGCATCAAACATGCCTATGAGTACATAAGGAAGAGGACATACCCCGCGTACATATGGCTTTGTGACCAGTATTAGGTCTCACAGCGATGATTGAAGCAGCTCATTTTATTTAATTATTTGCTTAGGCTTCCCATACAAAATTATTTTAATCGGATATCGTTAAGTGCATTTACGAAACATTCAACTTTGTCCCAAAAGTCAAGCTTGAATTCTGAAGCAAAAGTTGGATATTTCGTAAATACCCTTACTGATATTTGATTGAACTAATTTTTTGCAAGGATCTAAAATAAAATATTTTGAACAAAATGAGCGGCTTTGATACATTTTCCAAAGCCATATGTACCTGGTGTATGTATTCTTCCGTACTCATATTCTTTCCAATTATCACTTGCTTCACGTAGTGCGACTCAGCAATACATGGTTCTAGTGTGACATTTGAGCTTTAATTGCATTTGAGCCATCCATCTAAGCAATGGACGACTCGCATGCTGCACTATAACCCTATGGTGCGTTCCTGTACTAGGGCACCTTGTACACTGTGTGGTTTAAAGAAAAAGATAATTTGCAATGTGTTTTTTTTAACTCGTGGAAATAACAGAAAGAGAGAAAAATAAAACAAAAACTTTCATTGTTTGAGATAAAAAGAGAAAAGGAAATAAATAGAATCTATAATACAAAATATTAGATACATGAGAATTTTTTGTATTCTTCTTCATATTTTCTTTTTAATTATATTTTTTTCTATTCCATTTGACAAGTCCAAACAGACTGTAAAGGAAAAGGAAACAGAAGAGTGGATAAAATAATTAGGAAAAAAAATATATGAAAAAGTGTAGAAGAATTTTAAGGCGCTCAATATTTTATTATGCTATTTCCTTATTTCTTACTTCTCAAACCAAACAATGGAAGATACCAATTTTTCTTATTTTTCCCTCTCTTCCTTTCTTTTCTCTAAGCTAAAACCAAACATAAAATAGTAAAAAGAAAGATGAAACAAATTAAAAGGAAGGAATGGAATTATTTTTATCAGCCTTTTTATTTTTTATATGGTGAGATATGACAAAAATTATAATTCTTTGTTTTCTCCCACCCTCCACTCTTCAAGGAGAATAATGTATTATAAACTCAGAAGAAGTGAAAAATGAAAAGTATTTATTATGGCTTTTCTAAGATCTTTAGTCTGAGATTTGGTAGTCCCGGCGTCAGCATGAGCTAGCAAGAATATAAATTTAATTGCGTTATAGTCGGAGTACTATTTAGTATTTGTTTATTTGTTTATAATCAATATTCATACATTAATATTTTCGATTAACCCAACAAAAAAAATCATATATCATAAATATATTTTTTAAACTGTGTTTATCTTGTTTTGATATGTAATTTTACACTGATAAAATAACTACCGCCCAAGACCGGCTTTAGTCCAACCATTGCGCCATAACCTCCTCCAACTGCACCCACCATCGGACCACCAAACCGCACTAGCATCAACTGATTGAAGCACTGGCTAGTCAGATGGTGCAGGGAGCAAATCGGACCTCAAGCAGAACATCATCACAAACTTGATCTCCACCACCAGACAAGAAGCCACCCGACAAGGAGCCCAGCAAAATTTCTTTTGCCGTTAAAAAAAAGAAGTAGATAAAAATAAATAACTTCCCATTTTTTGAAAGACAGTTTTAATTCCCTTTTTTTTTTGTCCGAATTTAGTCCAATTTTTGTTTGGATTTAGCTGGTAATTTGTTGGTCATGTGCTTGGTATTGGTTTTATTTTCTTCAAACCTGATCTCGCTAGGCGAGTTTGAAATAGTATTGCACGTACTATACTCTGATTGATCTCTACAATGGTTTATCCGGTCTGTAAGAAAATCCCTCTCTGTCGTGCAAACTTTCGCCTCGCCAGTCCCCTCACAACTTCTCCCATTTGCCAAAAAAGAAACAGAAAGTCTACAGCCACCACACTAATCGGATTGAGCTGATGTTCTGCAATGCCCATTCGGTTTTTTTTTTAAATTATTGAATGGCTTGAATCATCCGTGCGAGGCCCGGAATGGACCCCACACGGCGTGCGGTGGCCGGCCACCGCATTTTTGATGCGGTGGCTGTAGCACTGCTAAAAAAGAAAAAGAAAAAAAGTAATACAAGAAAGAAAAGATACTTATTACTATTTTTTTTTTTAAAAAAGAAGGAAAACCCGTATCCATGTGTGCGTCTGCAAATCCTTCGGTTCAATACAAGGCCACATATGCTTACGCTCGTGTAGGCGGAGCAGACAGAACACCACAGCAAAACCAACCCTATCATCATCACCATCACAATCCCCATCTCCACTTGAACTCAGCGAACAAGATTACGACCCTTTCGAAGAATCCTCGCTAATTTTTCAGCGGCGCAAAAAATTTGACCCAGATTTTCATATAGCAGAAAATGCCCGACTTTGTATATATTCAGTAAAGATCTGAGCCCCGATGGAGTCATCACCCACGCGATTCTTCAGAGCTTGAATGTGTAGATTCAACTACTTGTCTCCGATCGTTCTCGGTTTGCAGCATCGGAGGTACGATCTGTTAGCTCGATCACTTCGTACGATGATTAGTTTGATTACTTTTTTGTAAGTTAATCACGATCGGATTAGATTGACGTAGATTTCATTTAGTTTGAATTTTTTTATCGTTGACATTGTTGATTTCACGATCAGATCGCATAGATATAGCCGTTATATCATCTAATTTTTGGTTGGTTATATTCTGGAGGAACTAAAGATTCTTTCATTTTCCTCGACACTTATTGATGTTTGTTTATATGCATGAAAAAGTTGTTCTTTGTATGCTAGAGCATGAAAAGATTGATGTGTGTTTCCATTTTAGCTACATACGTGTTCATATTCCTTTATGCGGACAAAACAAGATTTTTGCGGCATAGTAAATACAAAAAAATGCCTAATTGGTCTGCTAAGAAAGCCTATGACTCCGATCAAATCATATTGAATTCCTCAGACTCGTAAATGATTGAAAGCTTGCTTAAATGGCAGCTGTCCAATGGTTCTTTCGTTTGTGAATGTATTCAATACCGAGGGCAATTGTTAGTCTGCGCGTAAGCTGGCCCAAACACTTGAGCGATAAAAGAAAAAATTACCTAGGGCGATTGATAGTATTCCATTTCTTAAAAGGCAGGGAATACAAGAACCATTGAAATGGTGGCTACTATAGAGTAAACTGCTCATTTTCCTTGTTAATGATGGTTTGCAGGAGTTCCAAAGGGATACTGGGTCATCTGATTTGCATGGGGTGACAATGCCGGAGCTGCGAAGCGGAGCACGGAGATCGAAACGGCTTGGTGATCTTCAGCCTGCCCCTAAACCAGTGGATCCAGTGGAAAATTGTGTCTTACCTGCTCAAAACAGAACCAGGAGGAGAGTTGGCGGAGGAAGAGCAAGGGGTGGTAATGCCACACTAACAAAAGGTCCTTCGGCAGTGACACCTGTAAGGGCTGGTAGAGGAAGGGGAATTAGGTTGATAGATCTAGACCCTGAGCCTCCCTGTCAAGTTCTTCCTGAACCTGTTGCTATAGGGGTCGGAGAACCAGTTGCCAATAGAGTAGCAGAAGTTGCAGATAAAGACGTTGCAATGGAGGCCGGAAGTGCTGATAAATTGGGTGTTGAAGAAGAAGCAAGCACAACTCCCGTTCCTGACCGGGTATCTTATTGATACCCCATAGTTCCTTTTTGCAATGTTTCTATTATCGTGCTTATCATCTAGTCCCTCCATTTTTGTTATCCACACACCCCCCCCCCCCCCCCCCCCCCCTGTGGCAGTTGTTCTGCTTATATCTGGTCAATTAATTACATAATTTGGTGAGGAAAAACTCAAGGTTATTTTTTGAGATGTCTGAAATAGTAAAAATGGAGTCCATCTATTTGAGTCGGACCAATGTATTTGGCTTTTGTCATTGTTATATATCTTCGCAAGTTTTTTTTGGTAGTTAAGTTGTCTTCTGTCAATTAAGGAAGAGTTTTGTTGCAGGTACAAGTAAGTAATTCTCCGACCTATAAGGTAGAAAGGAAGTTGGGGAAGGGTGGTTTTGGCCAAGTTTATGTAGGCAGAAGGGTTAGTGGTGGCAGTGGACGAACAGGACCAGATGCAGTTGAGGTAATTCAACTGTTCATATCTATCTTTGAGGTCTCCACTAGCCATTTTCATTCAAAGCGATGCAATAAGATTTTATTATACAGGTCGCTGTTAAGTTTGAGCACCGAAATAGTAAAGGATGCAATTATGGGCCTCCCTATGAGTGGCAAGTGTACAAGTAAGAACCATTTCCACATGCCACGTATATATTGAGCTGTACTAATCTAATTTTAAATGCCTTCAATGCATTAACTCACTCCTGATCTTCTTGATAAAGTACTTTGAACGGGTGTTATGGGATACCATCTGCTCACTACAAGGGTCGCCAGGGAGATTTTTACATTTTGGTGAGTTTAGTTTGCCATCTTTTTTCATCAGGTCTTCCAAATATAATCATGGTGCCTAGGTCATTAAAAAGTATGTTTCAGGTAATGGACATGCTTGGGCCCAGCCTTTGGGATGTCTGGAATTCTTTAGGCCAGTCGTATGTCTCTCTCTCTCTTACACCACCACACTCACACCCACATGCCCAAGTATTTTGCCTTCATGGTTTGCACACATGTTTTTAAAGCTAATTTAGATGTTTTGATATCCTGCCATAGGATGTCACCAAGCATGGCTGCTTGCATTGCAGTGGAAGCTATATCAATACTTGAAAAGCTTCACTTGAAGGGGTATGTCCTATTAATAACATATATGCTTCTAAGGTTAAAATAATGTCTCTTGTGGCTCATAAACTGTGACGAAGTCGTTACACAGTACTAATTGTTAGTATTTACTCCTAATTTGTGCTTTTCTTTCCTATAATATGAAGTCAAAATTTGGAATTTAATATTTTACTTGCTCAACCTGGATTTCTATGGTTTATTTGACTTGGGGCTTCTAATAACAAGGTTTGTGCATGGAGATGTGAAGCCAGAGAATTTTTTACTTGGTCAACCTGGATCTGCTGATGACAAGAAGCTATATCTTATTGACCTTGGTTTGGGTATGCTGTCTGCTCTTATTTTGTCTTCTATGTTTATCACTCCGTCCGCACTCCCTAAAACATCAACACGTAGGAGTGCAATATCTACAAAGGGCCACCCCTTCATAGCAAATTATTGTTGGTAGTGCCTCTAATATGTTCTTGTTGATTCAGCATCTAAATGGAAGGATGCATCATCAGGACAGCATGTTGAATATGATCAGCGGCCTGATATATTCAGGTGTGTAATTTTGTGTAATGTTAATCATATAGCCTTGTTTAAAATGTACTAACAGGCTTCTGCAACAGGGGCACAGTACGATATGCAAGTGTCCATGCACATTTAGGCCGGACAGGGAGTAGAAGGGATGATCTTGAGTCATTGGCGTATACCTTGATATTTCTCATTAAAGGAAGACTACCATGGCAAGGCTATCAGGCAAGTTATAGCATCATTGCACCGTTCCATGTGTTCATGTTGAGTTTTTGCATCAGCTGATAAATTCTTATGTCATTAATTACTTTCCTTTTGTTTTTCATATTACAGGGGGACAACAAGAGTTTTCTTGTTTGCAAGAAGAAAATGGCTACTTCTCCAGAGTTGATGTGTTGCTTTTGTCCTGCCCCATTCAAAGAGTTCCTTGAAGCTGTCACAGTTATGAAATTTGATGAGGAACCAAATTACTCCAAACTGATATCCTATTTTGAAAGTCTGATTGAACCGTGCACGTCACTGAGGCCAATTAGAATCGATGGTGCCCTCAAGGTTATTTTTTGCAGTCTTCTATTTTGAGCTTTGTAAGATTCATGAGATGTTAATGTCCGTATCGACTTCTGCATCAGGTTGGGCAGAAGCGTGGAAGATTACTCATAAATTTGGAAGAAGATGAACAACCTAAGAAGAAAGTAAGGCTAGGTAGTCCTGCTACCCAATGGGTGTCAGTCTACAATGCTCGCCGTCCCATGAAGCAGAGGTGAGTCACTTTTTGCGTTTTTACATATAATTACTCGTTGTGTAATGAGTTTGCATTAATAATTCTTCAGATTGCACTTCTCCTCATGGAGCATTCAACGGTTTCTTCTGGCGCTCAAATCTTACTTCCACTTTTTAGACTTAAGAAATTATAATCTATCTGGTCTGCTGTAAAAAACATCATATATCTGTGGTAGTATCATAGGTGCTTTAGCCGCCAGACCTGAGAGTGGGAAGAGTGTTACAGGAATCAATTGAGTTTTGTTTCCGTATATTGATGTTCTTCCATTTGTGCTTATAAGAATGTATTTTCTGTTTTGCCAGAAGAGGGTGGTACTCTAACTCGATAACCATCAGGCTGTCACTTTTTCTATTGTTCCAACTGTTAATATGGAAGTTTCTGTGGTAACTTTTTGGTGCATTTATCATATCTCTCTCACACACTCTTATGAAAGAAAGAAAAAGGAGGAAAACTGCAGACATGGACTTGATTAGATGGAATTGGTGTGTTGGGTGAGACAACTCAAACATTTGATTTGGATTGGATTGTGCTGTCCAAAAATTAATTGACGATTAAGATGGTAGGACTTTGTAAGATAAGCGATGTAAAGCATATTAATATATCTATCATATGGAGATAATGAAATGGACAGTGGATTTCTCTTTTTGACAGAAATGTCATTAAGGGGAGTTAAAGCATCTAACTTAAAACCAATTCACAATGAGTGGAGAGGTTGCTCAGGCTCATATACTAGTCGTGGAGCTAGTAGTCAAGGTGATATTAACTAATGTGGGTATCAAGCTGAGAACATGTATCAATCTGACACTCCTATCTCGTGTGCTCGGTCTTTATGTGGGGAGACAGATAAATTGACTTGAACAAGGTGCATGAACAAGAGTAGAGCAAAGTACACAATGATAGAGACTGGGTTGACAAGTCTTGACCCTCTTGGAACCATGGCCCTCATATCATGGCAACTAAGTTCAATCCTAGCCCTAATAGCTGCCCTATTATTCTCTCCGGTAGCAACGAATCCATCAAAGTCAGGGCTACTTTGGACCCATACCTGAATATCCGAATGCTAGCTGTTCCGAGCTGGAGTTTTACACAAGACCTCCCATATTGTGGTTTTCTAAGTGACAATCTTAAACTGCGGGCTACCTTGTTGGAGTTCTACTCTATTATTGCTTAGCCAAAAGTAGATCATTCAAGAGCGTAAAATAAGCAAAGCTATCAACCCTAATAAAAATGAGAATCAAAAGACTAAACTACTCCCGAGCATAAATAAAAAACAAAAGTATGTTAACACTAAAGATAAGCAAGAGAGTTCAGTACACCATTCTCGAGAAAGATGGTTTCAATCCCCCTCTCATATCCTGAGTAACTCGATACCCATATGGCCATATCTGTATTGTTAGATTACACTGCAATGCTGCAAATTAATTCGAGTCTCTCGATTTGTAATCAATTGATGGTATCAATCCCCGACTCATATCTTCGTTGACAACTATAGCCCTCTGGGAAATATCTATATTGTTAGATTACATCACAATGACCGTTCGTTGAGTCTCTCGATTCGCACTTCATCTTTTCTTCTCACTGTTCTGGGCCCACAAACTGTTTTCGTGTTTGGCAGTGGTCAACTACGATAGTTCTTTGAAGATATAATGAACCTGAGGATCAGCATCAGTTCCTTGGATATGTTTCCAAGGTGCAAACTTAGAAGTTAGATAGCTAATAAATTAACAAGTAGTTGCCACATCTCCCATTAGCGGTTAAAGCATAATCTTATGTGGACGGCATTTTCAAGATTAAAGATGAAGATAGGGAAACGTTTTCAGGTGATTTGTGTCTACATATCCTACTTTTGTGGTGTTCTTTTTTTGTCCAGTTGTACTTTTACTTCCTTCTTTTGCTACTTGTCGGGTATATTATCTGAACAAATTTAGGATTCTGTTTGCTGAAGTTGAGTTATTGAAGTGTTTTATGAAATTTCAAAAATTTGAGGTCAGCATGCATATTACAATCCTTTTGAAAGGCTTGAAATGGGCTACCAGCCGCGTATACATTGTGAAGAAATGAAATTGGTTTGGTGAAATCATTGAAAGGAGGATGTTGTTTGTGGACTTTTCAGGATCTTATTTGTGGAATTTTGTCCAGAAAAAAGTTCTGTAGTTGAAGAGACTTAAATGAGTTAACAAAATTTGAATCTTTCCATTATGTTATATACATCTTGATGAAGATATACTATATCGTCACATTAATCTTGCCCACTGGCATCTTGTCTTAGAAATATATCCTAAAACTTTCCCAAAGAAACATTGAATTTCCATTTTTAAAGGCCTTAACAATTGAGTTTTGCACGAAACACCTTAGGTTAGGGCAAGTTTTACTTCGTGGACTATTTTCGATCAAACATTGTAGACCCTACCCGATCCACCAACGTTCGGAAGTCACGAGTTCACCATTTTGCCACTGAACGGTCAAGTTTCTCCACGAACTTGCTACCCAACAACACCGCAGCAGTTACTTTTTGGATAGGTGGGATCAAAAGATATGTACCTTTTGTACATAGCTTCCCTTTTCCGATGTAATTGGGTGACGCCCCTTGGCGCCCATCTTTGTACTCTTGTTCTCTTTGTTTTTTTCTTTTGTAAAAAATTCCGTGTTAACAAAGCGAATGTTTGAGCTTGACTGCTATCCTACTAACCTTCTTCGGTGCTCAAAAGTTTTTCGTAACATACGGTGAGCAAAGCATACCCTTAATGGATATTCCTAGCTTTTGTGATCCCTTTTATTGTCAGTATATGATGGGTCGATCCATTCTATTTCAATCCAAAACATTACCTTCTTGGGTAGACACTGATTTGGGGTCACCGGAGGCATTAAAACTAAGATTGCAGGAATGAGCAAGGTCCAGGTCTTCCACTTTAAAAAGAGGCTGTGTCTGTCCTGCCAACCGCAGTGGAATTGCCACTGGTGCTTCAAAGATAGCAATTTGGTTTTTGGCATACATAATTATACCATAGTACCCTGATTCTATTTTCAAAATGTACCTCCGCTCTATGGTCAATTTGCTGGCCCATTGGCGTGGTATATATAAAGAGAGAGGGATAGGGCAGGTCAGTTTATCCTGATCAACATTGAGCTTTGAGAATCAAACTCCAACCTCCCCTTCCTTTTTAACAATTGGGTGACAACAGCTTTGGCATTTATCTCCATTTCTGTAATTTATTGCGTATGAGAACTTAAAAAGCAGGAGCATTACATTGCTGATTGTTTTATGTGAATAAATTTGGTAGGTATGGTTTGCATTTGAGAGAGAATCCATGATACGTGACAAAAGCAGTTGGGGACACATAAAATTACCGAATAATGTCCTTTTTACGGGTTGGTTTAACTTAGAGAGGATTACTTGTTTATTGATAAAACCTAGAGTGATTTGTGGGCGCACTAGCGCAAGGTGGAGAAAGACGAGAGTTATCTTTCTGTGATTGAAGTAATTACCTACTAAATTTCTAAATTGGTCATGAGATTAACAAAGTTTGTAACTAAACCTCTATCAGGAGGAGCCTCGGCCGCTGTTACTCTGTCTTCCTCTAATTGCTTCATCACAGTAATTGAATTCGTACTTTTCAGATGTGCGTCTATGTTCCTAAACTTTACTTGATGGAGTTTCACTGGCAAATGGTTTGAACTTTGAAATAACTAGGTTTCCAAGCCTTGTGCGAGATTGACAATCTCTTTTAAAGAGCAATCTACTTCTGCCTCTTGCGCATTTCACTCTTTCCTCAGGTTTAAAACTAAACCTCATATCCAGGAGCACATGCGTTTTGGATTTTGAAAATAATGGAAGCTTGTATATGTTCTTTTTATCTCGCTTCTTTAGATGATGTCTTATTTAGATGGGGCTTTGGAGATTCAATTAAGTCTAATGTGTTCTCAATGTGAAGGTTTAAAACACGGGTAATCCCTTTAAAAGGGCCCAATTCCCAAACCTAGTACTGGCTGCTTTGAAACTGAAAATGTAGAAATGTATGCATGGGAAATCCCATTGAATCTGATTGGAAGTCGTCGATCTTTGCATAAAACTAGATCTGTTAATAGTAACTTTTAGTTTGATAGATTCCAAAATAGGCTCAGAGAATTTATTCCGATTACTGGTTATAGAACATTCTTCTGCTCATAAATAAAATGATAATCTGTTGGATTTGCAGATATCACTACAATGTTGCGGACTCAAGGCTGCACCAGCATGTGGAAAAGGGTATGGAAGATGGATTATATATCAGCTGTGTCGCTTCTGCAGCTAATCTTTGGGCCCTCATTATGGATGCGGGAACAGGTTTCTGTTCCCAGGTTTATGAACTCTCGGCTGTTTTCTTGCATAAGGTCATTTTCTGATGTTTCGATGCTATTGTCTCTGTGTTTGATTCTTGTAAAGAGATACTCACTTTTTTTGTGTGGTTCTGATCAGGATTGGATCATGGAACAGTGGGAAAAGAATTATTATATCAGCTCGATCGCTGGTGCTACCAATGGGAGTTCCTTGGTAATTATGTCCAAAGGTTTGTAAATGAACTATTTTTTCCATGAGTTATGGAAATTATGGAAGTGGTTCAGATTTGTGTTGTTTGATTGTAATTTCATGCTACTTTCATGAATTGCATTTCCTCGGCACAAAATTTTGTTGCTGATAATAGTTGCTATGTGTACAATTAGATACAGGCTATTGTAGAGAGGTTTATGGTAAGTCATTTCAATCCCTGATTAGTAGTAGTTCAGATTTCAGGGTGGGGAGACTCAGGAGTGGCTTTTCTTTATTTATGGCGCGGTATAAGTCTTTATACAGTAGAAATATACCAGGAGGCCCTCCTTACTTTATACGCAAATCCCTGAACTTGATCTCCCATACGCGATTACTTATGCAGTCATTGTGGTACGAAGCTTGTTCCAGTATTTACAGGAATTGATGCTTCATTGATCAGTGGCAATGGGAGAGCCCTCTCTTTTTAATAATATATATAGACTATCTACAATTCTTAGTATTGCTTTATCACAATAAACTCAAACTTGACTCATGGTTAATTGTTTTCCATGCTGTCTATCATTTGTGTATGACCTGCTGCACACGGTTAGTTCTCTAGTAATGATGCTCTGCAATTGGTTAGGAACTCCTTACACCCAGCAGTCCTACAAAGTGAGTGAAGCTTTTCCTTTCAAATGGATTAACAAAAAGTGGAAAGAAGGTTTTCATGTCACATCCATGACAACTGCTGGCAGTCGTTGGGGTGTGGTAATGTCAAGGAACTCTGGATATTCTGAGCAGGTATGGCTGTCCAATCAAGTCATAACTTGTGTTAAAGATTATATTTGATGACAAGATCATGTTGCCAAAGATATCAGATGTCCCATGATTTACAGCTATTGTTGTAGACACTGGAGACCACATGACTATGCTTATCTCGGCTTACATCTTGAATTTTGTATTTGCCATTTATATCATTCTCTACAACTAAGGGATGCGATTTTATAATCCATGACTACGTGTATCATTTTGCTTTCATGATCATGCGTATCTGGTTTGACCATTCTGATAGAGAAAGGAATCAAGGGATTAATACTATCATACACATCATGGTATGGTATATTCCTTGTAGTTTGGGATGTGGGATGTAATATCCGATGGGTATTAAATCCTGACTGCAAAGGTTCCAATCAAACAGAGGATAGTTCCAATCAAACAGTGGATTTGTAGTCGCCTCGGATTTATAGTCCAATTGGATGCTCTAATCTGGAGATGTAGCACCCCTTTGTGTGCTTGTGCAAGGCCAAGATTGACTGAACCATTTTTAATATTCTTCTTTTCCTCTTCATTGCTTATTTTTTTATCAACTCAACTCACTGCATTCCGATTGTGCAAACCTACATTGCCAGGCAGGCTGATGCTAATCTTTTGAACTTGCTTCTACCAGGTAGTGGAGCTTGACTTTTTGTACCCAAGTGAAGGAATACACAGGCGGTGGGAGAGTGGTTACAGAATAACTTCCATGGCTGCTACTGCTGATCAAGCAGCTTTCATACTGAGCGTACCAAAACGTAAAATCATCGACGAGACTCAAGAAACTCTACGTACCTCTTCCTTCCCAAGCACCCATGTAAAGGTAATTATTGGTTCTTATTCTGTCCAATTGCATTATGTTAGTTCAGAACCTTTCCTTAGATGCATTTAATCAACTGATGATATAATGCAATTGGAGCAGAAATATGGAGGGATTGGTTTTTTGAATCTCTTTTAACAGTCTAGTCAGAGTGTGAGCTGCGACCAATATCTATTCACTAAAAACGATTCACTGAAATCAGAAAATGTGGAAAATAGGGTGGCTGCAACCAATAGGATGTCAGCGTCATCAAAACCAAGTTACTTGTGCCTGCACATCTGTAGATTTAAATGTTGATGTGCATGAAATTAAATTGATATAGGTGTGCTTCTTGAAATCAAATTGCCATTGTTTATTTTGTGGTGGGTTCCTTATCTTGTCTCCGGTTTTGTTTATTCGTTCCAAATGGAAGTGGTTCATTGTGCAACCTATATCCTTGTTGCAGGAAAAATGGTCCAAAAATCTCTACATTGCATCTATATGTTACGGTCGGACTGTTTGCTAATGGGTGATGCACATTGCATCCATTCAACGAAACAGACTTGGGGAGTCGAATTTCGAGCAGGGGTGAAAAATTCGATTTTCCGGTTTCCAGGTGGATGCTAGATCAGAAGAAATCCTGGCTTCCCATGTAAATCTTCCTCAATGTTGCTGTAGAAAGGGAGAATAAAAGTGTGACAGACGACAAACAGGAGTTGCCGAAAATGTGAACTGAGAGATATGGGAAACTGTTGGTTTGGCAACAGACACCGTGTATTTTGCATTGCTGACCTGGTAATTGCAGCCAAAGTTGTGGTTCTTAGCTGTCATTGTACATTCTATAATGCGAAAACGAGTGCTACATACATGGAGTAATTTATACTGATACAACTACTATTTTATTTTTTGGTTCAATTCATAAGTAAAAAAAGGTGTTGAATATGGTTTCAACTCCTGTCTTTGTCAATTTTCTGTATTCGCATCTGTAGAGTTATTGTTTATGAAACTTTGAACAAATGTATCACTGGAAACCGAAAGGTTTAGACGGGATTGAGATGCATATACAGGAGATTTTCACGAAGTACTTTGTTGAAGTTGTTCAGCTATAACAGTTTTCATTTTAGCAGATTGGATGACCTGCATCGCATGGAATCAGAAAAAATACACAGAAATGCCAGACCCAACTGGTGTGTGATTAGAGAACCACTTCTAGTGAAGTTGGTTGCTCATCTCCCTCCCTTCAGTGGTGACCAGAGGGTTCGAGTCCCATGGGGGGTGGGGCTTTGGGGGTAAGGGCTATGGATAACCTTTGGATCTCCCTGTGCTAATTTTAACACTTCCACTGATGTATACAATGTTGAAAAAAAAAAACAAAAAAAAACTAGTGTTAGATTAAGTCAACCAAAAAATGCCAACCAGACTGCAAGCCGTTGGTGGTGGGCTAGGTTAGACAATTGTGAACTTCAATTTAATTTGTTAAGAGCTACTATTTGAGATTTGGTAGATTTCTTCACTATGTCCTGAAAATGGCCCCCATCTACAAACCCCACAATATTTTGTCCGCCTCTAAACCTCGCCCCAGCCACCCCCAACCACCTCCGCGAGATCCTCCCATCCCTGTATCTCTTACCAACTACCACTGGTTTAGTGCTCTACCTCAAGAAAATCACCGTCGATACGGCTTCAAGAAATCGAACTATGACCACTAGTCCATCTCTAGGGGTCTGGATCTGCACAATGGGTTTTTTGTTTTTGTTTTAATGGATGAAGCTGGAGCGCTAAATTACTCTGCACTGTGCGGGCTTAGCATTAATATGTTATGATGTTCTTGCTGGTGGTCAGAGCTTGGGGTTTGCGGCAGAAGCAGTGTGGTTGGGGTGGCTAGGAGTTTTGGGGGTTAAGGTAGAGGTTGACAGGTTGTGGTGTCTAGGTTGGGGTGGTGGTAGAGGGTTGTGTTGAAGCTGGGTGTGAAGGCTGGAGGTGGTGGCAGAGGAGGTTGATGCGTGGGACGAAAATTATCAGGTAGTGTAAAACTTACGTCACATAAATAAGGGTGTGCGAAAATTCTTTTAATCCTGCTCAGCTCCAGTCGACCTGCACCGACAATCGCCATTGGGCAGGATAAACGGTTTGGGTTGGGTTGACTACAGGTTATACCTTCTTAATCTGGTATGTGTTTGAGTTAAAAAAAGTATTACGCACGTTGTCGTTAGCTGTTAATCTTCCCTCCACCATTCAATGATCTATAGTGTCTTCGCTTTTTTGTTTAAATGACTCTTGTCATTGTGCTATTGTTTCTTATTTTTATTTAAAATTCTCAACCTGCCCAATCTACCTTGATTCGCTGTCTCTTCGATTTTGAGGTTGTGTTGGTGAAAGAAGAATTCAACCTGCAAAGTATGCGTTGGTTGAGAATTTGTCCCATAACCCGTGTAGACCAACCCTAATTATTCGAACGTCGCGACCACCAACTTAAACCTCGAGGCCGCAAGTTCATGCCGTGAGTACATCTTATAATGGGAGGGACTAGGGAGTTTGATGTGTAATGAAACGAAAAGTGTGCGCAAAAATAGAAGCTCCATCAGGGTGTAAAGTGTAACCATTTTTACCTAATCGGGGTAAAAGTGTAAATAACTTCCAAAATTTTGGAGGAGATTTCCGTCATTTTCCATCTCCCCTATAAATGCACCATTCATGCGTCGTCCTAAAACCCTAAACCCCGATCCGCCGTTCTGAAACCCTTTCTTTTATCTTTCTTCACTCACTCCCCTCTCCCTCTGCTCTCGACCAAACATCATGCCGCGACCACCTCTAAGAGGCCGTGGAGGCGGTGGATTTAGGAGCGGAAGGGACGGTGGCCGAGGCGGCGGTGGATTTAGGGGCGGAAGAGACGGTGGCCGCGGACGCGGTGGGCGCTTCGGTGGCGGCGGCCGCTTTGGTGGGCGCGACGATTATAACCAACCCCCTGAGGAAGTAGTTGGTCCGTTCTTTCTTCTTATATACATGTTTTCATTGCTAATTAGGATTAACCTAGCTCTTGTTTAAGTGTGTTAGCATTTTATACTTTTCTTTTCTATAGTCATTGGGAGATATTTAAGAAGAAGAAAGCTCCATAAGTTGATAGCGTATATTAATAGAGATATTATTTAAAACATTACGAATGAGACTATCATGCATCAATTTTGAAAATATTAAAAACCATTGCGGCCATTTGTAAATGAATAGATTCTACCTTGTTGTTGAAAATCTTAGTGTAAATTTTCAATTTTTTTTCCGATTGTCTAGTATGAAAACAGATTATATATGCTGTAGATACTCGACCCAAGTGCAAGTAAATCCTGGCTCCGCCCCTGTATTGTTATGTATGTATTTATGCATGTATCTCTTTACTATGTATTTGTGCTTATGCATATTCATTCATGACGTTTGAATGTGGGGTTTTTTGATGTATATTGCAGAGGTTTCGACATTTCTTCATGCTTGCGAGGGTGAAGCGGTGACTAAGCTCACGAATGAGAAAATACCCTACTTTAATGCTAATATTTATCTGCAGAACAAGACTCCCATTGGCAGAGTGGAGGAAATCTTTGGCCCCATCAATGAATCCGTGAGCCCCTTATTTGCTCTTTCTTGATGATTTTGTGTATCTTCGTGGAATGCATGCTATCTATTGTGTTTAGGGCTGCTGTATATTGTTGACTAATAACAAGCATCCCAATAACTCAGTTAGTTGGTGATACAAAATGGTGATAAAAGTTTGTTCGTACAACAGTTCTCATGTTTTTGTTTGTAATTCATTATTTTTAGTCCTGGAGTTATGCATGATTTCTCATTTGGTTTTTGTTATTGGCACTTGGCAGTACTTCTCGGTTAAAATGATGGAAGGCATTATAGCGACTTCCTATGCGGCTGGCGACAAGTTCTACATTGACCCGGCTAAGCTGTTGCCACTGGCACGATTCCTTCCGCAGCCAAAGTATGTTTCTTTGTTTTCTAAGGGTTTGAGTTGTATATTTCTTGCTTGCTTGCTTGCGTGGGGATTGATCTTAGCAGTTCAGATGCACATGCCTATATGGGGGGTCTCATGTGAATAGGCAATTAGGGTGTTCACTGACAAATTATATATCCCTTTATCTCTTGCTTGCTTCGATCAGATTCTCACAAGTGTCAAACAAAGCAGAGAACCATATTTTTTCCTTACATAATTTCGCACTTGTGGCACACAATTTACTAACTGCGATGATTATGTAGTACCTTTTGTGAATAGGGAACTACTTAGCTACAATTTAGAAACTTTGACACAAGTCCCCTCTGAGTTGGGGAATGCAATAAAATTGTAGAAACCGCCTACCCAACCAGGTATGGGTTTGTTTGTGCAAGAGATCGGTTCGGCTTCGGGTTCAAAAATGTCAGAAGTGAGCGATTTGAGTTGGTAATATAACTCTTTTGCGATATTGTGTCAAAAGCATGTGTAGCTCATCAAAAAGAATATCGAATTAACATGTCGAAAGGAGATTGCATTTAGTTATTAGTTATGTATGCATGTAGTCCGGACATCATTGAATTTGTATTTTGAGCCTCTGTACTACTTAATCATACCTGTTGTTCTTTTACAAACCAACCTGAATTTCCTTGGTTGGGGTAGCTTCAGTTCCATTTGGTTCTTTCTGGGTTAAAAAGTTGAGAACCAACTACAGCTGGTTCGGTTCTGGGCAAGGCCATTACCTAGGTATGAAGGTTCTCTAAAATAAATCACCGACTTTTTAAATGATCGATGATCTGGTGCCGTTTGTTTTGTCTGGCTTCCATTCTAACCAAAGAGATAGATTTGGTAACATTTTCCCTTGATTTGGTGGACTTCATTGAGTTCTCATTGAACTAAGCTTTGTTATCGCGTTGTGGTTGCAGGGGATCCATGCAAGGTGGTAGAGGGGGAGGGCGTGGAGGCGGAGGGCGTGGCAGAGGGGGTGACCGTGGTGGGTTTCGTGGAAGGGGGGCTCCAAGGGGCAGAGGCGGACCTCGTGGTGGGTTTCGTGGAAGGGGGGCTCCAAGGGGCAGATGGTAAAACATTGTTTTTGTACTTTATCTAATGCTCATCTCCGTCCATCTCCTTTGACTTTGAGTTGTCATTCCTAAACAATTTAACATTCGCTTGTTGGTTTTTCTATGAACGTTTGGTTAATGAATCAGTGGAATTTATTGGCACATTTCTCGTACCCCTATCAGTAGAACAGGGTTCTTATATTTCCTCATGTATTTTCATTTCACGACAAGTTTCCTAGGTTACCAATTCGGCAGGAGGGTGCTAGTAAATTTCCAGTTTTAATCCTATTTCAATTGGGAAACAATTCTAAGTATAATTGGTCATTTCATGTGATTTTAGTAGCCTTTTCTTAAACAAATATGGTCCTTTCGGAAACGTACTAGGAGTTTCCCCAGAATTTTCAGAAACCCACTTCTGGAAAAGCGCTTTTCCCTATCAAATTGAGGCTCCTGGTAATTGGGTTCAGCTCTTCTCCATGAGAAAATTTTGGGTACCGGGTGGTTGCCACATGGCCATGCCCATGTGCTGCCCGCAAGGCATTAATGGACGGCCCGAATGCGCCGAGCGGTCACATGTGGTAACCATCCGGCATTACAAAATTTCCCCTTCTCCATACCCAATTTGTTCATACTCCTCCAAACTCCGTGGCTCACAAGAATAATACTACGTAGTATGTTTGCAAAGAATCAGTTTAATTGGATCTCAATAGGCATGCAAACAAGTTACATTTTAAGTCCACTCGCCTACCGATTTTTTTATCTAACTAATTTTTTGTAAAAATGTTCTTTGTGGGTTCTGCGAGTCGATGGTTTGGATTATGGTTACGGGTAGCTTATAACATCTTTTCTGCCCTGGATGATTGGGGGACAACACGAAGGACATGTCAGAAACTTGAAATGAAGATTGGTGATCAAACGTCGAACCTTGAAATTCGCATCAATGCATCCCCAAAATGAGATAAATCACAAGTCCTAACTTATATGACCTTGTGAGAGAGAAGGAAACCTGCTTCATCAACTTCCCTTCATGAGAATTCGCAACACAATGGAAGATGAAAAGCTACTAGAACTCATACAACCGAAAATAATGGTTTTAACCAAAACCATAATTTTATGACAAAAAAACCCCTTGGTAGTAAGGGGTTGAAGCCTTATTCTTTCTTTTATTGAAGCAGTGAAAATAGTGATCATCATCATCATCTCCTCAGGTCTCAGGCTCCCCAACCCCTGAGAACTGTAGCACGGGCAACGCGATTAACCCCGAGGGTGAAGGCTCCCATTCGGAGATCGCAGTTGTGGGTTTTGCACATTTCCTTCACACCCTTGAAACCGTTTGTCATGTACGTCTTCAGCTCATTGTTCACTTTTTCCTCGTCCCACAGGAAGCCTTGAATGTTCTATATTCGCACAAAATGATAAAATACATGTGAAAAATAGGTGTTTATAGTTCGGTCACTATGAATGTCATAGTATGTAAGAGAATGACTAAAGTTCAAAGCATTCCTTTTGCAAATTAGAACAGTTATTTAGTTGAAGCAATGTAGTATGGAAAAGGAAGGAAAAAAAAGAAAGAGGGGGAGGAAGCCAAGCACCAGAATGCTATATATAGACCGAAACCTCCAGATAGGCCACCAGAATTAGAAAACATTGGCAGTGGATGTTTGTGTCCCGAATAAAATGACTGATTCACTCATTGGAACATGCGAAACGAGCTGTTGAACGTAACCTACTTTCTAAAAATTGGGATAGACTTGAAAAGGAATGTTTGTTGATATGTGGGAATGTGATACCTGAACCCACTCAAAATAACTGACTGTTACGCCACCCGAGTTTGCATATATGTCTGGAAGGATGATGACTCCTTTCTTTGCTAGGATCTGTACATGAAGATCAGGATTATTTACCACTTCCAGAGATTTTAACTGTAAATTCAAAATCAGGGATCAATTACTGACCTCATCAGCCTCTGGATCAGTTGGATGATTTGCTGCCTCGATGATAAATTTGGCTTTGATATCATTTGCATTTTCCCTTCAGTCGGACAACACAGAAGTCATAAAAACATGAAAATCCATGCCAATCACACAGTAGTTCCCCTAATATTGGATTAAATTAAATGAGAGCTAGCAGTAGCACTAGGCAAAACAGAAAAACAAGGCTCATAAGTCTTTATGATCCTATGCAATTTTGCCATCTGTACATAGTTAGGAAATGAAGCGCAGAAAACATGTTTCTTAAAAAAGCAAGAGCATCGTTAGTGAAGACTCTTTTCTAAAACCATGCACTATGCAACAGGTAAGGAAAGCAAGCACAAACAAGAGAGATACCCGGCTTCCTTTCATTATTGTTCAGTATACCTGGTCTGACATTATGGTAAGAGTTATGCAAAGTCTGACATAGTTTGTTCAACTGCTGTACATTATTCATTTTAGTTCGATGTTCTTTCCCTTGATATGCCCTCCTTTTTACAAGCATGTTATCAGCTCATCACAGTGCTGTGTGATGGCTTTGATTTGTGGAAAATGCTTTTCATTGGGTGCATTGGGCCCTTTGTTCGTGTCTGTCCCCCTCCGAAGCATATTGTCCGCATCAAAGCCATGTGTATATATCCCCCTTATCCAAAAAACTGAGGACATAGGAGGTCAAGAAAATCAGTGATATATAGCAACTTCATTGATTTTATGCCTTCATCTTGTTCTTCATTTTTTATGGTGAGAGTACCCTTTTCCCAATTTAGAAGCAATGAGCATAGCCTACTGAATAGTCTGTAGCCAGTACACAGCAAGTGGTATTAGATGAAAAATGGTGAACGTCAAGATGGAATTGGCAGGTAACGAGCTAAATGAGGATGTTCCTACTTGGTGCCAATACCGTCCTGCTGCTACAGGTATATGTTCGCCTATGTGGCTTTATGGTACAGACGTAAACGGAGAATACCTGTTGATCACACCTCCAAGGGCTGCAGGGAGGAGAATATCACAATCTTCAACTAATATTGTATTGGGATCTATCTTATCCCCGCCACTAAAACCTTTAACTCCACGGTTTTCTTTGACATGCTTTAGCAGGCTTGGAATGTCAAGTCCTTTGCTGTTCTTTACAGCTCCGGTTATGTCGCTTGCAGCAACAATCTTTCCACCATTTTCACTAATGAGTTGAGCAGCCCAGGAACCCACATTCCCAAATCCCTAGAGAAGAGAATGAATACAGCAATACAGCATCACACATGGTTGGATGTAGAAAAAGGATAATTTTTTCTTTGTAAAATAGGAAAAAGATTATAAATGAATAACTCTAGCTTCCTTTCTTCAACTTCCACCTTTTAATCCCTGATACATGCATGATTGTGCTTCTTGGAATGGTTTCTCTGTGTGAGCCTGTCTTTAGTTATGGTTTGCAACAAGATGCCCACTTTGTTTCAAGTGAATAACTCATCACATTAAGGTTAATTGTGCTATCAGTCACATATGATATTCACCTGCACAACAAATCGTTGTCCAGCAATGGTCTTCCCGTGCTCATTGAGCAGGGCCTCTGTTGCAAAAAGTACTCCCCTTCCTGTTGCTGCATCTCTACCAAGGGATCCCCCGAGATCCTGACATGAAGAATAAAAGAAAATCAAAATACAGAAATGGGAAATACTGTGCAAACAGAACAAACTATATAGTTGTAAACTCGTAATGATTCCCAAGTACATATGAAACGGAAACTTCTACGTACTGAAAGGTATGCTAAGAGTAAATTCAGTCTTTCTAAACTATAATTATCTTTGGAAGATTGTTTTCATCAGCCAGCCAACATAGAGCCAAATAAACGCAGAACATGAGCAAAAGAATTGAAATCTTTAGGAAAGGAGTATCGACCTTTCTAGAAACTCGGAATATTGGACAGAAAAAATACCAGAATCATAAGACCTTTTGTTTGACAAGTCATGAGGAGCCAAGTCCACCATGTATACTTACAATGGGTTTACCAGTCACTACAGCAGGCGAGTATCCGTGAAACTTTGAGTACTCGTCCAATATCCATGCCATCGTCTGTAAAACCACACACACACACACACACACACACAAGAGAAAATAAATCAGCTCTACCTTAAGCAATAACTACAGGAAATGCGTAGCAACTTTACCACAACATTAATTGTTATCCTACCTGTGGATTTGTTCCCATATCAGGTGCTGGAACATCTGTGTGGACTCCGATAAGATCATGTATCTTCTGAGTGAAGACTCTGGTAAGTCGTTCAAGCTCAGAGATGCTTAGGTCCCCTGGATCGCAACCTATCCCTCCTTTAGCCCCACCATAGGGTATGTTGGCTACTGCTGTCTTCCACGTCATTAGTTGTGCTAAAGCATTCACCTCATCTGGGTCAACCTACAGTTTCCAAGCAATTATTCAACTGAAATGATATTTAAGCATAAGGATCAACTCTCACCCTATTTTACGTAAAAACATGTACTGAAAAATGACGTTAGACCTTAAGAGGGTATTCATCTTCTAACCTTATAGGAGACAAAACTATGTGCTTCAAGTGTAAAAGGATGGAAATGGTTATCATAAGGGAATTGCAAATTGGAGACAAACTATTGTCGCATTAACCATGGAAGTTTAACTCCTAGTACCCCCTTTCTACAAGTGTTTCAAGAACTGATTACGTGAGCAAACCTCTGGGTGGTATCTGATTCCTCCCTTCATGGGGCCTCTGGCATTGTCATGCTGAACCCTGAACCCGACGAAAGAGGCCAACGTGCCATCATCTTTCGGAATGGTACACTCCACCTTCATTTTTTTGTTGAATAGCAGATAAGTCAGCAAAATCAAACAGAAGAGCTTTTATGGAAACAAAACTCATCGGAATCCATAACTTTTGGGGGTCAGAATGCCTTCAATTCCCAAGATTTATGAAGACAACTGAGGGAGAAATTTATATGAAGCCTTGGCATTTCATGAATGGTGGCACAATGATGAAGAAAAAGGAAATTAGAATGTAATGGTGTAAATCTTGTCCGCATGGATTATGAAGAGGAATGCGTAGTATATCAGCATTTATATCCTATAAAACGGTTCTATATTTTGAAGGCCACACAAGTAGGACAACGGAAACAAAGGAGTGATGGTTGCGTCTGTGGCACCTGATCTAAGTGAAGAAGAAGAGTTTCTTAAAGGAGACCATATTGTGAATCCATAAAAACAACAAAGAGAGGGAAACATCATACAGCATTTTGCGAAAAAAGAGAGAAAAGAAACAATAGAAAGCATAATAGATATAGACGGCGGACAGGCAGGGGAAATTATAGGCTGAATGACCAATGGATTATGCTGCAACATTTTCTTAACTCTGTATTACCATAGCAACATCAAGACAAACATCCATGTGAAGGAATCGACTACCTTGATTTCTCTAAATGGGATGAGCAAACTCTTTTCAAGCTTTGAGTCCAACCCCAAAAGCCGAGCTGCCAGCTTAAAATTTCGGTTGGTTGCAGCTAGTGCATTCATAACTGCTCGCGTATACCTGAGAAGCCGAAACAAGGAGATTAGATCTCTCCGTTTGAAGATAACATGATGAAATACATCTGCCTGTGAGTCTTCAGAAGAGAAATCAAATTGAAATCATATTTAGAGAACTATTATTACACTCCGAGATGTACTGATGACTATGTATGAAAGCTCATGGGCGCAGAATAATAGTAGATAAACACATAACTAGAATGGAATACATGAACATATACTTCACAAGCAATACATTTTGGATTCGGTATGGATAAAAGATCTTCCTATGGAACAAAACTACATATTACAAATAAGATCTTATTCTAGTATTTACTCTAAATATGTAAGCAGAAAAAATATACTAAAAATGCTTAATTCATATTTAGAGTCGTCATCTTATCTGAAGGACATTATCACATGGAAAGCATGTGCATTTTCACCATTATAAAGATTGGCTACTGATTTTGCCACTCAATTTTTTGTTAACGCCACTCCCTTGCAAGTGTATTTTTGGTGCAAAAATACATTTGCAGTGGAGTGGCATTAGCAAAAAAGGGAGTGGCAAAATCATTTCCCTAAAGATTAATAGTATGTTTGGAACATGGGGAAAGAAAGGGAAACAATAATTTTCCCTACACTTTCTTCGCTGATTTTCTCAACACTATCTCCTCTGATCACTTGCCTTTGTTCTCTCTTTCTTTCCCTAAGTTCCAGATGGAGAGTTATTACTTATAATACTTCCCTTTACATGGATAAGGACTCTTAGGCTTACCAATCAGCTGCCAAACAGAAAAAATCTAGCAGAAAACTTTCCATTTATCAGTCAATAGGGCAGCTTGAACAGGATTAGAGTAACTAAAAAATTGTAAATTATATAAGGATGCCACAGATCTCCAAAACTACGTTCATGCCATGTGGAGAACATCCAGATGAATCTACAAGACTTTTAGACCACCTTTAGGCTACGTTTGGTTTGATGGACTTTCAAGTATTTGGTTCGTCAGTAAATGAAGAAATGCTCATGTTCCAAATGGGTTCGCTATTCACCTAAAGGAGAGATTACAGCTTCACAGTTACAAGTCATTTTCTCATTCCTTTGGGACAAAAGCTATAGAACCGTTTCTAAGATCACCCTCAAAATTACTGATGTCACACAAGGATTCACTAATGTCACACAAGGATTCACTATCGTCACTATTAAGAAAAAACAATATTGGGAATGATATTAGGAATCTAAATGGTTATTCCTTAGCGCAACCAAACATCTAAATGGGAATGGGTATTCCATCCCAGTGAACCAAACACACCTTAGTATGCTTGTAGCAGTAGCAGTGGCATTTCAGGCGCGGGAACAGGGCTTTATTCGCAAGAACCTACCGTGGTCTTTCTTCATGTTAGGCTTAAAAAATCCAAAAAACGTTTGTAAATTTGTGTTTTTTTAGCAACAATAACGCTTTGAAATTTGAGAAGTTTATTTACTGTATGATCTGCACCTACTCTATTTAGTCACCCCATTCTCCAACATTGCTCCCTCTAAACTGCCTTTTCCAATGCCCGGCCCGCAAAATAATGTACAATAATCACAAGCACTTTAAGCTTATGAGATACTCCCTCCGCTCTTGAATAAATGTCCGGCCCGCAAATCTAGACTTTTAAAAAAATGTATTTTTTCTGTTCAAAAAATCAAACTTTTTCACAACTTGAAAGAACTCATTAATATCTTTTAATTTGTGAAAACTTTTTGCATTGTTTAACGAAAATATGAATCTTTTTAGAGGTCTAGGATTGCGGTCCGGACATTTATTTAGTTAGGGACGTAGGGTGAATCTCTCTAGTTGTGCCTAACCCAGTCTAGCCTTCACCATTCAAATCTACCTATTTTGACAAGCATCAACCAGACCACACCTTGGCACTACACAACAAAAACAGGCAGGCAACTTTGAGTACTGTTTCAAAAACCTCTTTCTGTACAAGTTTTCCTCTGTTCATACGATGTGTTTGTGCTTGTGCTGATCGGGCATCGGTCAAGGCTAGATCTCTCCCATCATGTAAGCCCCCATTAGATTTTAATATTCTATCCACCGCACAATTTGGTGGGATCCATAAACCCCAAGTAATAGATGCAAGATTCTAGACGAATGCATATAGAGTAGGGGATTATACCTAATACCTTACATATAATCTTTGAGGTACTTTGGGAATTTCGAAAATTTGGGAGCCCTAAGCCCATGCCTCCTCGATGATTTTATAATCTTGAAAGTAGCATAGTTATGTCATATTCGCATATATTGGAACCAACAAATGATCGTTAGATCTTTTTTAATTTTTACTTTTGGTAATGTAAGGTGTTCTGGGTCAGCTTACGCGTACATCAGACTAATCTCAACTGTCCCTCCCGCAACAGTTTCACACGCCATTAAAAGATTGTTACTTTACAACATACTTAACGTTTCCCTGTGTGAGTGTGCGTGTGACATTCATATGCAGAAATGACATAATGAGACAAGAAGCTAAAGGTACTTGGGGCGCAGAGCAGACCCGTTGGCATCATCATTCAGGAAAAAAAACAAATGATCAACGCAGTTCATTTTGTTCAACTCGGCGAGCAGGTCATGATGGTAGAAGAACACATAGATCAAACATCGGTATTAACACGAACAAAAACACGTTCGTCCTTAAAAAAAAGTATTGACTAGTATGATTTTGAGAAAGAAACTTAAAGACAAAACGTCTCTCACTGATCAGTGTGATGATTGTTTTCACATGACAGTTAGTTTCTCGCCCTAACATTTTTGGGGCCAAAGGCAAATTTTAAAAAAATGGGGCCTAAAATGTATTTCACAAGCGAAATATTATAATGTAATAAGGTAAATCAACATTAAAAACCAAAATTATTACATTCAACAAGGTAAACTTTTAAAATTACGCATCATCAAGCAATAGAAGTATTGTAAGTGCAGACTATTAAATTAAGTACTTATTTTTTGAATTAAAAGTGATGTATCGTGAGAAAATGAAAATTCTCATTAAACGAAAAATAAGTAATTACAAAATAAGAATATTAACGGAACGAGACCTATGTTCGTATAATTGATTCTCTATTTATTTGATGGGCTCATTCTATGAATGCAAGATTAGATTAGGATCCCCTTACTGGGCCAAAGATGGGTCCATACGATGAGGCCTGCAGGGCTCAGTCCAAAAGGATGACCATTCGTTTTACAAAAAAGGGAAAATGATAGTTTATGACGTGTTTTAATAATTATATCCGTCCAACACATGCTGAGAATATTTGTTAATACTGAAAATGTCTTTGACGAATAATATTAATTATCAAAACACGTTATATCCGTCCAAAATGTCTTCTGTACTGTATCGCGATTCGCGCCAAGAGAAACCGACTCTCTCTCTCTCTCTCTCTGTTCCGAGCGTGTACAGAGGTTCGGCTGCTCAATTCTGATGGAAAAATCTCAAAAGCAGTATAGATGAAAGTACGAAAAACACGCAGAGAGAGAGAGAGAGAGAGAGAGAGAAGGAATAGTGAAGATCATACCGGGAAAAAAAGAGACGGCGATGGAAGTTGGGAGCAACTAATCTGTATTTTGGTGCTAGGCTCGAGCAGGAGATGTATTCTCTACTATCTCTCTCTCAATAAATCCAAGTTTCGACTCCGAATCTAAGAACAAAATAAAAAACAGGGAATCAGAATCAGAATCAGTTCCTTGTCGAATCAACAATCGATTGACAAATGATGATTCCCCCCACATGTCAGGGATATCTTATCTATCTATGTATATAAACACACCCCCACGTACGCATCACGTATTTATACATATGTGCTTTTGTCTTCTTTAAGAAAGTGAAATCTAATCTGTGGCCTGTGGGGTTGTGTGAGTTTTCTAAGAGGAATGTGAATGTGATTCCACACTGTCTGGGGGGAGGAATGTCCATCTATCAAACTCGACTTCCATTACCTACAAACCATCCATTGCTAGAGAGAGAGAGAGAGAGAGAGAGAGAGAGAGAGAGAGGAGGAGTAGAAATCAGACGTGGAAGCGCAAATCCAATGGTAACTGAATCCAACGCGACAATCCACCTAACTATGGGGGGGTTGTTTAGGGTTAGGATTTTGATACAGGTTAATCATGGGATGGGTACCTATTTATAGTTTTTTTTTCCTAACTGGGGCATCGCCATCAGTGCGCAGATTTTCTGTAACAGAGATATTTGCGATGGGTTTTTCCATTTTCATTGTAGAGATCGAGAGGAAAGAAAATGAGAGGAATAAAAAGTTCCCGATTTTCTCGAGAAAATTCTGGATTTTGACACACGGGATCGTCGTTTTGGGTCACGATACACGACCAATTAATGAGAGTATAAAATAAGGCCAATGATAATGTCACTCCCCTTTTTACCAATGCCACTCCTCTTTTGTTTTTTAGTTAGGTTAATTTACTAATTTACCCCTCAATGCAATAAACTTTCACATAAATGCATGGACTATTGTGTAAATTCATACACTACAAGACAAAAAGGATAGTGACATTGGTAAAAAAAGGAGTGACATTATCATTCCCCTAAAATAAATTTCAAAAGTACAAAATCAAGGAGATTATCCTTTTGGACCGGACATTTGTTGTTACGAGAGGAATCTAAAAAAATACAAAATTACGGTTAAAAGAAAAAAAAATCACTATTTTTCTAACTTATTTTGTCTGACATAAATGATTAATCCCAAAAAATTATGACAAAAAACTAAAAAAAAGTGAGAAAAAGTACACAACACCGAAAAATAATATCGAGGCAAGAAGTACAAGCCTAATGTGCATGCGAGAGCGAGATTGTAAGTGCGACGACCACTTTCATGTCTCTAGTCTTTCTGATGCTGACTAGGTTAGATTTCCATCAAATAAGCGATCAACCTCCGGATATTTTATATTTGCTGGGGGTAACCTGAACCTAGTAACGTGGAGAGTCAACATGAAAGCTCAACTTTATTATCCGAACGTTCATGTCATTTGTCCTTGTTATATGAAATATTAAACTAATTGAATGTAGGGCGTTTCCGATAGTCAACTTTTTGGTTTGGATCCGAATCCTTTTCAGTTCATGTTTTGGATTAGAGGAAACAGTCTACATCTGGACCGTTCATTGACATATTCAATGGTTCGGATTTGCTAATCAAGTCTTACCGGTAAAATATTCACAGCATTTAAGGGCAAAAAAGGCTTCTCAAATCATGATTACCATGATTATGGAGATAACTTTAGGACTTTACCATGAAAGTGAAAGTCATTCACCATTGAGTGGGGAATTGTTTTGACTGACCACTTCTGTCCCGTAATTTTCCCTAATTATCATTGAAGCTCGTATAAATCTTGCAAGGACAACCGGCTCAATGTGACGGACCTGAATCACACAAATATTATAAGATAAACCGACCTCATAATTGATCGTTTTGTTTCTCCTTATTAATTTCAAAACGTGAAATGAAGCTTAAATAGATGATAATTTAAGTTCGTCAAAAATAAATAAATTAAGGCTCCGTTTGTTTCGATGTGAAATGTTTTACCTCGTAATTTTCCCATTATCGTTAGGTCTCTGTAAATTCTGAAGTGATTTTGGGTGTTTTGTTAACGCTTCTAACGATATCGAACGAAGCTCATTTTTTACAAAGACCTTAAACGACATATTTAGAACAACATGAGCGGCTCCGATCATCTTTGTGCTACCCGAGCCGGGAGAAAATGGGATCTGTGCACAACTACTGTGTACAAGCTGCTGTGCACGTAGCTTTTCTGATTACGCATACCAAGCTACAGAGTTCTAACTCTTCTGTACCGGAAATTAATTTAAGTTTGTTATTGAAGCAAAAAAGCTATGTGCACAGCAAGCTGCGCACAGCAGCGGTTTTCTCCCTCCTCGGGTCGCAAAAAGATGATCGGAGCCATTCATTTTGTTCAAAATATGTCGTTTGAGGTCTCTGTAAAAAACGAGCTTCGTTCGATATCGTTAGAGGCGTTAACAAAACACCCAAAATCACTTCAGAATTTAGCCCGAAAACCGCTGCTGTGCACGTAGCACAGCTCTTATTGAAGTCATCATCTCAAACAACAATGCTGACACTCCTATCGACGAGTACTTTCTGACCATTCCTCTCTCATATATATGTCGGCTCAATATATTTAATAGTGAAATGGGCTCCACAGTCCACACATGTGTGAGAAAATAGTGGTCGGTAGGAATGTACTTAGACTATCAAAAACCTTTTTCTAAAAGTTGACTATAAGATTCGAGATATGCCTTATGATGATCTAATCGGGGCTGGATCTGTCCATTTTCCTCGGATCAATTTAGTCCATTTGGATGGTTCAGATTTAAAGCGGTGTTTTTAAAAAAAAAAATTGAAAACACTCAGTTTTAATCTAATGCACTCAAATGGACAGAACTGGTCTGGGGAAAATGGAAAGATCTAAGTCCGATCTAATCACTTAAGTTTCAGACAGAAAAAGGGTTAAATTTTTTGAGATTAGCACGTCATATTTAGAAGTAAAGAGCCTCTCAACGTGATAAAAAGACCTCCATCCGTTCCGTAAAACAAGGACATAAAGAGAATGCAATTTTTGTAAGAAAAATTTTAACCAATTTTTTTTTAACAATTCACTAGATATCGATGAGTTATTTTAATTTATAAATAAAGATTAAATTTTTTCTGGAAAGAAGTGCATTATTTTTTAGTCCTAGTTTTGTGGACCAGACAAACATTTTGGGATGGAGGTATAAAAACTTCGCATACCACTCTACTCAGTTCAACTCCTCTTTACCAGAATTTTTAATTATTTATATTCCCATGTTGATCCGATGTATTTGTGGCCATTAGATTACGTGGAAATTTTAATAGAAATAAGTTGAATATATTTCTATTAATCGAACGGCTAAAAATCCATCAACAGAGATACAGAAAAATTCCAGCAGGAGCATTAACGAACCATAAGTGCGAGGACAATCATGAAGGTTTTTTTTTTTGTTCTTCTTCGCCTAACGAGCCTTGAGTACGGAGGCGGGGGGCAGCAGCGTGCTGCTGTCCCGGGTTTCCGGGCCCACTCCGGTCTCGTTCCGATGATCGGAAACATTCACTTTGTAGAGCTCGTCGAGTAGAACAACTATGCAAAAAATCAGCTTAATTGGATATCATTAAGTATCTGATCGAAAACTTTTTATCTTAAAAAGAATGGATCCGAAACATTGGATCAAATCCACCGTAATCCATGGACCGAGAATTATATGGGCTCCGATCAATCTCCATGGCAAGATTTGAATAACTACTCTGAAGCGAGGGTAACATTAAAATATAGTGTTCTTTTTTTTGGTAATATAAGATGTCTCGGGTCAAACTTGCAAGCACCTCAAATTAATTAATCTCTACAGTTCCTTCCATAACTGTTTTACACGCTTACGTGAGGTGAGATGACCCATTAAAATATAGTTTTGTTTAACAACATAAGTATTTAACTTTTGTATGCCAAATTCGATCCAGGTATAAAGTTAAATTGTCTACCAATGTAGTATTCCACTAGATGCTGGATTATGTTCTATATGTATACTCCAGTGTCATCTGACAAACGGCACCACTAAACCCCTACATCACTCTCCACTCTCTTCTTCTTTTGGATGAGAATTTAAGAATCAGGAGCTAATCGGGGGAAATTATTACTTGTTTCTGGAGCACCGTCGGCCACATGGTGGCCGCGGAAAAGTTGTTAGGAAAGTGTGTGTGGCTTCCATATCACTCTTGATGGGGACTCTTCCAATAGCTTATTACTGTAATGGAAAGTAGTGTGTTAAGTGTTTAAGTTGTTTGATTGCTTATTGATTACTAGGGTTTGCCCGCAACGTGAGATCTAATTATTAGCAATTGTGCAATTAATATTGTTTGAGAGAGAGGAAGAGAGAGCCGTAGGATTTATGGAGCAAATCAATGATTTGGATTTATAGAGAGATAAGATTCAAAAACCCTTCTCCCATATAATGTTGATGATTCTTGCCTTCGATTTGTTATCCATCAGCATCTTTGAGTTGAGAAAGACAATACTGATCCATTGGGTTTTGTCCACTTGAGAAAAATCTAAAAAAAAAAAATGGTTTACTTTTCTGCATTTTTTATGCGCTCGTAAAAGTTGTGGGGCTGACATCTCTAACCTTCCCATTAGAATTAGATTTTTCTTAAAATTTTTCATGCGAAAGTAGAAGCTTTCGCAGAAATCATTATTTATACAATAATTTCTTATCCATTAATCCATTGTAAAAGTAAATTTTCTTTAACTTAATTTATTTTTTGGGAATAGCTTTTCTAGACGGTTATATTGACAAGTACTAACAAACATTAGAAGTGGACTAACTGCATTACAAGTTTTTTATAGTGGACTCTAGACCAATTTTTTATACTAATTAAACAGAGCCGGGGTGTTTGCCTAGTTGTGGAGATAACTTATAGATTATATTTGTAGTTCTAATTAACGTAGGTCGTAGATTCTGAATTCTTATAAAAGCAGATAAATTGGTAACAAAAACTGATAATGTTTCTTGCACGAAGATGAAAATTAACTTTGAAATTACTTAACAGAAGATGACTACGGGACTAACATTAAAATGAAAATGATTTGTAATTTTCAAGGTTAATCATTAAAATAAATCATGTTGGAAAAATTTCTAGATTAGCGAATGGAAATTGGGGCACACAGAGGGTCATCAAGGCAATCGAAGGGTCCCTCTTTCCGGTTCATTGTATCTGGATGAGACCCTCTAATTTCCAGCCAGTTATTGTCCCCATTATGGTTTATGGCAGAATTGTATCACCAATTCATTTCAGCAGTTTCGTGTATTGAATTTCCTCATTCAAGGCTGAAATTGAATTCCAAACTGTTACAAAGGGCTACCTAAGGTGTATATATATTCAACATCTTGTTTTCAGAAGTGACTCACGAGTTCAAGTATACATGAATCCACTCTGATATTGTTCTTGTGTGAGAGAGAGACAGATGTAGCATTCAGTTCGCCAAGGCGGCTTTTCAGTGGTGTTCCAATAGTCGTGATCTAACTGTTCTATCCTGGGAGACAGACGCCGGTCAACCTCCAATATCAACGGTGAGGCGGTGAATCTGTTTTAAGGAGACTGATTCAGGGCTCAGTTTGGTGTTACATACTTCTGTATTTTTCATATTCTGTACATGCAATTTGTATTTGTTATTCGTCTATCAAATTTGATGGAATTTGTATTCTGGAATTTGCCGAAAGTACCGCATTTTCCCCAACAAATTATAGTATCAAGAATAATTAAAGTGAAATCTCATGACCAAAGGTGAAATGATGTACCCATCTTTTTTTATGGAGAGCCAGTCAGTCATTGGCTCAAGGAATGGAACATTTTCATTTGGCACCAGCTTATAAGTTTTTTTTTTTTTTTTTGTTACCCCCCCTTTTTTTTTAATAGCACTACTTAATTAACGCGCATTTATTCTATAAGCTTGTCAAATAAAATGGAAAATCCACATTGAATTGAAAGAAGGGTTTTCTTTTTAGAGGAGATTTGGTCAGGAAAGATGCAAATTATATTACTTCAAGATCAATTACGTGTCAAATGCACGTAGTTCTATCTTTGTTTGTTTGCGAAAAAAGGACTCAGCATCGCCTCTCTTTTTTCTTTTCTTTTCTTTTTTTTTTTTTAGGTTTCTCTGAATTTGAAAGTATCTTTTCCGTAGCCTGATAAGCCAAAATCCTCCTCGCTTTTGTTATTGTTGAAGATTCCGTCTAATTGAAAAAATACCATTAAAGCGAACTTTAAAGGCAGTGACAAACTACAAACAATGAAAAGAAGAGGATTTTTTATTTTTTCTCCCTCCTTTGATAGGAATAGCAGAGATAATGAAAGTTGATCCGAAGATCACTAGTTACTCACGATTCTTGAGCAGTAATTACCCTTAGCTACGAGCCTACGAGGTTATGGGATCAGTTCTTGTTTAGTTTATGTGGTTGTAATGCATATATCTTGTTGGTTTTTTCTTAAATAGTTCGGTACGCGCGGTAGTTGATGATCTTATTATACGAGATGTAGCTCCTTCTAATATCTCAGTTCAGTTGTATTGTGATAATCAACGGATCTTGCCCTCCTTTTTAAAACCAAAATATAGAAATTCTACCCCCTCAATAGTCTCCTTCTCGGTACTGTTGTGGGTGGTTCCTCATCAAGACGTCCGGTGGACATTCTGGCGAAGTTCAGACAAAATGGACACCCTTGAAGACCGAAGTTTTGGCAATGTTCCGGCGAGTCTTGTTTTCTTTAGTGTTTGTTTGTGTTACAAGTGGTCCCGATCAAAACTTGAAAAAGAGAAGAAGTTAGAAGTGATCTCATTGGAATAAAATTGTTGCCCAAAAGCTTCAAAACTCTGTGCTTTAATTTAAAGTTTCAAAGACAAATGCAATTAGGCCAATGAGGTTAAGGGTCAAAAAGGTGCGATTCCACTGCAAACACTACATACATATCAGACCACAACATGGAATTTTGCCTTTCCAAGAGTTGAGAGGGACAAGGAAAAGATAGAAAAGTAAACCCACTAGACCTACTACACCCTATCCATGGAAAGCTTCTATTTTACGTGCAGTACTATAATTAGACTACTATGAGCTAGGACTGGGTGGCCCGGTGTACATTCAAGACAGAGTTCATCCTCAACTCAAAAAAAAAAAAAAACGATCCGAACGGTTCATATTGAAGAGATTGACAACTTTTGAAAAAACAAGATTAAGTCTATCAAATATTGATTTTTACGTACGTGGTGGAGTGTAATTGGTTTTGAAGTACGATTCCAAAATCACATTTGTTGTTCACTCTTTTGAGAACAATGTATTTTGGTTACCTAGTTACCTATGCTCGATCAACGTAAACTTAACAAAAAATCCTATAAAATGAACGGTTAAAATCAAATTTTCGAATCGATGATAAAACTACAAACGTTAACATGGCTACATTGGCCTCTAGTGGTACTTTAAAGTTTGAAGGATTGTGCACGGAAAATAATAGAGATCCGAATATTTTGATGCTACGTCCAAATAAGATGGTGATCTTTTGATACTCTTATTGCACTTGAAGGAATGATTAATTTCATTCACCCTTACCTTATTAAATGATCAAGAACGTAGGCTCCTAAACACCTCTAACATTCTCACCTTAATTATGAAAATAAATGCAAAATCTTACAAAAATGCAACACATGAAATTGTAGCTCTTGTATAGGTCTCGAGTTTGGGATATGATGTCTTCACTTATTGTCCTATTAATCTTTGTAACAATAATAAATTTTTTTTGCCTTTCAAAAAAAAAGAGTATTGTTCTGTCATATATACTACTCCAAAATATGTAAGGGATCCCATCGTACCTACATCGGGTACGAAACTAGAATTCCACCATGCGTGGATAGTATTACGAGTATGTTTAAGCTCATAAAGGACGACGAAGACTCGAACTTGGGCCTTGTCCAACAGAATTTAAGCTTCCACCACCGAACTAACTTGCTAAAATATAAGTAAATTCTATTTACACCAAAAGTTATGTTGTTCCTATCAAACCAGTGAGAGTGAGAGAAAGGAATCATAATGGAATCCACCACAATGCCATTCAACGACCTGGACCATTCAATTTGAAAGCCTAGGTGCAAAATCATCCATGCAAATAGTCAAGTTGATCAGACATCTGTTTAGTTAAATCGTATTTCTTTACAACAATGGATGGTCAAACTCTGAACGTGCATAGTTGTTAAGATAAATATTGTTCATATAATACTAATGTCCAATAACAGCATGGATGAGTTGCAAATCGATATCTGCAAAATTATAAAGGTAAATAAAATATCAATGTCATTAGAGCACATGGAAAGTGGGGGTTTCAAACCCTTAGACAAAATGGGCGGGCAAGAGCGGTTTGGTGTCCGAGCCTATTGGTCAAATTAGGTCCAAAAAAACTCAACAACAGATTAGCAATCCACTGCAGAAATACGACAAAAAATTGGGGTACAAGATGTGAGTTATCCATAAGTGGAATGATTATTCATTGTTCCTAGAGTGCTTTAGTGAGGGTGCACCAAAGCCTTTTCTCACTATATTGGTGTGAAAGACACAAAATTTTGCGGCGGAATTCGCACCAATATGTGATGAGAAGGACTTGACCTGGAGCACTGGAGGAGCACTTTCAAAACTTTTCCCCTCTTGTGGGAAACTTGGTGATGGAAATCCTTCTCAGAATCATCACCAATCCATTATGATAGCGAATCCCTCCACATTTGGAACACCGCTCAATCAATCCATTTTCTGATGTCTGGAACGAGGATTTCTTGATGGAAATGAAAAGAAACACGTAAAAAAAAACTTCGAATTATAGCTTAAAATATTCACTTTTAGTTATCGAGTAATTAGCTGAAAAAGTTAAATAAGTAATTATCTACGATTGTTAGCGAACACTCTTTATTAATCTTCTTTATGCAAATAAGTTTAATAAATCCCCTTATAAATGCTTACAAACGAGCCCAAAGAAGATTTGGCTCGATTATCCAACGAAAGTAGAGATAATTATTATGCCCTTTCTAAATAAACTATTTTCCTTTTCATTACTTTTTCCATCTTTTGACAAATCCCACTACAAAACAATACATTAGCAAAAGCCTATTCAAACGCATGGCTAAAGCCAGTGATATGATTACATACATATTGGTAATGCAAGGTATCCCGGGTCTGACAAGGTGAACGTGTGATCTTAAGAGGGAACAAATCATTGCTTAACAAAATATTTATAAGGAAAGAAAAACAATACTAGTGCTGATCTCACACTAATTACGCCAGGGAAATGAGCATTGGAGGTAGTCACAAGCAACAATGATTGAATCTAATAAATTTGGGAAATCGACTCATCAAACAGTTAAAAAATGGGAAGGTTTTCTTCCACTAGCATTTCACAAATGATTTGTTTAATAAAAGGTGCCACTTTCTGTAGTTAGGGTGGAGGCTGGAAAAATAAATGGCTGTGCTTAATCAGCAACTTTTTTGCACCAGATGAGACAGACAGACAGACAGGGCCAAAAAAGGATTCAAAACACCCATTTGATTTGGCAATTTGTTTTAAGAATCTCCACACTTTTGAATACCATATGACACTTGATGATGATAAGAACAGGGTGTATGCAAAAGTAACTCTGAGATCATGGTCAAGGTCAGCCAAACAACAGAGAAAGCTTACATCCATCGCTCACTTTTTTACAGTTCTCTCCACCGCTCTTAATAATTACCATTTAAAAGTGTTTTGGATGGTTCAGATGCTATTCTTTGGAAAAGTTTTTTTAAATCCGGACAATTGATTGTCAAAACGAACGGTGAAATGTTGAGCGATAAAACTAAACTGTGGGTGTAGTACCGCTAACAAAACAAGGGCTCGGATAGGGTATAGCAGTGCTTTAACCAAATAACCAACAGGAAAATGATACGAGTCGGACACCAATGCTAGACAATGGACTTACACACTCGCCAGTCCTAAGCAAGTAGTAGTAGGATGAGAAAAATCATGAACCCACGCATATTTGTAATCTTGATCTTCCCGAGTGTTTTACCATGGATTCAAACCGGCAGCTCACGCAGCACTTGAAAACCGGTAGCTCATGTAACATCCGAGTTCAACCCGAATTTGACACCTCAAAGTGAGATATTGCTACACCGATCTTCACCATTGGCAAATGCTCTGGAGATCGCAGTAAACACTGCAACTAGAAAATTACAAACGAAAAAAATATTACAAACTGTAGCAGGCCGAACATGAGTTCGCAATGTAACGACCGAGCCCGTGCCGTGCCGAGCAGGAACCTTAAGCACGGCTCCCGTCCCTGTCCTACGTCGACCATTTCTTTTGCCACGGACTCGTTAGCAGGTCAGCTCGTTCTCGGCCACCTTCCACGGCGGGTCATTTGTGACTGTCCTCTCCTGTCAATCATGTGCCCGATCGGCAATGGCGTGTTTGGCCACCCGCAGAGCAAGGCCACTGCCGACCACGGCTAGCCGCTGATTTGCATGTCTTTCCACGTGTAAAAGCGGTTATAACAGAAGATGATCATGAGCGCACATGGGTGTGCCAGCTCAGCCCTAAAAACGGTTACCAGATCTATTTGGTGACGCCATGATGACACTGCCTGACCCGCGCAAGACACGTGCTGGTGCTTGGAGAGCAAGTGAAGGAGCTCTATAAATACCTAGCAGTGGAAACCCTAAAGAGGTACTGGCTACCACATACTCACTCTCATAATCTTCTGCCTACTCTCTCTGCACATTACTTATCCTCACGCCGGAGGGCCTTGCCGGGACAACCCCCGGCCTGGTCTTTAGTCGGGCGCTCATTGTGCAGGCTGCGTGGAGAAGACTAGGAGACCACTGAACCAACGAAGGAAGGACTCGGGCCGGAAGAGACGGGCCACACAATTGGTGAACCCGACGTGAAACCTTCTCAGCCTCTGATCCAAACGACTCAAACTCTCTTCCAAACCACCTTCCTCTTAAAAAGACGGTCAAAAACTCAACAGCGATGGGCGGAGATCCACAAAACGTTTCCGTTTCGGGGGCCAAAGACACCAGTGGAAACGCAATCCTCCCACCGTTTTCAGAAAGGCACATGTCCATCTCACTCCCCCCAGATTCTGGGCTTTCTCCGGCCGCAGACGACATAACAACGGCCTACATCCGCCTTCTGCAACGACGAGACGACGAAAGGGACAACGAACTTGCAGCGCTAAGAGCGGAAGTGGCCCAGATGAAGCAACATATACAGGACGCAACCCCAGCCGCCTCCAGATCTACCGGAGGCGGACGACGGAAGCGAAGAAATTCTCCTCCCCCTCCTCCGTCGCCTCGAGACCACCCCAACGAGGCGGGCCACCGCGTCTCCGTCAAAGACCGCCTTGGGTTTACGCCAGAAAAAGGGGACGCCAGGGAAATCATCCTCTACAAACGACCTGCAACATCTGGTACACACCACTCGAGACCCCACCACGAGCGAACCCGCACAAGGGACACCGAATCATTCACGAGCACGTACTCAACTGGTCGCGCGGAGTTCTCTCGCACAACGGCCTCACGCCGAAGCCGAGACTCCGTCGAAACCAGGCGCCATGTCTCTGAACGCCTCGGGGGGATACCACCAGAAAACTTGGATAATGAGAACGATGTTCGGCGGAATGGCAAAGGCATACGGATCGAAGGGGTGGAGAATGGGAACAGAACCTATTGCAACAAAGAGAAGTCCGTCGACCACCCCCGTAGGGAAACAACGGACCTGCGGGACAAGCTTCGCAGCCGAGTACGCGAGAAAACATCAGAAAGAGAGAAGCACCCAAAGAGGCCGCGCACGGACGAGCTAGGCAAACCACCGCGTCTTGGATTTGAACGGCAACTAAAGGACCTTGGTATCTCACCCTTCACCTCCCACATCATCAACACCATCGCCGAACCCAATTTCCACCTACCAAAATTCACGAAGTTTGACCCAAGCAGCTGCGAAGCTTACACTCACCTCATTCACTTTTGCCAAACCATCGAGCTGTGCACTACGAAGGCTGAAATCAAATGCAAAGCATTCCCATCCAGCCTTGGCTCTCTTGGACTCCAGTGGTTCAACAAATTGCCTGCTGGATCCATACGGAACCTGGCTGACCTCGAACGCGCCTTCAACACCCGCTTTATCACAAGTAACAGAATAGCGAAGGAGCCTGAGTCCTTGACCCAGATGAGGAAGCTCCCAAATGAAACGCTCAGGCACTACGCAGAGCGCTACTGGCAACTTTTCAATGAAATTACCGGAATCGACGAGTACTGGGCCGCCCGTACCTTCAAAAATGGGTTGGAATCTGGGAGTAAAATACTCGACGAACTGGCTATTCGACCTCCGCACGGCATGGGAGAGTTGATGCGTGTCGTAGAACGATTTTGTGCCCTTGAAGAGTTCTACGCAGACCGAGCCGCTCAGGGGATCCCCAATTCAATAGCCTGCCAACCGACGACAGCCCCTCAGCTGCAGACACCAATCGCAACTCAACAATCCCAGCCAAAGAAACACGTCAACAACATCAAGGAAGGGAAGAAACGCCAGCCAAAGGAGCACGACTACGTGGCCGAAACCACCCACTTCAAGGAACCAATTTGGTCTTTTCTGAAAGAGATAATGAGGCAACCGTGGTTTGAGTGGCCGACGGGCAAGCTTGGCACAGACAACGGCCAAGTTGACCAGAATCCGAGGAAGAAGTGCTCGTATCACAATGAGCTCGGCCACTACACAACGACATGTGCTCCGTACAAGGCGCTGTTGGAACGTTTGCCAGCCCAAGGCCATCTCGATCAATACATTGACCGATCAAAAACTCCCGCCCGTCAGACAAATCCCAACCCCAATGAACAGCGCCCACTGATACACGTTATCCATGGCCCAGTGTCAAAGGAATTTGAATCAACTCTTCAAGCCGACCTCAGTCGCGCATCAACTTCCCGGCAGGTACTTGCAGTAGGACCTGGATCTAAACGTCCACGAACAGAAGAGTTGCCCAAATGGACGATCACTTTTACCGAGCGCGATCTTGAACGTGTGCAAACACCACACTCCGACGCTCTCGTCGTAACCGTCCAAATTAGAATGCATGATGTCAAACGCATTCTTGTCTATCAAGGAAGTTCAGCAGAGGTCATGTACTACGACCTTTTCAAAAAGTTGGATCTACCTGAGTCAGCCCTACAACCTACCGACGTACCCCTCATCGGCTTCAACGGCGCACCCGTCTGGCCGCTTGGCCGAATCTTCCTCCCAGTCGTCGTTGGCTCAAAAACTCTGACCGTCGAATTCATCGTCGTCAACGCACCAAGCCCATACAACGCCATCCTTGGCCGAACCTGGCTCCATGAAATGCAAGCCATTGCTTCTACCTACCACCAGGTCGTCCGCTTCATCGGCGCCACAGGAAGACAGGAAGATTTGTGGGGTGACCAAGTGGCCTCCAAAAAGTGCTATGTCTCTGCCGTCCACAACTCTGCCAAAGCCAAACAAGTACAATGGGTTGAAGTCCCCGACATGGCAGTAACCGACGACGTCGGCCAAAAAGCAGAAGACAAAGCAGAGGAAGACCTCGTCCAGATGCCAATCAACGAGGATGGCTCCCGATTCTTCCTCATCAGCTCTTCCATCAGTGAGGTTGACGGCGAAGAAATGTTCCAATACCTCAAGAAAAATGTCGAAGTCTTTGCTTGGACCCCCAACGAAATGCCTGGGGTCGACCCGAAATTCATCAGTCACTCCCTCAACATCAAGAAGGACGCTAAACCTGTCATCCAGAAGGCACGGCGATCTGCAGCCGAACACGCCGACGCCGTCGTCGAAGAAGTCAAGCGTCTGCTAGCGGCCAACGCCATCCAAGAAGTACAATACCCGACATGGCTATCCAACACTGTGGTCGTTAAAAAGAAAAATGGCAAATGGCGAGTTTGCGTGGATTATACCAATCTCAACAACGCTTGTCCAAAGGATTGGTTCCCACTGCCGAAGATTGATCAACTTGTGGACGCAACGGCAGGCCATGCTTGGCTCAGCTTTCTGGACGCCTACCGTGGCTACCACCAAATTGCCATGGACCCCGACGACATGGAGAAAACTGCTTTCATCACGCCGTATGGAATATTTTGCTACCGCGTCATGCCCTTTGGACTCAAGAATTCAGGGGCAACGTTCAACAGAGCTATATTCAAGATGTTGGACGACCAAATCGGCCATACCGTGGAGGCTTACATTGATGACCTGGTAATCAAAAGCAAGAAGGAATCCAACCACCTGCGAGACTTGGCCGAAGTTTTTGAAATCCTCAAGCTACACAAGCTACGGCTGAATCCTGAAAAGTGCGCTTTCGGGGTAAGCGCTGGGAAATTTCTCGGACACCTTGTCACCCGAAGAGGTATCGAGGCCGACCCCAACCAAATCAAGGCTGTTCAAGATTTGTGGCCACCAAGGACGATCAAGGAAGTTCAAAGGCTCACTGGGATGGCAGCGGCTCTCAACCGATTCATCAGCAAATCCTCAGACAAATGCCACGCATTCTTCCACGCCTTGAAAGGGAAAAGCCGACGCATCTTTGAATGGACCCCGGATTGTGAAGCAGCCTTTGCCGAACTAAAGAACTACCTAAATTCGGCCCCGCTGATGGAAAAACCGAAGGAGTTCGAAACATTATATCTCTACCTCGCCGTATCCGCTCACGCAACCAGTTCTGCACTTGTACGGCGGGAAGGCGCCGAAGACAAGCTCATCTACTTCACAAGCAAAACACTCCTTCCAGCTCAAACTCGTTACCTCCCACTTGAAAAATTGGCCCTTGCGCTCGTCTCAGCGGCTAGGAAACTTCTGCCCTACTTCCAATCACACTCTATCACCGTCTTAACTGAACACCCCCTCAAAGCTCTCTTTCGAAAGGCAGATCTGTCTAACAGGGTCTCCAAGTGGGCAGTTGAGCTAGCAAACTTTGATATCCGTTTCGAACCACGAACGGCGATCAAAGGACAAGTCCTTGCGGACTTCATTGCTGAGCTTACACCACAAGACACTGAACTCCTCAACACACCCATCCCAACACAAACCGTTGCCGAGCATCAATTGTCTCCGAAAACTTGGCACCTTTTCCAAGGCGACATATGGCGTCTACATGTTGACGGAGTGTCAAACAGCAACGGAGCAGGGGCCGGGGTCGTCCTAGTATCCCCCTGTGGAACAATACACGAAAGTGCTATCAGCATCGACTTCCTCGCCACAAACAACGAAGCTGAATATGAAGCCCTCCTTGCTGGCTTACGCTCAGCCATCGCAATAGAAGCCACCAACCTTGTTGTCTACTGCGACTCCCAACTCATCGTCAATCAAGTACTCGGTGACTATGAAGCTCGGGACCCTCGAATGTTGAAATACCAAGCCACGACAGCTGAGCTCATCTCTCAGTTTCACAATTTCAGCATCGAACAGATCAACCGAGAGCACAACGCACACGCGGACGCACTTGCTGGCCTCGCATCGGCATCCACAGCCTCAGAATTCAGAACCATCAACTTTGGCAGCATTGGCCGTCCGTCTTTTAAGCCCACTCCAGAGGTACTCAACGTTGAACTCGGTCCCAGCTGGATGGATGAGATCGTTACGTTTCTAAAGCACGACACCCTGCCCACAGACAAGAAGGAGGCTCACCGTGTGAGAAACAAGGCCGCTTACTACTGGCTTTCTGAAAGCAGCCAATTATACAGGAAATCCATCTCCGGACCGTATCTCCTCGTTGTCCACCCCACCCAAGTGCCCGCAATTCTGACAGAACTTCATTCAGGCAGCTGCGGATGTCACTCCGGCGGTTGCTCCCTCTGTCAACGTGCCATGAGCCAAGGCTACTTCTGGAAGAACATGAAGAAAGACTGCGAAGAAGTTGTCCGCAAATGCCGACCTTGCCAGCTGTTTTCACCTATACCAAAGCAACCCGCCAAGAACCTCTCCCCTATTACCAGCCCTTGGCCCTTTGTACAATGGGGGCTCGACATTGTCGGAAAACTACCAACAGCTCCAGGAGGATTCAAGTTCTTAATCACAGCAACGGACTACTTCCCCAAATGGGTAGAGGCCGAACCACTTGTGACAATCGCAGAAGCTGACGTTCGCAGATTTGTCTGGCGTAACATTGTTACAAGATTTGGAGTTCCATACGCCATCGTATCAGACAATGGAAGCCAATTTATCGGTAAAGACCTGACCAGCCTCTGTGAGGAATTTGGGATACGCTTCTTCAACTCCACACCAGCATACCCCCAAGGGAACGGACAAGCCGAGGCTACAAACAAGACCGTCTGCGCTAGGATCAAGCGACGACTGAACTCCAAGAGAGGAAAATGGGCTGAAGAATTACCACGTGTCCTCTGAGCTTACCGTTCTACACCCCGGCGCTCAACCGGCCAAACTCCCTTTTCAATGGCATTTGGCATAGAGGCAGTTATCCCACTAGAATCCAAGTTCCCCACTTTGAGGACAGAACATTTCGATCCAAAGGCCAATGAAGATGCAGTGGAACAAGAATTGATTTTAGCAGAGGAAAAACGCGACGACGCTCAGTTAAAGCTCGCCAAATACCAACAACAAGTGGCAAGAGGCTACAACCGAAGTGTTCGAACCAAGACCTTCAAACCAGACGACTTGGTTTGGCGAAAGGTGGTGCAAGCTAGCAAGAAGCAGAAATTCAAACCCAACTGGGAGGGTCCCTTTCGTATTGTCAAAATAGCTGGTGAAGGTGCCTACGTGCTGGAAGACATGAATGGGCACGTTCTAACTAACCCCTGGAATGCACAGAACCTCAAGAAGGCATACATGTAGCCGGAATTCCAATAGTGTGCCTCATGTTCGGCCACTGCCTATCCATTTGTTCTTTGTTGGCTTCGGCCCATGTTTTTACATTTTCCCCTATACTTCAAAATTTGTGGAATCAAAAGAAATTTTATCTGGCAGTCATTTACAGTTCAAAATCCTTTCCATTTAATTTATATTCTACCTCGGCTACTTGGCCAAACACAAACGATGACCTCGGTCACACCCACAAACGGCTCTAATGCCTCCGCTTCGGCCACTATTGCTGCCCAAAAGAAGCAAAAACAGACATCAGGTCCACTGAGCCCAGAAACACACAATATGGCTGGAATTTGGGCTCGAGTTTGGCTTAGCAAGACACTATGGTCGGCTACAGCCAGGTTACACTCACGCTTTGGTGAGCAAACCACCCACAAACATTAAACACTTACAGACTAAGGGCTGACAAATTAACCGAGCCCCAAACAATGGTTGTGTATCCTCCACAACTTCGGCGACCAATCGCAGTATCAACTATACTAGCAACTGGCCGATACCAACACACGCGCTCAGCAAAAACTTTATTCTATTACTCTACTTTGGTTCAAGCTCGGCAATACCTACAGCTAGTAACTTAAACAATTGGACAAGCATTCCTACAATTAGGCCGAACCCAAACCAAAGTGGGGGCTACAGGATAACTACTACCATTAGCCAGGGCTCGGCAACTCTTCACATCAACACATCTAATGTGCCACAGGCTCGGCTCTATTATTATGCATTGTTCAAGCTCGGCAAACACCAAAATGATAAAGCAATTTCTACTTTGCTACATGTCAACACAACTCAGCCGACCCAAAATGATCTCAAAAATAAATTTCAAATCGAGCAAGTATGACATTCAAGAAAGCGTTGCAGAACAGAAGTCATTCATTTAAAAAGATCAAGTAATGCAAGCTCGGCAAAAAGTTTACAGCCAGAGACCATTACATCTGGAACGGTAAAATCCGAACTTGGATCCGCCCAGTCTAAGAGTTCAACGAAGTACGAAAAATAAAAAGTAATTAACTACAGCAACATCTTCCCCGAAACCAGCACCCGCGTACAACTTCTCTCAACCTTGGGCAGCCTCTCCAACTTCAACTCCTGTCCCAGCTACATCTGCACCAGCACCATCTTTGGCAAAAGCATCCTGATTGACGATCACAGGCTCTTGCTCGGCATCAGGAGCAGCTGTCTTGCCATCACTATCTTTCTCCAAACCAGTCAGATCTTGCGCAATGACGTTGGCGTCGGTCAGGTCCTCGACTTCATCCTCGCTCTCGGGAAATTCTTCAGGAGCAAGGGGTGCACACTCCTCCTCGGTATACGGCAATACAAGCTAGGGAGTGACTGGGGCTGGAATAGACTTGGTCAAATTCATGTCAGCCTCCAGCTGCATGACTCCACAAGCTGCATTCACCCCATCTTTGTATCCTGTTCGGTAGGCGATGGGGATCCTCATTCGGATGGCGTCATTGACCATAGACCGAGCCTCCTGCATGTACTCGGCACTGGCTCGGTCAAAACCAGCTGGATATGCCGCCCCATCCACCTCCTTCATTTTTCTTTTCTCTCTCCTGAGCACCTTGGCCACCTCGCCCTCGGCTTTCTTCATCCTCTCCTCCATCTCATCTCTTTCCTTCTCAAGCTCGGCAACCTGGGTTTTCACCGTCTTCAAGCTCCCCTTATAACTTCTAACCTTCTCCCGCTCAACCTTTAAGTCCTCATGAAAGCGAGCGCGCTCGGCAAGAACGAGCTCGGCATCTTTACTTGAACGGAGCAAGGCTTGTCCAGCCTGATAAGCAAAGAGAATGTTAGTTAAAGACACTCCTAAAACAGCAAAAACAATTGAGAAGGAGAACTAGGGTCGGATCATACCTGAACAAGATAGGCACCAGCATGAGTCAAGCTCGGCTGGAGGCCCTCAGGAATCTTTTGCATATCTTTCGGCAATGCAAGACCCTGGAGAATTGCAGTGGCCAGTCCAGGTTCAACCTTGACAGAATCCTCCACCGTGACAACTCTGCCTTCGGCCAAAACATAGGAGGGACTGAACTCCTGAGCAACACCACCAGCCGAGCCCAAAGGTGGTCGGGCTGGTTTCGAACCACCAGCAGCCGACGATTCGGTCCTCCCCTGCTCGCTCGGACGAGCAGTCGGCGGCTTGGTCGGAAAAAACTAGTGTGTGACCTTTTGCCTCTTCTCGGTAGGCTCGGCTAGCCCAGGCTCTTGACGGACTGTTTTGCCGTCCCTTATGTTGACAGGGACAACGTTCCTACGGCCCATTTCGTTGGAATGATAAGGCAAAAGAGTTTTAAGGGGAAAATTAACACCTGGGCGCTCGGCTTGATGGCTTCCTCCGAACCAAAATTCAGCCGGCTTTCTGAATGTCGGCAACTTTACCCTCGGCTGCTTGCTTCCTCCTGTCGAAACGGCCTTCTTCCCTCGGCTGGGACCCTCTTTGCTCGGCTGTAATTCTTTGCCCCTCCTCCTGAGCTTCCCCCGGTAAGAAGGCTCGTAGGCAAGCAACGTCGGTGCGTCCCTACAAGCTTGAGACAAAAGAATATCAACGTGTGCCTCAACTGACAGGGTCTGTTGAGTCTTTGTGATTGCTCGGTGATCTGCAAAAGTATTCAACTGTTAGGAAAATCACATGCATCGAAAGAAAAGTTAACGTCGGCAGAGCAGAAGAAACAAAATTACCTCGAAAATCTTTCGTCTTCGGCACCATATACTTACGTACGGTCTGGTCGCCGAACTCAAAATTACCCCTCACTTCAACATAAAAATTTGCCCATTTGTCAGTGTCGGGCAAACCGTCTACTAATGGTTGTTTCTTGCCCCGTGTGGACAAGTACCGACGCTCGGTTTGGCCGTGCCTAGACATAATGTAAGTATGGAAAAGGTCGGCTACGGTGAATTCAAGGTTGTGAAGCTCCTTCAGCTTAATCACCGACATTACTATTCGGTAGCTGTTGATGGCGGAATAATGTGGGACGATGCTGAACCGAGCAAGAAGTTCCCTCAAGAAGGGATGGAGAGGGAACCTCAAACCAGCCTCACATATCGCCATCAATGGGACAGTGATATGCTCGGGATAGTCCCCCCTCGTATCCTTGATTCTGTTGCTCGCCACTTGGTTGAGTATTACGTCGTTTGGGATGCTGTACTCTCGGCAAAAATCTTGGTACTCCCTAGCACTTCCGGTGAAGAAATGGGCATAGGGGCAAACTTGGCCCTTCTCATAAAGATCGTCTACCACTCTACCCTTGGATTGGGATTCACTGTGCCCTGAAAGGATAGGGGTTGGGGCGTCGGCCTGTGGGATGAATCTGGACTCGGCCTCTGGTCCCAGTTGAGGCTCGGCATCAGAATGGGTCGATGGTGTGAACGATATTTCAGGATCGGTTATAAACTCGTCGGCTCCGTATTCAAAGACACGTTCGGCATTCGAGTCACAGGAGTCGGAGGACATATTTGAGGCAATGGACGATATTTGGTGTCGGCGTCTGTGTTTTTCCAACCACTCACGGAAAAATGAATCTCCAGAATCTCCCCCTGAGCTTTCAGAGTCGGAAGAGATGACAATGGTTGGGTGAGCCAGACCTAACAAAAACAAGAAGAAAACAATGAGAAACCTCGTCATCGGCAAATAAGGCAAGGGATCTCTATGCTCGGCTACCCTATTGGCCCACCCTATTTGTCTCTTCAAGATTCGAGTTCGGGAAATACTAAGACGCGAAATGGGGCTTGGCCTGCCCGCGCCCGAGGTTGGGCTCGGCAAATCCCAACAGGGGCCGAGCACGGGCGTTGTTACAGACTCGTGCTCGGAAGAACAAATTGAAGATGAAGATGAACAGTCGTTCATCTCCAGACCTCGTACTGTTCACTCAGAACAGAAAACCCCCAAAAACCCAAGAAAATGGAAAGAAAGCATGAAAAATTGAATCAACTATGAGAGGAATGAAAATCGAACACATACCTAGAAGTTTCAACGAGATTTGATGAAAATTTGCTGAGAATCAAGGCTGGCAGACGAACGGTCAAGGAACGAAGCTTTGGCAATGGAGGTCTAGAGAGAGAAAGCAACGGTGGCTTCTCTCTCTAACCCCAGCTCTTTATATAGACGTAGGGTTTGGGATTCGAGTTTCCCGCCCATGTCACTGTACCGCCGAACCTGCAACCAATAAACATTTGACGCGTGGCCTGATGAGACGGGTTGGCAGGGCTCCACGCGTGCCCACCGTCTCCCTGTCAGCCTTACCCAACAAGAAATCGACACCTGGCGTATCCCCATTGGTCCCCGTCCATGGCCGTTTTGTTGAAAAGGGTTTTAGGCTCGGCTCAACTCAGTCCAGTAACCGAGTTCCATGCTCGGCCAAAGTTAACATCAATCCCAACCGTGCACTTGGCGACGATCGAGATTGAGGGGCTATTGTAGCAGGCCGAACATGAGTTCACAATGTAACGACCGAGCCCGTGCCGTGCCGAGCAGGAACCTTGAGCACGGCTCCCGTCCCTGTTCTACGTCGACCATTTCTTTTGCCACGGACTCGTCGGCAGGTCAGCTCGTTCTCGGCCACCTTCCACGGCGGGTCATTTGTGACTGTCCTCTCCTGTCCTCTCCTGTCAATCATGTGCCCGATCGGCAAAGGCGTGTTCGGCCACCCGCAGAGCAAGGCCACTGCCGACCACGGCTAGCCGCTGATTTGCATGTCTTTTCACGTGTAAAAACGGTTATAACAGAAGATGATCATGAGCGCACATGGGTGTGCCAGCTCAGCCCTAAAAACGGTTACCAGATCTATTTGGTGACGCCATGATGACACTGCCTGACCCGCGCAAGACACGTGCTGGTGCTTGGAGAGCAAGTGAAGGAGCTCTATAAATACCTAGCAGTGGAAACCCTAAAGAGGTACTGGCTACCACATACTCACTCTCATAATCTTCTGCCTACTCTCTCTGCACATTACTTATCCTCACGCCGGAGGGCCTTGCCGGGACAACCCCCGGCCTGGTCTTTAGTCGAGCGCTCATTGTGCAGGCTGCGTGGAGAAGACTAGGAGACCACTGAACCAACGAAGGAAGGACTCGGGCCGGAAGAGACGGGCCACACACAAACGAAAAAAAAAAAAATTAGATGGGAGAAAACGAGGCAAAATACTCCCTTGTTAGTAATCTCAAAATACGAAGAGAAAAAAAATCGGCCTTGGCTTCATCAACGAACAACTCCTAAAATGTAATTAAACTCGGCCTTGATAACCAAATTCAACACTTAAAATTAAGTAGCCTAGTGCCTATTTAATTTTTACTCTTGGGAGTACTTGTGTATCATCCCTTCCTTCACCACCACCACCCACCAAGTCCACCACTGTCACCGCCACTACCACCACTACTACAACCACTGTCACCAACACCAATATGCCACTACCGTCATCTCTACCACCACACCATTACTCCATCATGTCCACCACCACCTGCCATGTGTCATGACCACCGCCACCACCCTCACCACTACTACTTTATCGTCACCGCCATCATTACCACCACCATTAAATAGCTTTTTACCTTACAAAATTAAGTATTCAATTCTCAGTACTTAATTTTTCGTCTTCTAGCTTTGAGCTTTTAGATTCAGTTTTATTAAATAACACCTAAGTATTTCTCTTGTAGTTCTAGATGTTTTTGTTAGACTTTATCACACGTCGTTCATTTAAGCCATCCAAGTTTGATTAAGATATTATAGAGAGTAGAGATTATTTCACGCAATCAATATTAGTTTGGAACCGTCGAAGAAATTCTAACATGGTATTAGAGTTAGGTCTTGGGTGACTTCACCTCACGTGGTAGAGTCTCTGTCGCTCGAGTCAAATCTCTTCATCTCCTTAATTCGTACCTCCACATGCATTTGGACTGCACGTGAGGGGGAGTGTTAGACTTTTCCCACATCGCTCATCTAAGCTATCCAAGATTAATTAACATATTCTAGAAGTTACTTCACCTATTGCCAATTTATTTTAGATTGAAACTTTCATGATTCAATTTCCCGTGACTATAATGCTATTTTTTCCTTGGGTACTTTAGGGTGAGATCAACATTTTTAGTTTTCTTTCATTTTTTTTAGTATGAAAAGAACTTTTCTCTTATTGTGTGATGACTCAATTTCATGTGACCACCTATTAATCTAGTTTTTTCTTGCGTAATTAGGGTGAGATCAGCATTATGAGTTCTCTTCCATTATAGCATTACCACTTTTATAGTATTCGGGGTGTTTCCACTTACCAACAATTTGTTGGTTTTATCTTTATTCAATTTTTATTTTTTTTACATTTGTTAGTTTTGTGCCAAATTTTTATGTAATATGGATTCGTCTTGATGAGAGGAATCCGAAAAATACAATATTCTAGCTTTTACACAAGTATTTTGAAAATATCGAAGAAAAAGTTCGAAAGACAGCTTTTATAAAAATCTCGTAGAACCCCTACTTGGATATGAGTGTGTGAGCAATTATATTTTTTAAAGTTCGTGTAGTTCTAGACTTTTTGTTCTTGTAATACCAGGTAATAATAGATTTTCGAAATTTACCCCGTAAGAGTGAGTGGGCCCAACATGACCCTATCTAAAATTAGAAGAGTTCCTAGTTATTTAAAAATTTAAAAAGGAAATTGATTTTTTCACTCTCTTTTTTGTTAATGCACTCACTTTCTCTCACAAAATAAATCATTTAATCAAGACACAAAAAGAAATGACATTAACAAAAAAGAGGTAGCAAAACTACCCTTTTAAAAAAAAAAGGGTAGACATGGACTCAAAACGAAAAGATAAAAAAGAAAAGAAAAGAAAAGAAGCTCACTCTTCACGGGCCACAAGTACAGAGCCCAACAAATAGGTGCCAAATTGCCAATGGACCAATGGATTAAGCAGGCTCCCTGCCTGGGTGTGCTAATTTTTAAATTTTTAATTAACTCACTGAATAAACTACTACCGCAATTCCATTTGCAGTCTTTCTTCTTCTTCTCTTTCCATTTTACCTACCCCAAGGGTTTTTCTTGGACAAGAGCTGGAACTTATGGGTTTACTCCAAAGATTTAAATATTGGTCGTTACATAGCGTATCAATTGTTACGTAGAGGTTTTTTAATCTTTCGGTACCGCTACACTGCGCTATACCAGCGTTATCACATAAATATTCACACCCTTATCGGCCGATTTTCACTCGGTATCACTTTTTATCTGATGTTTTGCCCGCTCCATGACTGCTGCTGCCATTACCGCATGATGAGGCTAAAAAATTCACACCCATGCGTTTAACATGCCTTCACTGCAGGATGAGTTTAAACATCAAACTTATATCCCCTAAAATAGAATGACAGTGTTACGTGCACAAACTTATGTGCACATATACAGATATGAAACCATCCGATGTACATGGACTGACAAAATTATAATGGATCCGCGTGCATCAAATGGTTCCTGACCAATTTAAGTCTTGATCCATACACATAAATCTGTTTAAATAGAGGAAATTAGGAAAACTGTTACTTGTGTGGCAGTGCTCTAGAGGCCTATCTACCACACATTTGTGTGAACTCCACCTTCAAGTGTGTGGCTCCTACATAAGTGTGAGGCAAAAAAAGTCCGTGGAGTGCCACATGGCGGTGCTCCAAGAGCACTGAATAATCTCTCTTAAATAGACTTTTCCATATGCACAAAAAGACTCTTCCACAGAGAATTCTCTAGATCAAAGGATTAATCTCACCAAATGTCAAACATATCCACACCTGTTTTCCTTTGACAAATAGCTGTATGCATGCATTGGCATGCGTCTGGAGGTATACATAAATAATAAATAAATATTTATTTATTTATTTCTAACAAACTACTGTTGACTAATGTATAGAATAGAGATGTTGCCGAGGAGTTGGTGGCACCACCACCCTTGACTTCGTAAAACCAAATCCAAAACAAGTCGTAAAAAAACAACTGGCATTGCCCAAGACCGCGTTTCCTACGTTCACCGGAAGCCCTTAAAAAGAATGCCCAGCCTTCAACTTATTGTCATCTGCTTATCTTTTGCCTGAATTCGCATCTCCCTCAACAAAATCAAATCTCTCTGTGTCCAAGAATCCAAGAAAAGACCCGTCGATTTGGAATTTCTCTCCGTTTTTTTTCCAACAATGTGTCCTCTGAGGTTCATCCTGGTCTTCTTCTCGGCGGTTTTGGCCGGGTATTTCGCATGGAGGGCCGTTCGTTCCTCGCCAGAAACAGATATCATGGGCTCAGACGCGACGACAGCGGAGAAAATCTCATCAAAGGACAAACAAGAATTTCATTTGAAACAGGTGGGTGCTACGAATTTTTCTTCTTCGGTGCTTGTTTGTTGTTCTGGTTTAATATCCTAACCCCCAAAAGCATCTGAAATTCTTGAATTCCAGATGATTCTAAATGGCTTCTGGGGATTTGTCGACATGGCCAGCGGGAGGTACTTGTGGAGGAATCTTAGAGATATGAAGAGAGACGAAAGAGTCAAGAGCTGCTAAATTTACATGACAGAAAGAACACGAATCTGAGCCGTAAGAAATCAATCAGATGAAATGTGGGGTTCTCTCTGTTATCTTTTCTCACCCTCCTGTTAAAGGATATGGGATTGTATTTACTAAGGATAATAGGATGTAGAATTGTTGACTTCATTGAGATTTCTCTTCAATAAAGGGAATCACAAACGGTGTTTTTCATCCATTCGGAATCACGTAATGCTTTATAGCCACAATCATGTTTGCAGGACAAAGCCCTTCTTATCTCCAAGATTTTGCACAAACCTAAAGCAAACAAATCTTGAAAGTAAATGCATCTCTAGAAGTTTGACTTCGTAACCAAATGTCCCTGTTATTGAACTACCGCACATCCTACACTCAATAATGTCACAATCTATGAAGCACCGACACAGTATAACTCTAATCAATGAAGATCACCCTGATGTTTAGAAATCCATATGTTTGAAGAACGAGAAATCCATATGTTTGAAGAACGAGTGGAAAAGTTGGGATTGCATCATCTAAATTTCTGAGACTATCAATATAACAATCTATGGCACCATAGAAAATTGTAGGATTATGTACAAATATCCTATAAGAAGGGCAATTTAGCACCATAATTTACATTACAATACAAGCAGCAGCAGCTGTGGAAGGCAGCAATAGCCTTAACTACGATCAGTTTGTAGCTTAATAGACATGTACAAGAGGGTAAGAAGTGCACCTTGTGGTACTGGGGCATATCTCGCAAGATTTGAGCCAACCCACATGGCTACAACTACTAGCGTTACTACACTGCTGCTGGTTTTGCCGCAAAACCAACTGGCAAATGAAAGGCACAAGGTAAGCAGAACGCCGCCACTCCCACCCAAAACCCATGCAATCACATATCCCACCTTATACCCAGCGTCCAACTTATGGTCAAGCAAAGCCATTAGACTACTAAATGTGAGTGATAATTGAGCTCCAATGGTCCGCATCAAAAACAGAGAGAGCAATGCAGATCTAAGCACTTCGATGAAGGGGCCTCTCTCTTCATGTGCGGTTTCGTCTTCGGATACCTCGTCCGCTTCATCATCAAAGGAGGAACTCTCCTCTTTGACATTGGACTTTCCCCCATAATTCTGACGCTGCATTCGCTGCCTTAGATCAGACCACCTATAGATCCTCAATTCATCCTCAAACTCATGGTGGGAACCCCAGTTTCCTCTAGATTGCCTGCTGGAATCCTCTTGAAATCTGAGTGCTCGATCATAGCGATTGCGTGATCTTTCATTAGATAATATCTGTGACGGGATGGAAAAGGACAAAAACAACTGAATGAAAAAATCGAGTTTCCCTGTGAGCTTGTTAACCAAATTTCCCAATGATGGGAGATATTTTACGAATCCTCCCAATTCTAAGATGTTAATATCAGAAGTACTTAAAAATAGGGCTATAATACAGAAGCTCTAAGAGCATTTTTCCAAGTGGACTGTAGAATCTGGCTGAAATCCAGCGTGCCAAAATACTTTCTTGTCCTACTTCCATGAATTGGTGAATCATAAACGAATCGGTGAACGGTGAACCGTATTTTTGTGAATCTGGCACCAAAATAAAGTAGAACAAGAAAGTATTTTGGCAAAATACCAATATCAATAAAAAAAAATTCCAAATCAATGAATCTGGCTGAAATCCATGAATTGGTGAATTGTAAATTAATTGGTCAATCCACTTAATAATTTCAGGCGAATCAATAAAATACCAATGGAATAACAAGAGGTTTCTAGTCCTTTATGATTGGCAAAATTCAGAATCATGCTTTTCAGGCGTAGTTGTTAAGGGCGAGAGAAGCACCGAGGCGCAAAGATTTGTTGGGGCCTAGGCAAGAGGCGCAAGGCAAGGCACACGCCTTTTTGAAACATTAAAAAAACTTTTTCGTTTTCATATGCAGTATCATTACATGTACACACAAACATACACACATATATATTCCTAAAAACATTTAGAGAAAAGGCTTGTTTTCATATATAGTATATGTCGATTATATACGCGAAGAGAGAAGATCGACTGTGCTATTTTCATTTCTAGTGATCGAGAGAAGAGAGATTTACGATCAACTGAAGTCAAGGCTGAATGAGTGAAGGTAATACGTTTAACCTAGATTTGATCCTATGGCTGTGATTAAAATTGAAAGAGTCGTGCCTTTTCTTGCTTTTGCGCCTTTCGCGCCTAGGCGAGCCTTCCTTGAAGGCGCGTCGCCTGCACTCAGTGAAGGCGCTAACCCTGAGCCTTAACGCTCCTCGCGCCTTTGACAACTATGTTTTCAGGTGAGGCAACAAACCTTTAATGAAGAGTGAATGAGCTAGGCCAAGAAAGCAGGCCACTTTGGTATGCATTATGCAATACAGGAGCATGATTGCAACTCGTGTATGATTCCGAAAGTTAGCAACTTAGAATGATGATAGAAAATATGGCACTTTAAGATCCCATGATTCCCATCAACCATCATCTATCACAATTCATAGTGTCCCAAAGGTGACTACATGAAAGGGGGAAAAAGAAAAGAAAAGAACAAATAGGACACTTCTGATTTTATTTTTGGACACGTGTGCAAAAAGTGTCCGAGCCGGATAGCACCATGTGTACGACATGCTTCCAATAACATTACTTGACCTCCGGTGAAGTGCAAATATCTTGTGCATCATTTACTTTCAGGAAGTTTTAAAAGATCAATCTGGTAGAACAAAATGAGCTATCGAAATGTTAATGAGTCATATGACTCTTTCCATCGTTTATCTCGTCAGACGCTAGTCATAATTTATTTCCCATGTTTTTTTTTATAAATTTCATTGCATAATTGCTATGACATGATCTAAGTGTCAATTGGCACAACTTTATCCAACAAAACATATTAACCATAAGAAAAGATGCAAGGAGTAAAGCACCATTTCGGTGCGGGCCGCAAGATTCAGATACCTGTACCTAACTTCCATTTATACTACTACAACTCCCAGTTCTGAACAAAACCTTTGGTGTCTGAACGGTTTGGTCTACTGAAAGGAAGAATTGGAAGTTAGAAGAAATTGAAAGATAGCCAAAGCCTGGTATTTTGGAGTCATAGCACATCTCCAAAACGTATTTCTTGTTCGTAGCCAAACTTACAGAGCTACTGTAAATATACCTACCCTCTAACAACTACACCACACCAATCTCCTTGTGCATTTGCTGACTCAACTACTTACAGAGGAAAACGTACTTCATCATATTCTAGAACTTAAAAAGTTGACCAAAGCTTCATGCTCTACATATAGTAGATACTAATAGATAGACATCTCAGATGCTGGATACTAAACATAGAAGCATAAACAAAGTATATATCTAGTGGGTTGCAGGAATCACTCAATAAAGAACGCAAAGTACAAGTTCCAGTCACAACCAAACCAAGGGGGTTCACCATTCTGTCCATGGTAAAAAATAAAAATGGTCACATATGAATGTGTACAGAAATTAGACAAGTAATACAAACTTTAACGCTGGATGCACAAAACATATAATCAACAAAATGGTACTCATCAATTAGATCTTTTAAGAGCATTTCCATGGTTGTTACAAAATGTCAACGCCAAGCCAAGTTTAGACCTGCTATTGTCCCAAAATGCCGCAATTTGTTGATGCACCTCCAATAGTGCAAACGTCAAGTCTTATGTTTTTCTCTAGAAGTCAAATATAAATGTCACTTGTGGTTCCCCTCATACCATGAGCGAGATAGATAAAAGAGCACTTGCCAATGTTGGATTGTTTTAGCCAAATTTGGCACAAAGCTTTGGCATTGCTATAATTGGGATGGAGAATAGAAGCCCATTGGCAAAGAATAGTTGTCGCCAAATTCGGCTTTGGCATGGTCAAAATCATTCCATTGGATAAGCTCTTAGCAAGCATGAAAGGTTTCACTTGTGGTATACACAAAATTTATAACAGTCACTGAAGATGATTCACCGCACAACGCTACTTCAGAAACTCACAAATTTCCTTTAGAACTTCCAAATTTATACTGCGCATGACATACACAAATCGAAGGCATGAAATACAGGGCAACAAGCCAACAATTATACTTAGTTAATATTTCTTTTGCAGAAGCAGAAATCAGTGAATTAAAAAACAAAATTGTAGCATCACTTACGTCGTATGCAAGACGGATGTTCTTGAAAACCTCATCAGCTCGTGAATCCTTGCTAACATCAGGATGATACTGCAATCATGAAGTGAGAATACATAGATTAAAATAACTGTCAGTAGCCATCCTAGTAAGTTTTTGTGTAACGCACTAGAATCAATCTCAATTAGACAACCTAAACAGTGGAAAGTGATAAGTCATTTCAAACAAAGAGAATATCTAGGTGGTGATCATATGTTCATACTGCTAACCACTCACTAAGGCTAAGAGTATTCTTACAACTCACACAGGGTTACGATACGAAAACCAATAGAGGGGCTCGGGCCCATGACATCCGAATCCTACGAGAGTGTTTGGTAAAAGCATAGATATAGATATTCGTAACATCAGCTGTGACCTCGTAGAAAACATGGATGCATATGCACGATGAATGATTGTTTCTATAAAACTCCTAAACAAATATTTGAATGGAAATGCCAAAGTGCCAAGAACAGTCTTTTGTGATACATATGGAAGTTCAAGTATGTTCTAGAACTCAATGATAGTATCACATTCTCGTCAAGGCCAAAGGTATCGAACACATAAAATTCCAACACTGATACATAGAGACTAGAACTAGAGCACCACTACATAAAAGGGTTTAGGATACTAACTGTTAACCATAATCAGCCGCATATTGTATCACAATTTTATTCTTTAGCAGTTATGTGAAGCATGCATCAAGGTTCATTATTTTTTGGTACGTCAACATGAAAAGTTAAAGATAGCTTATATATGAATGTCCATTAAAGTAGTGTGACATAATTCAGAGATTCTACTACTTTAAGAGATGAGTAAGACTGTTACCAAGATAGAATAAATGAAGCTAAAAACAATATTCAGATGGTAATAATATCAGTTCCTGTTACTGGAGGATCAGATCTGCAACACTGTACATCGAAGTACTTGAAGTTCATGGCACATTTAACAAAGCATTCAGGTCAACATGAAAACTTAAAGATAGCTTATATATGAATGTCCATAAAAGTAGTGTGACATAATTCAGAGATTCTACTACTTTAAGAGATGAGTAAGACTGTTACCAAGATAGAATAAATGAAGCTAAAAACAATATTCAGATGGTAATAATATCAGTTCCTGTTACAGGAGGATCAGATCTGCAACACTGTACATCGAAGTACTTGAAGTTCATGGCACATTTAACAAAGCATTCAGGTTTGCAAAGGTAGCTTAGCCTAAAGATACCTTCATTAACTTTTTTTTGAACAGCAATACCTTCATTAACTTGAAATGATGAGAGTTCCATAAAAAAAATAAACTAAGAAATATTCAGGCATTATAGCACCCCAACTCAATAGATTTTACCAGTATTTCACTACTTCTCTCATCATTTTTGTGATACTGTAAACTGTGCGCGCTTTAGACCTCAATAAATATTTTTTTTGGACCTAACCAAGTAGTATAAATGCAAGTACCTGCAACCACCCACAAGCTACAAGCATTGGGTAAGCCAACGATTTTCGGCAGTTGAACGCAAGGCTTGGGTTCACAGTTGGTCACAGTGACAAACTTAAACAAATAGGCTACGCTCTACCCTCATGAGCAACCTCATTAGTCATTACCTAAGTCACATAAAGCACAGGCGCGGGTGCAGGTGGGAGTGCAAGCATGAAAGCATCTCTCAAAAACCTCCAAAATAACTAAAATTTGTGAGTGTAGGCTATTTTGAAGGATTATGTGACTAAGGTCATCACTGTATCATGGAGAATAAATTGAACGGGTTAATACTTTACCATACCATCTGCCCATCTCTAAACTGCTTTAGGTTTAACCATTATTTCCAGTCAGATAATATAACTAATATCTAGAGTTTGTTCTCTTCTTCCAAAGCTTCTTATCATCAAAACCCTCAAAATGGATAATTAGCGACAAATTCTGCCCTCTTTTTTCAATCTTCCAAGCTTAAATTTGTTTCCCTCAACAAAAAAAATTCATGTTAACAGGTCATTCAAAGACATAGTCGGAAATCAAAGAGCTACCCATATATACATGAATAAACGTAGAGTACCTTGAGAGCGAGAAGACGATAGGCCTTCTTGATATCGCCGGAGGAAGCGCTGGGCGAGATGCCGAGGACGGTGTAGTGGCTCTTACCGCAGTTAACGGCGGCGGATGCCACAACCGGGGCCCAACGACGGCGGCGAGGGCCAACCAGGAGGCTACGATTGGCGCAGGGACTGATCATGCCGCCGCCGCCATCGACGGAGGCGGGTCCCAGCGACAGGTACGCCTGCATAATTGGCCTCCTCTTCTTCTTCTTCTTCACGCATTCATATGAGATTTCCACCACTTGTCTCTCAGCCTTCACCACCACTCGGGGACGGAGAGAGTGAGAGGTGCGTTGGAACTTGGATGATGATAAAAGTATCCAGTGCTGCGGGAGCACCCCCACTTTGTATTCCATGGTCCTTTCCGTTTCGCTGAGTCTTCTAATTATTTATTTGCAATTTTCAAATTTAAAAAGGGCGTTGCTATTCGCAGCTCTCTATTTACTCTCATAGCCCGTTAAAAATTTTTAATTATACTCGACAGTTAGTTACCGAAATTGAGATATATTTTCAGCATCCAATTACCGAAATATAATATTTTTTTCAACAGATGTTTACCGAAAATGCATGTTCGGCAGTTGTTTACCGAAAGTTGAACATATTTTTGACATGTAATTACCGAAATATAATCTTATTTTTAACAGCAATTTACCGAAATGTTATTTATGATTTTCAACAACCATTTACCGAAATGTAATGGGCTACGGGAGAAAATAAATGGCTGCAAATAGCGGCGCCCTTTAAAAATAAATTGCTCCACATTGAGAGTTTAGATATTGTATGGGTATGTGTTTAAATGGTCTATTATGTCTCTCCCTAATTAGCAATTACCTAGGTGAGTTGGTAAATGAAATTACTCTCTTAACCTCCTTCAAAGCAACCAAGTCTCGCCCACCCGTTGTGATTTGGGTGCTTGCCCTCCTTCAAAACTTAAAAATAAATGTATTTACGAAAATAATTTTTTGATTTTTTTTCATCGTTCAAAAGATCTTATCGAGAACTATCAAATAAGATCCATATTGCACAAAAATTTATTTTCGTAAGTAAAAAAGCTTGAAATTTGTAAATAAGTACTGATTTTTTAATAAGGCTTAGCGGAGTGAGATCGTCTTTTTTGGCTAAATAATTCATTTGGGTTAAACTTAACTTAAAATGAGTTGGTTTGTCATTATTTGAATTTTTTTCGCATTTGTTAGTTTTGCGCCAAACTTTTGTGGAATATTGATTCGTCTCGACAAAAGGAATCAAAAAAGTAAAAAATTTGTACTTTTACCAAAGTATTTTGAGAAAAAAGTGAAAAAAGTGGTTATGTTCTAAAATATTTGGGAAAATTCATTGATACGAATCAATAATCTACATAAGTTTGACGCAAAATTAACAAATGCGGAAAAAAAAATCAAAAAATGACAAACCAACTCATTTTAAGTTAACGCATTTTACCATATCATTTCTACTAGCAGAAAAGTTTCAACAGATACAGATAGTAGTCGCACTAGCAGAAAAGTTTCAACAGATACAGATAGTAGTCGCAGCTAGGAAATTTACAACTGATTTGGCTGGGGTGCGCCATGCCAAGGCAGTAGTGTAACGCCAAGGCGACGCTCAAGAGACCCCAATAGCAAGTTATTGTGATAGGTCCTCCTCCTAAAAAAATTAATTTAATATTATGTGAGCCGATGACCCACGTATCAGATATTAAACTGATAAGAACAGATACTACACTTGATCTTAGCCAAAAGGCCGAGAAAGGTATGCTTTAATATGCTGCTTGTTTCGCCATTTATAGCACAGGTTTAGCTCGCTTTTCCCGTCGGGGATCTGTGTGGGATTAAGGCACTAATCCATCTTTGCAACAAATATTACCCAGTTAATTCACAGTTCTGAATCCCTTCGGCTTATTAGGCCAAAATAAGCCTTAGTTAACGAATTTCTGAGGCAATCTGTTTATACGAAAGGGAGGGAAAAATCTTTCTCCTCCATGGTTTTAAACAGTGGTCGCTAGGTAACATATTGGCCGCTACGTTTTGATGTTTTGTCCCTCTTATATATACTGTTACTCAAGGACGGATTGAGGGGTGAATAAACTTGGGCGACCGCCCACCCCACTCACCGAATTTTTGTTAGTATTATGATAGTTTTTTTTCTAAAAACTTTAAAATTACGTAAATCGTCGGGCCAATTTCGTTTTGAACAATTCAACACCCTTTCTCACTTAGAACTTTGAGTAAAACTATATCATTTTTTATAGTACTGTTTTGCTTTTGAAATTTGTAGGGGCAATCTTGAAAGTGAGTATCTTTAGTAATTATGGAGTATAATCTTTTGCTAGTACTTTTACCATTTGTATTGGTAAAATTAGTATTGCCTTTCATAAGTTATAATTTTTTTAAATGCTTGCCCATTCAATCTTAAAATCATCCGTTCGTCTCTACTGCTACCCTCCAATGTACCGATGATGTTGAAATTTTGCATGCGTAGTTAGGGACGGAATCTGAATTTTTTAAACACGGGGACCGAACTATTAACAACAAATTTTGAAATTTCAATATTCAAAAATCTAAGAATTTATTTGGTTTGGATTTTGAGGGAGGTTTTTTTGGATGCTGAGTAAAGAGATAGAAAGAGAAACGAGGGTAACAATTAAAGAAAAAATTGATTGGAGATTGTGCGGATAGAGAGAGGTTGGATTTTAGGACCCAAAACGAACATAGTGTAAAATATTTAAATGTCTAAATAACACCTAATTCAAAAAAGATAATATATAGTTGCCTTACCAAACAAAAAACAACTAATCTTAATATTTTAAAAAAAAAACTCCGAAACTATATGCCTTGTATATAGCTCCGTCTCCGTGTGTAGTGATTGATTCCTAATACTTATCGACTCGATCTAATTTTTCTTTTCTTTCTTTTCCTTTTTTTGGGTAGTGCAGGGTTGTAGGACCGCAAATTTCGTTCCTTTATTTATGTGCATTTCCTTTTACGTAAATGTGTTTAATTCAATTTCCATTCTTATTGATTCTTATGTGACTTAATACTCGTTATCATAAACATTCATGATGTCATGATTTAGGAAATGGGTAAGTTCAGTCTTCTTCTCGCTCATGATACTCGTTACCCCAACCTTTCATGTCAGGTGCCGTCGGCAATGGAATGGAGATCCTCCTGAGACAGCCGTCGTTAAAGTGAAAGAAGCTGGAGATGAAGAACCGATGGGGCCTTGGTTTTACAATTTGGCTCTGCCTCTTTATTGTACTTCTTTTGTAAAACCCTAGTATTAACCGTTTTCAATTTCAAAAATAACATTCAAAGATTAAGGGGTTGTAGTGTAATTTCTATCCGTGGTATATTTATTTGATTCTTTCTGAACTTGAGTAGTTTTTTAATTAAATGAATGTCAATAATTATACTTTTATTCAATTTTCTTTAAGTAAACGAACTGAAGTTTTGGGGGTATTACAAGGTTGTTTCAAGCTAGTTTACGCACACCTCACACATCCCTATAGCCATTTCAAATGCATAGCGTGGAGTGAAGTCAGCCAGGAGTTTCAGTAAAAAAAACAATCAAATTTGAAATCTCATGAGGAAACAAATCTCTAAGTTCCAGGCCAAACCACTAGGTCAACCCCTTGATATTCGTATTTTATATTTTGTGCTTCAAATATATCTCACCAAAATAACTAAAAAAAATAGTCAATTTATCTCCTTTCAATTTAATTTTTCCCTCTCAACTAACCTCTCGTTTAATTAGTAGTAGTATTTGTTTGTTTGCATCTAAGGATTTTTTTTTTTTTTTTCCTTTGTCCACGTATCCAGGATACCATGAGCTTTCTTGATTATAATCAATAAATAGATTAGTTCTGAGTCATCTTACAACTTTTCGAGCAGATAAGAACAAGCATTTTTTAAAAACACTCAATTATCAGTAGAGGGAGTAATTTTTGAACTGATTTGGGTGGGGTGCACCAGTCCTAGACAGTAGTGTAACGTCAATGAGACATTCGAAAAGCCCCAATAACAAGCTAATGTGATGGATCTTTCCCCTTAAAAAATTTAATTTAATATCATATAAGCCAATGACCCACGTATCAGATATTAAACTGATGAAAACAGATACTACACTTGATCTTAGCCAAAAGGCCGAGAAACGTATGAATTGAGAAGTTGCCTGGGTGGGATTTTATATTCTCTCTTTGCCCACTTTGCACACGGAGAACCAATGTGGGATAAAAGCATTCCCAGTTAAGCATCTGCTTGAAAAGCACTATTGCACTATCGATTACGTACTCTTCTTTTTAAGAAAAATGAATATATCAATCCCACCAAAGCAACTCATCATAGAATAAATTTTGAACATTACCAGCTTACCCTCCAAATGCTCCAGCAACTTCAGTCAGAAGAATTAATTGAATCCACAATTTCTCAGTGGCCATGTGAAGTATTTTATGTCAATAAAAAAATTGAACAAATGAGAGGAAAAATTACAGGATGGGAGGAGGATAAGAATGTATCTTTGGGAAAGCTTATTTCAACAGAATCATCTGGTTTAGTATGAAAAATAGGGTTGGACGACTCGACAGGTGCGGCCTTTTGCTGGGTTTTTTCATAAGCTGTGACCCAGTTTTTCTCCAAGACCTCCGACCAGATTCTTTAGACCAATTCTTCCATGCATCCCTCATTGGATGGCCCGGTGATCGAATTCAATTGGTATACACACGATTGATTATATTTTTGTCCAAGTGAGTGGCTCTGGGATATTTCTATTGATCGTCGAAAATGTCCAGAAGGATACAACCAATGAGTGCCCCGTTGTTTACTAAATCGAATCGTGATTCGGTGATTACTGAATTGGTTATCAACCATTGAATTGTTCCCTCCGTGATATGTGAATCCAAAATTGAAGTAGTTTTCACTAATTACTCTAGCGAAGTGAACGGAAGCCGAGTTCCTACCATTCTGGGCAACAAGTCAAATTTGATATGTGAGTAGGGCCCTGTTTATGGAAACATAGTATGATCCCGCGTGTATGGGGAACATCACCAGATTTCTGACACAGTGAAATTTCAAACAACGTTAAGCATCGCATACAAAATACTTTTGTGTTCAATTAGCCTCTTATGTGACTTTAATGCTTGTTATTAGCATAAACATTCATAATGTCATGATAAAGTTGGAGGTAATCTTCCTGATACTCGCAGAATTAGGGCCTTTAATGACATGTTGAATGAGTGTGGATTAGTTGACTTGGGGTGTAAGGGGCCTAGATTTACCTGGAGAAATAACAGGAGTGAAGGCGGTTTCATTATGGAAAGGATCGATATGGCTTTTGCAAACATGGATTGGAGGGAAAGATTTGATTCGGCTCTGGTTTTCGTTGAAGCAGCAGTGGGGTCTGACCATAACCCACTGTTAATCAATACCAACTTCTCTCTAAATAAAATACGAAGACCTTTCTGTTTTGAATCACTATGGACCACAGAGGATGAATGCCACCGTACTATTGCAAAAGCATGGAATCAAGTATTTGTTGGGTCTGAGATGTTTCGTTTGTGCAAGAAGCTTAGGGGATGCAAAGATGATCCAAAGGTGTGGCACCGTAACAACTTTGATGATTTGAGGTTTCAAATTGCAATTCTAAGAGATCAGCTAGTCGGTATTCAAAAGGAGAATGAAAATGGATTCAATGCTGATAACTATGTCAAGGAGAAAGTTATGATAACCAAGCTGGAGGATCTGCGGCAAAAAGAAGCGATGTTTTGGAGGATCTGTGGCAAAAAGAAGCGATGTTTTGGCACCAAAGATCAAGGGTGAACTGGCTCAAAATGGGGGATAAAAACACGCGTTTTTTTCCACCTATCAACAATCCACAGAAGACAGAGGAATCAAGTAGCTAAATTGAAAGATGAATATGGGATTTGGCAAGTTGAGAAGGAGTGCATTGCTGGAGTTATTCAGGGGCACTTCGAAAAACTATACTCACCACCCCATAGTAGAGATATTGAGGATATCATCTCTTTGATTGACCCTGTGGTTCATTCAGAGATGAACACAGCTCTTACAAAAGCTGTAACAAGGGAGGAAGTAAAGGCAGCTACCTTTCAAATGGGGGCCCTAAAGGCCCCGGGATCAGATGGATTTCCAGGATTATTCTACCAGAAGTATTGGCAAGTCGTGGGAGAAGATGTATTCAAAGCTGCCAGGAATTTCTTCGAAGGAGGATATCTGCTGAAAGAGATGAACCACACAAATGTCACCCTCATTCCAAAGGTATCGAATCCTGAAACTATGGGGTAGTTTCGACCTATAAGTCTTTGTCGTTTCAATTATAAGATTTTCTCAAAAATTATGGCTAATCGGCTTCAGCCTTTTATTCATAATGTTATTACTGAACAACAATCTGCTTTTATACCTGGGAGGCAAATCCATGATAACATTATCGTAGCCCACGAAATGTTTCATTACTTGAAACACAAAAAGAGTGGAATGAAGGGAAGTGTGGCAGTCAAACTGGATCTTAACAAAGCCTACGACAGAATTTGTTGGGATTTTCTCATTAAAGTGGTGGAGAAGATGGGATTTAGTCCTGTCTGGATAGGATGGATCAAAGAATGTGTATGCTCTGTCAAGTATTCCATTACAGCAAATGGGGAACAAGTGTGCAGTATCGACCCCAATAGAGGCCTTCGTCAAGGTGATCCACTCTCTCCATACCTTTTTCTAATAGCTTCAAATGTCTTATCTACCCTCATAAATAAAGCCATTATTAAGAAATCTTCGGTGGGAGTTCGTATGAGAAGAAAGTGCCCTGTGGTTTCTCATCTCTTGTTTGCATATGATTCTCTGATTTTTTTGGAAGCTAATTCAAGATGCTGCAATAACTTTAAAGATATGGTATTGGGCTTCAGTGAGGCCTCGGGCTTGACCATCAATCTTCAAAAATCCAGTCTCTTCTTCTCCTTAAATACTAAGGTGGATACGAGAGTTGAAATTAAGAACATCTTTGGAATGGAGGAGATGACAGAGGGAGCAAAATATTTGGGCCTTCCCATGTTTTGGGGGAGATCTAAGAAGGAAGCGATGGCCTTTATCAAAGATAGGATAATGGGGAAGATCCGAGGCTGGAATAGGAAGGTACTTCCTCAAGCTAGCAAGGAAGTTTTGATCAAATCGGTGGTGCAAGCTACTCCAATGTATCCTATGATGTGCTTCAAACTGCCTGCAACCCTTTGCGCCTCTCTTAATTCTGTTATTGGAAAGTTTTGGTGGGAAAATAGTGATGGAGGTGGTAAAATTCATTGGGGTTCATGGGATAAGCTTACGGAAGCAAAAGGAAATGGAGGAATGGGCTTCCGTGACTTTGAAGCATTTAACGACGCTCTGTTAGCTAAACAATGCTGGAGAATGGTATCTAATCCAGATGCCTTTTGGGTCCAGGTTCTGAAATGGCTTTACTTCCCTAACAATTCTTTTAAGGAGGCAGGGAGAGGGGCCTCCCCGTCGTGGTTATGGAGTAGCCTTTTAGTGGGGAGAGACCTTCTCGAACAGGGACTTAGGTGGAATGTGGGTAATGGGGACAACATTAATTTCTAGGGTGACAAGTGGATTCCGAACTGGAATGATGGAAAACCAAGTGTAAATCCTCCAATGGACTGCCTGTGGTCAAAAGTTTCAAATTTTATAAAGCAACCAACAAAAGTCTGGGATGTGGGGAAGCTAAAGAGTTGTGTGCCTGAAGATGATGTCAAAGCGATTATCAAGATCCCAGTTAGCATCACAAAGGGAGGAGATAGAGTTATACGGGATCATACAAAAAATGGGGTTTACACTGTTAAGTCTGGGTACATGAAAGCTTTCTACAAGAAGGCAAAGACAAAAGATTCAGCGCCCATCATCATCTCACCGTCCTTCCAATAAATTCTGGGCTAAGATATGGGCTACACCAACAATTCCTAAGGTGCGTCAGTTTATTTGGAAAGTTATTAGGAATTGGGTAGCTAGCAAAGATAACTTATGGAGAAAGAAGTGTGCTAATTCACCTCTGTGTCCAATATGTGAGGAGGAGCAAGAGACTATTGAGCACATCTTGTTTAGATGCTCTTGGACAAAGGCAGTATGGTTTGATTGTGACTTATCATTCTGGATTCAGGAAACGCCAATTGTTTCACCTGATAAATGGTTTGGGGATTTGCTCTGTGGGGAGTTAGCCAAAGAATCTAGCCCAGAAAGAGTGGGCTACATCTTCCAAGTCTGCTGGGCAATTTGGAAGACTAGAAACGATTGTGTCTTTAATGGAGTCATGCCCAAACCTGAGAAAGTCATAGAAAGAGCAAAGAATGCTAATACCGATTACTTGCAAGCTGTTTTCTTAGTGGTTAAGGATCCTAGAGTAACAAAGAGAGGATTGACGAAATGGATCCCTCCGCCCCCTTCTTTTATTAAATTCAACTGTGATGGAGCGTTTTCCTCCTTCCGCAGCTTAGCTGCCTTTGGCTGTTTAGCCCGAGATAGCGGTGGAGTGATGCAATACTATAGAGCAGGTAGAATTGTAGCATCGTCAGCATTGGTGACAGAAGCTTGGGCATTGAGAATAGCATGTGGGATGGCTAAGGATTTGGGAGAATTGATAAAGCACTGTTCGAATCAGATTGCCGAGTGCTGATTGACTGCCTCAACAAGAAGGTGGAGTACTGCTCGTGGGAGATAGCAACTATGGTGGAGGACATCAACACTTGGGCGGCTCATACCAGTTGGGCTTTTGGTTGGATTCCTAGGGAACAAAACAATGTAGCTCATTCGCTAGCTTTTTCATGTTTAGATCAGTGTTATACCAGGTTGTATTCCGCCTGGACTGGATTCCCTTCTCTTGAAGGATAAAACTGGTTAATCTTATGTAATCTTGTTTGACTTGTCAAAAAAAAAAAAATCATAATGTCATATCATGAGTTGGGAAATGGTAAGTTTATTCTACTTCACTCGGCATCAATCCCTCATGATGCTCGTTACCCCAACCTTTTCATGCAAGATGAAGTTAGCAATGGAATGCGTTCCTCCCAAGACAGCCGTTAAAGTGAAAGAAGCTGGAAATGAAGAACTGATTGGGTCATAGTTTTACAATTAGGCCTTGTTTCATTAAGGTTCTTAGTTTTAAATACTTATTTTTTATTTTGCGAGATATATCATTCTCTCAAAATACACCATCTTTGATTTTGAATAAATAATTACTTATTTTCCTTAGCGGAATGGAGCCTTAGTCGGCTCTGCCTCTTTTTTACACTTCTTTTGTAAAACCCTTGTATTAACCGTTTTCAATTTTGAAAATAATATTCAAAAAGATTAAGGGCAACTTGTAGTGTAATTTCTATCCGTGGTATATTTCTTTCCGAACTTGAGTTTTTAAGTTAAATGTATGTCAATAATTAATTGAACTTTTATTGGAGTAAGTAAATCGAAAGCGAAAGTGCTACGGGCACAGCACTTAAGTGCCACACCCAGCCACATCAGCTGATGTGGCACCCCATTTAAAAAAAAAAAAAAAACAGAAATCAAAAACGAAACAAAATCGTGTTTCATCTGGTTCTTCTTCAGCGCCCAAAGTCGCGGACGGCTACCCAGACCAACCGGCCAACACCGGCGACCTCCGCCTCCATCGCCGCCACCGACGACCTCCGCCGCCATCAGCTCCTCCCCTTCCCTCCCCTCCACCGACGGCGACCAGCAGCAACAACAATTTCCGCCTCCCCGACCACCGATGCGACGACGCACCTCCAACGTCCCTAAATACCTGTACGCTCTCTCTCTCTCTCTCTCTCTCTCTCTATATATATATATATATATATATATCAGCCCCAACCCTAAAACTTTTTTCGATTTCACTCTGGTTAGGGTTAGGGCTGATTTGAAATTGAGACTTTCACTCTGAAATTGGGGATTTCACTTTGATTAGGGTTATGCTTCCTTGCTTGCTTAGGTGCTTATATTTGCATTAATTTCTGGGATTATTGTTAGTAACGTCAAGCAATTTTGATTTTCAGAGAGATCCACGGAGGATTTTGTACGAAATTTTGTATGAGCAAGTGCCTGGTAGCGAAATGACAGCTTTCTGGTAAGGACTTCAACCCTTTGGTAGTTTTGTGTTTAATGCAAGATGTGAACCACCCTGACTTCACTATGGAACATTGTTTGTTTGAATTTATGTTTCTGTAGACTGTTCTAGTTGAAGCAAAACCCATGCTCAAGTATATCCCCAATATGACTGTAATTTCCAACACATTCGAATCGTTAAACTTTTTTCCATCCAATATCATGGCAGGAAGCTAATATTACCCCTCAAAAAATTCAAAGCATACAATTAATAATTTTTTTTATCACATGATCAGCCTTTTTTATGTTTCCATTATTTTTTCGATAAATACTTCATCCAAACAAATCGTTAGTCTGCCCCATACCATGGCAAAACACGAGCTAATTAATCGATTCCTACTAAAAGAAAGTTCATCCTTTTTTTTTTTTTTGATTGGCAAAAAAAATAATAATAGTCATCGGAATAATCTCCAGTGGCCATGGAGATTAATTAGTGAGGCAAATCCAATGAATGGTCTGATATTTTACCTCCTCTCTGCATTATTTGGAATGTAAATGTTCCATCATACTGTACATCCCATTGTCCCCTATCTTTATTACCACATGACAACTATTTATAGCAAGAAGAAAAACAACCACAAACTAGCCCTTCTTCTAAATGTTCCATCACACATCCCATTGATGAATGTTAAAGATAGAAGTTCGGCATACAGCATACTAGGTCCAGTTTGAAAACCAAAAGCTGGTAAGTTATTGAAAACTTCTTTTCAAGTGCTAAATTGTGATATCAAAATAGCCTCTTGGGGAATCAATGATTCTGCATGGTATATTGGTAATGGAACTAAAGATTTGACTGTAAACTGATAAACAGTCCAATTACAAAGTGATGGAGACATAAAGTTCAGTTTGGTTTGGTTAGTCTAATTATGAAGCACGTCATTCAGAATCCCCTTCAAATGTCTAGCAAGATGGTAATTCCTGCAGCCTTTCAGAAGTCCCTCTGTTTTTAAAGCGTCCATATTTGTTTATGGACTGAAATTTCAGCCGGTTGTTTGTTTCCAAACAAATAGATGAAGTGCAATGAGGATAAACTTCTGCTGAAAAAGATAAACATATTTTGTGCTTTGAGGCAGTTACACTACATTTGCTGGTTCTTTACTGTAACTTCTTTAATGCAGGTGGTATGAGTTTGAAGGTGGTGAAAAAGTTGCCTCAAGTGCAAGAGAGAAGCAAGAGGGAAAAGATTGGGCAGTGGTGGGCATGGTGGCAACGGGTGTGCCTCAACTGCGGGAGAGGGTGAAGAAGGTGAGCGTGGAATGCTATAAGATGGAAAGAGAAGAGGGTTTCTGTAATTACAAAGCAGTCAAGATGCAAAATGATTTGGTGGCAAAGAAGAGCGAGACGTCGGGCTATGATAAAAGTTGAATACAATTGAATGCTAATTTGTGGAATGCAAAGAAGAGCGTGGAATGCTAATTTGTCTTACGATTGAAAAGTTGAATACTGGAATGTAGCTTCTTCTTTTTTGTTTTGCAAACGAGGTTTATACCATTTGAGGAGAATGTATTCTTATTTATTTGGATATGAATGATATTTAGCATGAGAATGTACTCTTGTGGTGTTTGTCATGAATGGATAAGTTGGCAATGGATTTTAGCTTTGAATGTGGCTTGTGAATGTTAATTTAGAATGAGAAATGTCCGGCTTGGACTTGTGCATAACATGATGTTTTCTTCTTGTTTTTGATGTACTGACTGAGACGCGAGACGTCGGGCTAGGACAAAAAACAGGGGAGATTCTGCCGAAATTTTTCAGAAACCCTCATTCATGTGCATCTTCTGTGAACATAACTGTGATAAATTTGCATACATGAATTTTGTTCTAGTATTTTGTACGAATTCAGTATATGGTGTTTTCAACAAAGTGATCATGTTGCTTTCTTAAGCAACTTCCAAAAAAATCATCAAGAATCTACCAAATTGTGGAACCATAAGTCAATGCCACTCAAGTCACAAGCTTTCATTCAAACCTTTAACATAACGACCAGATGTTATAACATGATAAAAATACGACGCGATACAGCTATGACACGAACAAATACTCAAACAGACATGCCAATACCAAGTCTTGCAAAAAAATAAAAATAGTTTGAGATCCCATTGGGCACTAGCTAGTAAATGGGTAAATGGATATGACACACTACAGATACGACACGATACAAATACTAAAACACCAACAATCAAGTCAACTGAACTATTCTTCAGCATTATCCGGTGCATTCAGCATTTGAGTAAAACTTGGTGGTGGTCCTCCAACACATTGCCATTGAGTCTCCAAAAAATTTGATTGCCCTCCTCCCCAAATTTGCCTACTTGTAATATTTGATTGCCCTCGCCAATCATGACTACCGAATGAGATTGGCATGTTTGTTTGTGAACTTGGAAATGCATACATAAATTGGTTGAAGCCTGTTTCGGTTGGACATGAACTTGGAGAAAATTGGAAAATGCTTCCTCCTTGTGTCATATTCGGTCGCATATTATGGGGTATCATATTTGGCCACATTGATTGCCCCATGTAGCTTGGCTGACTCTGGCCAACAATAAAAATGAGAATTAACAATAACTTTAACATGAAACAAAAACGTAAAAAGTTTAACAGGAAATACAAAAAAAATCTTACATTAATATTTACCACACTCTCTTGTGACCCAATCTCCTGAAAAAAACAGTTGTTGTGTTCCAACCTCTCTTGTGTCCTAACCTCCTGAAAAAAAGTTTACATAAAACATAAATATAAAAAGTTTATTGGAAACATGAAATTAGCAATACAAAAAAATTCTAAACTTTACATTATTTTATACCTTGGTTTTTTCCTTGGACAATGTCTTCTTTTTTGTTTCTATTTTCTTCTTACCAATTTTTTCAACAATGCCTACCTTCCTTTTGTTTGGCGGTCTCCCTTTTCGACGAAGAGTTACCGGGTCAAGTATGTTTGTGCTTTCTTTGGAAGGTAGAACTTCATCTCCAATTGAAAAAGAATTACTAGGAGTATCAGAAATCACATTACTTCCACAAACAATCGAAGATTCAATCAACTCTCGTTTTAACTCAAGTAACCGTGCCATCACCTTATCATACTTCTCTTGACTATCTTCCGCCAAATCGGCAACCTCATTAAAGAGATTGCACATATTGTCATGCCGATGTGCTTCAATTGACGTTGACGAGTTATCATAGTTGATTCGAATTTTAGTGTGCACCCTTTTGACATTTTTGTTCCATCTCCTCAACACATATTTGTCAGGTACTCTTTCAACTCCCATTTGACTCCACACCGTCAGTTGATGTCTACAAACCATTCCTCTGTACTCAAACAATCGACAGTTACAATGTGCTTCATTTGTTTCAGCATTAAAATCAACAATAAATGGCACTTGAATTCTCTTTTCCTCTTCTCCATATGTAATCCACTCTTTTACCTCATATTCAGATACACTTTCATTTTTTTTACTGCAAGAACACTCAAGTCTCCCCACAAATTCTTCATGAAACTCTCTCACCTTCTCATTCGTGTAAACACTTTGAAATTGCCTTTCCAAGCCACTTTTAGTTATTAATGGGATGAAACTCCTCCAACTTTTTCCATCTTCTTCATTTTCACTCTCCACCTTATTCGCCAATGCATTTTCATATTGCTCTACAAATTGTTTCAAGGTCGTCTTTGAATGAATGTAACCATCAAAATATGCATTCATACCCTCGCTTCTTTGTGTGGATGACATTCCCGCCCAAAAGCAGTCATTCACATAAGCAGGAACCCACAGCTTCCTCTCTAGATATAACCCATCTAACCATGTGTTATTGTGAAGCTGGTACTTTTTGATGAACCCATCCCAAGCATCCTCAAATTGTTTGATTGTCAATGAATTCCATACGGCTTTGCGCATACACGAACTAATTTGTTCATAGGCATTGTACTTACCGAACTTTTCTGGCACCTTTTTCATAATATGCCATATGCACAACCGATGTCGGGTGTCAGGGAATACTTGTTGTATAGCATTCTTCATGCCTAAACACTGGTCGGTGATTATTGCTTTCGGAGCACAACCCCACATGCATGTCTTCCAAGTCTCAAATAACCACGAAAATGACTCTGTGTCTTCATGAGAGATGAGCCCACATCCCAATAAAATCGACTGACCATGATGATTCACACCAACAAATGGAGCAAAAGGCATGTCATACCTATTTACTAAGTAAGTTGTGTCAAATGTCACAACATCACCAAACTCCTTACAAGCTGCCCTACTCCTTGCATCGGCCCAGAATACATTTCTTAGTCGACCCTTGTCATCCAAATCCATGGCATAAAAGAAGTCAGAATTGTCAACTTTCATTCTCATGAAATAACTATGCATCGCTTCAGCATCTCCTTCCACAAGTTTCAAACGTCGTTGTTTGTCCACATAATTCCTGCAATCCTTCTGACTATATAGAAGCTTATCAGGTCCCCCCGCCTCAATCTGAAGTGAGGCATAAGTCTGGGGCAATTTAATCCCAGCTTTATCATTCAACATGAGCTTTCTTTTCACATGTTCATCAATTACCCTATTGCTCTTGAAAAACCTGCACTTTCCCGGGCTTTGATCGTGATTATGCTCCAAGACAACTAGGTTTAACCTCCACTTTCCATCCGGGTATGAAGCAACAATAAACCGAGCAGGACAATCAATTTTTGTTTGTGGCCGTGGTTTCGCCAGGTTGCTTCCTCTCACCCTTGCCTTTCCACCACGACTGCATTGAAGAGTTAGATTCTTCAAGTTTCCATCTTTTCCCTTTCTTGACGTTCTTTTCGCCACAGCAAATCCTTGTTGTTTTGCATATCTTAAGTAGTACACATAAGCTTCGTTTGATGTATCAAATTCCATTCCCACATTCGGTTCCTCAATTCCATCTTTACAATTTTCTGTTGTCTCATTAGTACCACTCAATACCTCTTCTTCATTGTCTCCACTCCCTACCTCCTCCTCCTCCTCTTCTTCTTCTTCTACATCTCTACAAAATTTAACAAAAAAATTATAACTAATTAAATCTTGTTCAACTATTGCCAAACAAAACCATGTAAATTATATTGAAGGATGAGGAAAATACCTTCCAAAATCAATTTCGCCATCCGGAGGAGGCATAGCCGACCGAATAGACTCTGGAGATATCAAAGACGATGATGATGGCAAAGGAAACATCACCTATTGGTAAAAATAAAAAGTAACATATAAGCAATATGTTAGACTCCATTAAAATGAACATATGATTTATGAAAACATTAAAATGAACAAAGTATCTAACTGGGATTTGTACTAAGTATCTAACTGGGATTTGTACGTTGGCTTTAGCTAAATAAGATGCTAGTTCATTTAATCACGTAGGTTTCCACCTATGGCTTCGTCAAGCTGTCCGGGTTCGTTTCAGTTTAAGGTTTATTTACATGCCATGGATTGGAGCAAGAAATTAGGGCTTGTGACTGTGAAAATTCTAACAATTGGTATCAAAACGAACCAAATCACAATTTCTGTTCAGCATTAACCCTAATCCTACCAGAAAAAAGCAATGGAAAAATAATAAAAATTGAAATCGAAACAAGTTCTGTTCACATTCTCAATTTCAGTTCAAGTACTAACTCTAATCAGAGTGAAATCGGAACAAGTTCTAGGGCTATGGCAGAGAGAGAGAGAGAGAGAGAGAGAGAGTGAGAGAGTACGAGTGCGTAAAGACGTTGGTGGTGCGTAGTCGTGTCGGTTGGCGGTGTGGCACAATTGCAGCCGGTTGTGGTTGCCGTCAGCGGAGGGGAGGCGCTGATGGCAGCGGGTCGTCGGTGGTGGTGATGGTGGCTGAAGTCGCCGGTATTATTGGCCGGTTGGTCTGGACTGAGGTCTTTGTTGCCTCTCTTTTGCTCTCTTTTTGTTTTGGCGGAAGAAGATGGCGCGGAAGAAGCGAGGAAGTCAGATTTTGATTTCTGTTTTTTTTTTTTTTTTTTAAATGGGGTGCCACATCAGCTGATGTGGCTGGGTGTGGCACTTAAGTGCTGTGCCCGTAGCACTTTCGTAAATAAATATCCGTGGAAAGCTTGACATGATTAAAATATATTGTTGTTAAAACACCACATCAGAGCATAATAAATTCAACGTACTTTGCATGAAGAGCAAAGACAGCTGAGAAACCACGACCACCCTTTGAGAGGGTTTTGAATGAACCCCCAAAGAGATTGGGAGCTTCAGCCCCCAACCCATCTTCTGATTCCATTCGATGAGAAGCATCAGATGATTTCGCTTGTTGAATAGTGATCGACAAATGAGAACCTGCATTTTTTAAATTATTCATTGAATAGTCGAGAATATTTTTTGAACTAATTTGGGTGAGGTGTGCCAAGCCTAGGCAAATAGTGCAACACCAAGGAGGACAGATGTGGGATTATATATAGCTATCTAGTTAAGCATCTGCTTGAAAAGCACCATTGCTCTATCCACTATCCAGTGTCTAGTTTTTTCCCCAAGACCTGCGACCAGAATTGTTCAGGCCACTTCTTCCACACATCCGTCATCGGACGGCCCGGTAATTGAATTCAATTGGTATGCACACGATTGATTATATTCTTGTCCGAGCGAGTGGCTCTGGGATATTTCTATTGATCGTTGAAAATGTCCAGAAGGATACAACGAACGAGTGCCCCCTTGTTTACTAAGCCGAATCGTGATGTGGGGATTACTGAATTGGTTATCAACCATTGAATTGTTGCTTATGTGAGATGTGAATCCAAAACTGAAGTAGTTTTCGCAATTTGCTCTAGCAAAGTGAAAGAAAACCAAGTTCCTACAATTCTGGACAACAAGTCAAATTTGAGATAGATTCTAGAAATCTAAAAAAAAAAATTGTTGAAGCTGTACCGAGCTGAGCTTAAAAAAGAAAAAACTGCAACTGAAAGGCAGAACAAAATCATCCATAAGCATGAGCTTGTATTGTAAAAACGCCATACACCACATGACCCACTTCTTTCCATTGAGTATGATTGCATTTGTATTTTCTTTGAAAGGCGGAAACATTTCATTAATTTTGAAATTGTTGTAAGACTAATAGGACAAGGAAATGACATCCATGTTCAATGGAATATTTCTGCCTAATCCGAGACCCGAAACCTAGGATTGGCAAGAAACCAATCAAAGAACGCTCATATGGAACAAAGCCCATCTAAATAGGCTGAAGCTCAAACACCTAATATGGGTCTAAAGTCTAAACCCAGATCATACAAATTCAGCAGGAACAAAGCAAGAAGCCTAATAGTATCCTGTGCCTGTGTGGTTGAGGCGTGTGACTAATATGATTGCATTTGTAAATTTCATAACGTCAATTAACACTTGAAATCATATGAAACTTGTAAGAAATGGGAAAATCCTTCACAAGAAATCAACTTTCAAAATGAGAAGACAAGCTGTGATGATCACATAAAGACATGCTCAGGGTCATAACCTCCTATATATAAAGACATGCTCAAGGTCATAACCTCCTATATATTCCGCTCAGATTACAGAGGCTTTCAAGTCCCCCTTGTCCAAGTAGAACAGTGTAGAAAGAAAGCAAGGGTAGCATTTGTTTGTTTGCATCAAAGGATTTTTTTCCCCTTTGTCCACGTATCCAGGATACCTTGAGCTTTCTTCATTATTATCAATAAATAGATTAGTTCTGAATCATCTTACAGCTTTATGGGCAGATAAGCACAAGCAGTTGAACAGGGAGTATTTTTTGAACTGATTTGGGTGGGATGCATCATGCCTAGTATTTTTTGAACTGATTTGGGTGGGGTGCGCCAGGCCTAGGCAGTAGTGCAACGTCAAGACGACGCTTGAGGAACCCCAATAGCAAGCTATTGTTATGAGCCCTCCCCGTAAAAAAATTAATTTAATATCATGTGAACCGATGGCTCACGTATCAGATATTAAACTGATAAGAACAGATACTACACTTGATCTTAGCCAAAAGGCCGAGAAAGGTATGAATTGAGAATGCGCCCAGGGTGTGATTTTATATTCTCTCTTTGCCCACATTGCATACGGAAGACCCGATGTGGGATATGATAAAAGCATTCCCAGTTATCTGCTTGAAAAGCACTAGTGCACTATCCAGTGTCTAGTTTTTCCCCAAGATGGGCCCGACCAGAATTCCTCAGACCAATTCTTCCACACATCCGTCGTTGGATGGCCCGGCGATCGAATTCAATTGGTGTACAGGGTTCACACGATTGATTTTATTCTATGTCCGAGCGAGTGGCTCTGGGATATTTCTATTGATCGTTGAAAATGCTCAGAAGGATACAATGAACGAGTGCCCCTTGTTTACTAAGCCAAATCATTGAATTGTTGCTTCTGAGAGTATGTGAATCCAAAATTGAAGTAGTTTTCACTAATTGCTCTAGCAAAGTGAAAGGAAACCGAGTTCCTACAATTCTAGGCAGCGAGTCGAATTTGAGATAGAATCTAGAAATCTACAGAAAATCTTTGTTGAAGCTGTACCGTGCTAAGCTTAAAAAAGAAAAAAAACAGCAACCGAAAAGCAGAACAAAATCATCCATAAGCACGAGCTTGTATTGTAAAAACACCATACACCACATGACCCACTTCGTTCCATCGAGTATGATTGCATTTATAAGTTTTATGACATCAATTAACGTTTGCAAATTGATCCAAAAATCTGATTAAACCGAGAAGGCAAGCTGTGATCACATAAAGACATGCTCAAGGCAATAACCTCCTATTCTGCTCAGATTACAGAGGCTTTCAAGCCCTCCTTGTCCAGCGGCATTTGCGTAATTCGTTGGGATGCTCTTCATGCAGGGGATATTAAACTTAATACTGACGGTTGCTGGTACGACTTCAATGGAGTAAAGGGGTTTGGTGGAGTGTTCAGAGATTGTGATGGCAACTGGGTGATCGGATACTACGGTACTTTGAACTGTGGGTTAAGTTTAGAGGCGGAGATCTGGGCAATTAATAGGGGTTTACCATTATCCTGGAGAAAGGAATGCTCAGCGTGATGATTGAATCCAACTCTAAAAATAGCTCTGAGATGGATCAATGAAGGCCCTCCAGAAGGACACCCTAACCGAACTATCATTGAAGATTCAAGAATCCTTCTCAGTCGAACAGATGTTGGAAGCTTGGCGCGGAACAAGCGGAGGAACTCATCCTCACTGCAAATATCATTGGCCCCTGCAAGACCCTTCGTGCGCGATGATGGAACGGGCGTTGCCCACCTTAGGTTTTAGTCGGTTTAGGCTCCTGTTAGTCTCATTTTGAACTCTACTATATGCCCTTGTTTTGTTATTTTTTTTCTGCTGTTGTTCTGAGTTGGGGGAAGCATTCCTTCAGATACTCCCAAACCCATAGTCCCTTTCTTTAATGGGTAAAACTTAGAAGCCTCAGAATCTCATATTTCCATCGTAACTTACATCAACCGTCGTCAATTTGGTTCGGGATGTCCGTTATTGATCTTTGTCTCCTTGATCTGGTTAATATCACCCGGTTTATTTTTCTTGATGCGCGTTCTTTCACACTCATATCAATAGCGTCTAGCGTCGAAGTTCAAGCATGTTTTTCAGTTCCTAAAGAAGAGAGTTGCACAGAGCACTTTTTCCCTGTTGAAATCTATGGGCAACAAAACACTACCACCAGAATCTGAAAGTAGACTCCAAGTACTAGTTTGCAAGATTTTCAGTTTTCTTAATAGAGTAAGCATTTCAACGAAATTGTAACTCTTTTCCCCCTCCAAAGCCACTCTCATGTGCAGTGGTTAAATTTTAATTTATGCTGATTCGCATAATTTTTTAATTTATGCTGACTCGCATAATTGCCAAGTTTCCAACAGGAAAACTTTTCATGCAGAATGTCTCGATGAATCAGACTAATCTCTCCCTTTCGGAACCTGGGGATGCTGTAGGGCGACCAATCCGGCCATCCATTTCGACAATGGACAGCCCTATAGTGCAGCTGTGCACTACATAAACAACAATCCTCCCCGGACCTCCCACAGCCGTTTTCATGCATTTTGCGTCAGATGAGGTGGCCCAAAAGATAAAATTGGGGTCGAGGAGATTCGACCCCGCCGAGATAAGTAAATTAACCAACAACCCCTTGGGGTTCGAGCAGGAAACTTTATTTTCTCCACTCCACAAAAACGATTTTCAGCATCAAAAAATTGGGTATTGAACAAAAAAAGCAAAACAGAAAAAAAGAAAAAGAAAAAAAGAAATCGATTTCATCAAAAAAATGAATTGGGTGAAATGTGAGAAGCTCGGTAAGCAGATTTGTCGACGGGAATAAACAACAAGCGGCCAGTAAAACTTCTCTCAATATGGATATAGCTACAGCCGTTTTGGCAAAATCAAGATATCAAGGGTATTGAACCGACCCTCCCCTTGGTACATGTAGCCTCAATTCTTAGTTTGATGAGTCAAATATTAACCAGAAATCAAATCACCATTACAGAAAAATACTTTTCAAAAACCAAGATGGAGATTACAAGATGAAACATATGAGAATCAGGGAGGGAGAGAGAGAGAGAGAGAGAGAGAGAGACGATATCCCGTTTGATGAACTCAGCCGAGATATATAAGGGAGGCGACCATCTATAAACCCAACGTCGACGATTAGGGTTTGCGTATAGGGTAAAATACGCTTTATACCCCTGCACGGCTATTTGGCGTCACTAGTTTTTTAATTTCGACAATCCAACTCTCACGTAATCCTTCAAATTAGGCCCTTCATCTCATATGCTCTCAATTCTCACTCTCTCATCGCTCTCAATTCTCGATCTTTACGAATTTTGATAGTTTTGATTGATCCTTCACTTATCGTAACAGTTAAATAAGTTACCCAATTGGTCCGCTGAGTTACACGTAGAGGGCAATTTATAAGTTGCCAACAAATTTTAATGATGAGTTCATGCGGTGTCAATTTTGTGATTTTTTTAATTATAATAAAAAGTCGGTATGATCCCTTGCAGTTATTGATGAACTTGGAACATGTAAAAAAAAAAACCCATTGATTTTGAAGGTTAAAAATCTCAATACATGCGTGTTTGTTGCAGTTTTTAAAGGTTGTTTAACACTTTTTTACAAGTTTAGAGTTTATGACAGTGAATTTACGACAAGTTTATTGTTTGAGGAATGCTAGGTACCTATTAGTCATACCCGTAAACAACCTATAATTTTAACACTTGTCCTTCACCTCATCCTTTCTTAGGTCCTACCTTTTTTCCCTCCTTTGGTGAAGTACCAAAGCGTTAGTAGTATAATTATTGGTTGTTTATGGGTGCCTAACATTTTTGTTATTGTTTATAGGTTATGAGGTAAAATAGCTTTAAAAAAAGCCGAAATAACTTTACTAAAAAGCAAGGCCATGAATGTTTCTTTGTTCTACTTATAGATCAACAAAATTTTTTTTTTTCCTGGAAAAAAATTGTTTTGATTCCAGTAAGCTGAAAAGAAGAGTCGCGTAGTCATGAATCATGATTTTTTATTTTTTATTTTTTTCATTTAGGTGTGATACCCCGTCACTTTGTCAACTGTCAGGGAGTATTACCTTTTACACCCCATCTCTATCAGTATATGGGTGAATTATCTCGTATATAAATGCGCATACTTTCCCTCCTGGGCCCAAAACAGTTTTCCCCATCAGATTGTAGCCATACATTCATTTTGAGGAAATTAAAACAATATATTCATAAACGAAACACCTAACGAGGACACAAAAAGTCCTAACAAAAACAAACAACAATAACAAATTAAAATACATTTTATTTTTAACAAAGAGGACATCATATAGTAACCACTAATGATAAAGGTACCGACCGGCTGCGCCGTCTCCGACTACCGGACGACCGATCTGAGCTGTCCAAAAATTTTTAAAATAAAAAACCGAGGGGGCTTTGCGTGGGAATCAACGGCATCCGAGGTGTGTAGGGTGCTTGATCCGAGCACTCATTTTTCATGTATATACGTATATACATGTATATATATACGAAAAAGGGGTACTCGTATCAAGCACTCTATACACCTCGGATGCCGTTGATTCCCGCATTGAGCCTCTCGGTTTTTTATTTTAAAATTTTTGGACGGCTCGGATCGGCCGTCCGGTGGCCAGAGACGGCCTGACAACGGCCATCCGGTGGCCAGAGACGGCCCGACAGCGGCCGTCGTACGATTTCTCTCCCCTCCCTGTCGGTACACATAACATCACTCTATAGTAACCATGTTTTGAAATTGCAAAAAATATGTAAGAACTGTTAACAGGTAGTTTTGGTACAACAGGTAAATCAATTTAAGATTCATGAATGGCAACATGTAGTCAATTAGATCATACCCATAGGACATTACATATACTGGTAGATGGGTACATATGAGACATAAATTTTGTTACGATAACAGAAAAAAATAGATCTGGCGATGTTGCCAAGCGGCATCCGGCCGTTCATTTCGGCATGAACGGCTCGGATTGAATCTGAATGCACACAGATCTGAACCATCCATTGCTCAATCAAGATCTAAACCGTCGATCGCCGGAATGAATGGCTGGATTGACTGCTTGGCACTGTGCTTGACAGCATCTCCCAATCCCAAAAACAAAATGGACATAAATATTGATTGATTGTTGTTGTCCCCCGGTTTCTCACTAATACACAGATATCTTTCTAACAAAATTCATAACCCATTCACAACCACGGCAGAACACTTCCTTCAAAACTTGTAGATTCTCAACCCTGAAACTAGCAAAAACAAGTCGTCTAAACTTCAACATAAACTAATTCAAGCTTCCAAAACCTTCCTGACAATAGTCTTGCAAAAATGGAAGATGAAAGCTTACTTCTAAAGTATATATGAAATCCTACTGATACAAAATTCCCAATGAAATATAACTCTTCCATGGGCACAACTACAAAGCTACCAGAGGAAAAGGAAATTGGGTGTAATGAGTGGAGATCATATGGTACAAGGGTTTGCTAACGACGGGAGCTTTCCAATCCCTGTTGCCTTTTGAGTTTTGAGAGAGTCCATACATACCCTAGAGTAAAATTGGGACGTCAAAAATTATCAACCGGCCAATAAATTGCTGATAAATTTTACTGTTACTTGTAGTAACTAGGGTTTTCTTTGTTTCGGATAAGTGGGACACCATCTTCCCTCCATACTATTCGCTCTTCGCACAACGCTTCTGCTACCTCAACATATAATTGGTGTTCCTGACAAAGAAATAAGGGGTATTAACATTTAACAATGCATTATACCACTTAACGATAGATATGCAAAAGAAATATTTTAACGCAATGCCATGATAACTGAATTACTCTATAAGGTATCCCCTTTTCTTTCCCCAGCTTTGGATTCGGTTGACAATGTGTAGTAGCGGGTAACATATTTGGGGGTTACTTTGTGGCTTCACTCTGATGGGGGTTCATACTCCATTTCTGTTTTCTTTCTTTCTTTCTTTCTTTTTTGACAAAGACAACAGATATTAAGCAAATAGAACTAGGAGGCATGCAATCATTTGTCAGTGTGGCCAGTGGCCAGATCTCGTAAAGTTAATCCGGGTGGGAAGCATTTCTTTGTGTCCATTGTTTTCGCGGTTTTGTTGTTGGATTCTGTGAGACGATTCATAGTTTCTGCTTGTTTCTCGTTGGTTTCTGCGAGTAGACGAATGGAATCACTAGCTGCGTTTGACAATTTCTTGATTGTCTCATCCAATCGTTTGAGGTCTTGAGATCTGGTATGGTCTGCCATTGGAAAGCCTGCCCACAGTTGAAGGAGAAAGGCTCTGATACCACTGATAAGACTCGGCTAAGTAAAGTATTCAAGAATGGAGTTTTATTGCTATTTCAGAGAGGAAATCACAGGAAGAGAAATTGAGAAAGGAATCCATTCCAAATGATGGCAGTATATAGGAAAGCTAAAGCGGCAAAATGAGGGGGATAAACTCAGAGACCTGCTGAAGAACCCTTGCAGCCAGCTCATCCGCTGTATCATTAGCGAGTACAGGTACAACTCTTTGAGCTAGGATACGTCCTGTGTCATAGTGCTCATCAACGAAATGAATTGTCGGACCTGAATATCTGAAAGACCCCAACGAAAATCATGTGAAAAAAGTGCACAAATAGTCGCATACTGTCGTCAATAAGAAATATATCCAGGAGGCTAAAAGAAAGGTAAATTCAGTAGTTGTGAATGCATCCAGCAGTTGTTGAAACAACAGGTATTGGACATGAAATAGAAAAGAAACAAGGTAAATGTGGTCATGATCATAATTTCAGAGCTGATCTTAAAACAGGCCGAAACATTAAATTTCACAATTGATTCATTGAAAACAAATAATTGAAGGACATGGAACACAAACTGAGAAAATCTGACCATTAATGCCATAGAATCACAGCACCGAATTCAATGAAATAGCAAATAATTCGGAACAAGTGTTGAATGCAGAGTTATGCCAAACATTAGTTGCTAAGATGCAATGGGAGATCCTTCATGTTATACGACCAAGTGATTTTTCAACATCAAAGTTCAATGGAACATTGCCAATGTCGTTTTATTAAAGTCTCATTTATCAGAAGTCAGTTGTTGCACCCATTCAGTAGGGAACTCACAAACTCAAAAGAACCAATCACAAGATTGTTGCTTGGAAAGTCACAACAATAGGTATATATCACATCCAAAATAGTCTGGAAGATAGAGCTATTCAGCTATTTAAAAAATGACACATATGCATCTCTATGAGACCCACAATGGATTATCAGTTAGAAACACTCAAAGCCACAATAAGAATTAGAAAAGAAACAAATTGTTTTACTCGGAAGAAAAAGATTTCGCCTATCCAACACGCGGAACTGAGAATCAAGTCATGCCGAAATAACTGAGAACCAAATAGTAACATTGCAGATTATCCTGAAGTACCCAACTTAAAAGGCAAAAAAGCTGCTAAAACAAAACAAAAACAATTGAACACACCTTGCTCCAGAAGCAATTACTGCTTGATGCACCTTCATACCATAATAACCTTTGCCCCCGAAAGCTGGAAGAAGTGAGGGATGAATGTTTAAGATTGATCTTGGATAGGCGCGGACTAATTCAACTGGTATAAGTTTTAAGTATCCAGCTAATAGAATGAAGTCAATCTTGTATCTCCTGTTTATGACATCACGTGGGTTAGTACAAGAAAGCGTAAAATACATGGAGTAAATTGGTATGGTGATACCAAGAGGAAGGAAGGAGGATGAAGACAAAGGTATGTTGTGCTGAATTTAAACCAAGCCAAAGGTGGCAAGGATCATTCATAAAGGGTCAAAACAGATTATGTGTGCCTCTATTAAACAACAGGATTACTAGGCACAAGGACATTACAACAACAGGCATGGACTAACTAGGGCTATTAAAAGAGAAGACAGGTGATGTCCAGAAAGCTTATTTAATACTTAAGATGGGCATTCACCACACTGTTTTTCAGCTAGTTATTACACATTTACCACAGATGCAGAAGAAGAATCTTTTTTTTTTTTTTTTGATCCGCAGAAGAAGAATCTAATCAACCTTTCCAAGAAATTAATTGCAATGTGAATACGATAATTCAGGAGAAATGCAAAACAGAAAAATTGTACCTCTAGTGGGTTAGCTATTTACATATGGCAACAGAGAGCATATTTGTGCATAGCAAATCTGAACCCCTGAGGAAGAATGTTGAATATATAAGTTCATATTGGTGCCACAAAGTTTGAATGATTCCTAGGTGAAGAATTGAGAAACTCAAGGTGTTGACTTGCGGCACTTGCCTAAGGGATTGGTCATGGGTCTGAATGTCTGGTAGTTACCCTATCTCAATAAAGATATGATCATATGTTGCTTTTCATCAGTTACGAGCCTTTCTTTCACATGCTGCATATTTTCACGCCGTTGAGTAATCAAGAGCTACAGGGCGTCCCTTATGACAATCTATTTAGCAATGCATCAGAAAGTATGACACAAGGAAAGCAACGAGTACAGAAGATGGTTATTGGTCAACTTGGGCAAATCATGCAAACAGGCTATCCCTATTAGACTAGTACACATGGCTCCCACTAGACAGCAGGGTTTCTGTCATATAGTTAACTAATCTATGCTTTTTCTGCAGAGCAGTTGTGTGAAGCACAATTTAAATCATAGTCATCTGAAAGGGGTAACCTCACCTAAGAGTAGTGACAAGGTCATTGGCAGAGAGAACGTCAGGTTGTTCCTTCATTCCAGGGAATAAAATAACAGGAATGTTGTTATCCCTCGCATATTCCGCACCTCCACAACCTGAGTACATAAGTTCAAAGATTGAACGGAAACGCAAGATTCAGAGAACAATTATATGCAAGACAGAGTAACCAGATTAAAATCATTGGAAGCATGATACTTAAAGCACATAAGGAAAACTGGAAAACATAAGGGAGAGATTGGAAGCAACAAAATTGGAGAATGGTGCAGCTATGCGAGGCGATGTAAGGCTTTCTGTACAACAATATAATGTAAGTTGAGAATTTAAAGTAAATAAGAGGAAGCTTGGCTCAACTCTCCTTTTCTCCCCTATTGTGTTGCATATCAGAGTATTCACAAAAAACATAAGCATAATAGTAAAGTTTCAGGGCTTATAATTTTTACCTTCAAAAATTTTCCAATTATAAACAGGATTTCCAATACACACAAGAAATAAGCGCGCATTTCAAATAGTTCAAAATCTCTTCAGACATCGAGTTGGGAGATACTACTGATCTGTAAGACCTCCCAGCATGATTCTTTTGTAAATGACACCCATATGTTTTGGTTAGTTCAGTTTAGTTAAATAATACGCGACCACAAATAGCACAAAAAGGATAGGTGAGTTCTTATTTCAAATAAAAATATATGTGAAAAAAACTGGAATGGACATTAAGGTACCCAAGTGGCCAAGTTATAAAATATTAACCTCTGGGGCTTCAAATCGAGTCATTTCCCAAAGGCCTTAGCAAATACAACCATTGCACATATACTTCTAGGCCTCCAAAAACCATGATGTGAAGAGAAGGGTAAGATATAGTGTGGTCTTATATGAAGTCGCCACTCACCAGTCTTATATGAAGTCGCCACTCACCAATAACTGGCAGACTTCACTGAAGACAAATAAGACCAATACAAACCACTGAACCAGGACTACTTGATCCCATAGAGAATCTTGCTTGTATCAAATAGTTGCATCTAAGCAAGAAACCATTACATAATCAAAAATTAAATATGTCTTGGACAGAGATACACCTTCACATTTCCTCATATTAGTACAACATTAGTATAGTGACAAGCAAGCATGGTCCTCTACCTTCGTGGTACTTCAGAGTTCAGAGTTCATACCCCAAACTTTGAAATAGGATAATTATTTGGTGACCAAAGCAGAAGGATAATGACTGCATATCGTTAAATCCACAAGACTAACAGAGTAAGAGTTTGTTCCAATTAGTAAACTGGTACTAATTTATCTAGATAAATTACTCTTTAGATGTACTTCCATTCCATCCTATGCTCTCTAATGCCAAACTTCCGTGCAATATACGTTTCTACCCAGAAAGAGCACTAAATGTATGTGACATGGATTTCTGTATGGAGGACCATAGGACAATAATTGATTCCTGTAGGCCAGTTTACTATGTTTCCCTTTTGGAGAGGTGCAAGACTAGATCTCAGTCTTCAGGGAAAAATATCCCACCCAACATGCAACCATATAGACAAATACGGCAGACAGCACTATCCAATATAATGAATCCCTTGCCTTAAGATTAGTTGATAGAGTTGTTCTTTGATGTCTAGGAGATGCCTGACCATATGACAATTACTTACCAGATATTGGATATTGGATATGACAAATAACAACTAGATAACATTCCCCCTTCTTTAATCAGCTATATGCCAAATTGCCAATCCTTTACTATAACAACGAAAAATACACCCAGCATGCAACTATAATGACTTGAACCAAGCAATATACTTATACACAGATACTCAAGTGCAGAGAGTTGGTAGAACATGTTCTATGATGTATAGGTGATAAGACATGCATACTGGAGTACTTGAAGAGCTGCGTCCACTGAGGGCTAAAAACAAGAGAGGGTGGCACCTCAAGCTTACAAGACCAAGGGATGATCCAAGAGTGGCACCTCAAGCTTAAGGAAGTTACACTCATTAGAGTGCTCCTTATCCAAATATAGTTAGCATCAACGGATTGAGAACCAACTGCATTGTGGGATCCATGGAGTCAAGGACAACTAGGACATAGCTAAGGCCACAATTCCGAAAGTTGGTTAATAGCCTCCAAGCTTAGGCCAGGAATGTCATCAAAGACAACCCATAGTCAGGTGAGAAGAGTGAATTGAATCTTGACACATATCACGGGACTTAAAATTCCTAATTCCAAAAGTTACATGCATGCCATGCAAAGAAACTCCAGCACACAGTATCTTTACAAGCAGGCTTGACTGATTCCCCTTAAACTTGAGGTATAAGTACCAAATAGATAATCAAACAATCTATGGTACCAGAGCTTATTAAGACATCATCCTACACCACTCCATTTAGAACTTTTGACTCATTGACATTTGCAGGTTTATATGCAGAAGGCTTTACTTTCGTTGATGAAGAACCATCCTTTTGCACTAATCCAACTAACTCAATGCCGATAATTGCCTTCGCCCGTATATCTGACACAAAATCTGTGTCCATTTCATATTTTGGTGCATTCACCCCCTCATAGACAATACCTGACAACGTTACGTGATTAACATTACATGTGCTGTTTGAATTTTTTTTCCAAAACATTGTAGTTAAATAAGTTCAGATTCAGTATACTAACTATGCTTCAGTAACCGAATATCTCCAAACCCATAAACTTCATCACAATATCCCAAAATCCTTATACTAAATAGCATTGCTACTTCATATGTGTGGAAGAGTATGCAGAGTAAACCCAAAAAAAAGAACTAACAGAGAATTAGAACATTTGTAAAGCGAGTCAAACAGCATTAGAATAGAAGTCAGCTGCGTCTGAAGCTCCAAATAAAAGTTTTGGTACCATTAGAGCAGGATAACTGTCATTAACTTTGAAACATAGGAGATAAGAGACTGTGATTAACAAAGGGAAACAAGCCCAACATAATAGCATGGAGGGAGAAGATAAAAAAAATAAAAAATGCATGGAGGGAACAAAACGTGCATCAACTTAGATTTTCTGTAACAGTATCGCTGGTTTTCATACACATGCCAGTAATATAAATGTACGCATACACAGATATAACTGCATTTTCTAGTCCACCAGTTTGTGATGCCCAACGATCAGAAAATATGATTCCATAAATTGTGGAAAGATAGAATTAGATGCTAAGTGGGAGATAAGATCAATACTCAGTCATGTGCTTACTACTGGAAGTATAAAGGTTTAACTTTTTTCAACAGAATCAAGTTGGGTAATGGATAATAACAATGAATTCATACAACAAACACTCAATAAGAGAAAAAACAGAACACTAACAACAAAAGGATCATATAACAGTTCCAAACACTGCAATTAACTGGATCAGGTCTGTAAACATACCAGGTTTGTTTGTGACCAAAACAACAATCTCTCCTTCTACTGATCCTTCAACAATGGCCTCGTGAATGGACCGGAAATTCGAACCACCACCGGAGACGAAAACTGCCAAATTTTTCTTCCTATCCCCAGATTTCAGACCCTCCGTATCACCAGAAACAGCCTCTACCTTTTGTAAACTACTTCTACACCGAAGCTTGTATTCACACGAATCAAGTTTCCAAGAGAGAGAGTAAAGGGTTTTGAAGGACACCTGATTTGAATAAGAGGGTACTGCAGGAAAAGATGCTTTGCTAGGGTTTTGAATTGGGTTGTTGATGATGGGGTTTGAGCAAAACCCAGAAATAAAGCTTCGAGCTTCCATTGAGTTGTTGGATGGCAGAGGACAAACGGTATCCTTTTAGAGCGGATTACGCATTGCACTTGTGGACCCCAATTGCAAATACCGGCGCCGTTACCGGAAACGTTGAATGGCGACGGAGATATCGGGGGGTGTTGCGCTGCTCTCTTGTTGCCAGAGTCGCGACTGGGCGCTGGAACACTTTCCGTAACTTAATGGTGAAATACACTTTCCTCCTGAGGTTTTAGGTCGATGATATTAATACCCCTGACGTTCTGAAAAATTATGTCCTCGCCTGAAGTTAGTTCATAATACGCATAGCAAATATACCCTTCAGAATAGAGCATCTCCATTACTTACTACAGAAAATCATTGTTAAGGGTGTGTTTGTAACTTGGAGAAACAAATGGAAAGGAAGAGAAACGTTTTTAAAACTTCCTTCCCATTGTTTTTCCCATTGTTTAGTCTGCAGAGAAAGAGAAGAGAGAGTTTAAAAAACAAGGTCAATTTTCTCTCCAATAAATTTTCCACTTTCCGTCTAATATTGCTCTACATTATTTTCCCCTCCCTTTCTCCTTCCATCCTCAAGTTCCAAACAGAGCCTACGGTTGTGTTGTGCCAAAAAAAAAAAAAAAAATGTTTAACTTATAAATTTTTTTTATGTGATAATAATGATTTTGTGTAACTAGTTAGTATTAATTAGAGAATGGATGAGTGCTCACTCAGAGCATGTCCAATGGGGTTGGAAAAACTGGTGCTATACTTATTTGTACAACTTGGTGCTCCAATGGTGATGCAAAATTGGTTGGAAAATGGAAAAGTTCTAAACTTGGTGGATGACTATAGCCATCCTTAACACCTCACCTATCCCTACTGCCATCTACCAGAAAAAGAACCGGAGTTCACCTGAAGCTCGCCGAGAAATGGCCGGAATTTTCAATGGACGCAGGAATCTGCAAAAAAGCGCCGGATTGTGTAACCACCGCGGAATCAGCAACAAACGCCGGAAGAAGGCAGACGGTGAGATCGAGAGAGAGATGGACACACACAGAGGTCGCTGTGAGAGTTTCGTGGAGTGAGGGGTTTCACGACAGAGGATTCGGCCAGAGAGAGGGGGTTCTATCGATGGGTTGATCCCCGCTGAGCGAGAGAGACAGAAGGCCGGAGGGGTTTCAGTTTTCACAGAGCAACGAACCCCTCTTGCAATTGGGAGTAGAAGGATAACGGGCCGGTGTAACTCGGGCCCAATAACCTCTCTGATGGGTTGAACCCAAATCAACTTTTTCTATAATTTTTGTTTGAGAGGGATTGATATTCACACTTTCTTTATTATTATCAAAACTTTTTTTTTATTTTTTAGTATTGAAACTTGAAAGCGTGTGTATTCAACATTACAAATCCTCTTGTTTTATTCTCTCAACTATTTTTCTTCAAGAGATGGTTGGAACATTAGGCACAACATTTCATTTCCACTACCGTTTCAACGTGCGGGATCCACCACTCATGTGAGTGTGCTTGTAGGAGTAAGTAAGTATCGTGTTGTGTTCAGTTGTATTCGTGCTGTATCATTTCAAGTTTTGTGTCTTTTCTGGTTCGGGTCAAAACACCTGTTAACATAATTGTGTCAAATATCTTAACACTAACCCAATCTGCTTAAACTCATGTCGTGTTCGGATTAACATTATTAAGACTCTTTTACTTATTTTATATGTACACAAAATTATATTAATAAATATTGCGCATTAACTACTTGATTAACCAATGATAAAAATGAAGATATTCTCAATACCATCAAAATCACAAAATGATAAAATCAACCAAATCATCACATTTAAAAAAAAGACCTTATGCCGCCACAACTAGATAGATGTCTCAAAATTAAATAGTTTTGTATGATTTTTCGTTAAAATAATGAAAAGCAACCAATAACTATGGAATAAGTCTAAATATAAATTTTAAACTCAAAGACCTAAATAATGAAAGAGAAATTATAAATCAACCTATTGACCATATTCGTTTTGGGATTTTGGTTTTGGGATTTTGGATAATGAATAGAAAGAGATAGATAGAAAAATAAGAGTAATAATTAAGAGAATTTATTAAAGACCGTGCACAGAGAGAGAATCTAAAATTCAAAATTCCAGATCGAAAAAAATTTATGTAGTACGTTTTATAAAAATATGCATGTCTTGTCTTATCAGAACTAATCATGTCATGTTGTGTCGTTTTGGGTTAATATGTCGACAGAAAATTAAATAGTTATTCGTGTCCTTATCGAGTTACGCAAGTCAAATCTATGTTTGACCATTTAATTATTGTGTAGCCGGGTCATGTTATACTCCATTCGTCTCAATTTGTTTGTCCAATTGTCGAAATACATGTCTTTCAAAAATATTCTTATATGTTACATTTTATAATATTTTTTTATGATTTTAAAGATTTTGTATAATAAAATTAATTGAGATCTATCAAACAAGATTCATATTGCATATTAAAAACATTACGATTTGAAAATTATAGCCAATTCTTTAAGAGATCAAATGCTATCAAAAAGTCAAAAAGTGGACAAACAAACCGGGACGGAGGGAATATTTGTATCGGAGGGAGTATTTGTATTCATGTCAAAAATTGGTCAATTCAAACCCTCTAAATATCTGTTATGTTAATGGGTCATGTCAAGAACTGCCCCTTATGTGACTGTGTATTTGGGTGTGGTACATTGGTATTAGCAATTTTCGTTTGACCGAAAAAGAGTGGTACTAGCAAATTTGTATTCTTTCCGTTCCGATTTGTTCGTGCAATTTGAGGTTTTCAACTTATTAAAGAAACAAAATTTAATCCATTAATTTGAAAATTCACATAAGCTGGTTCATTTATTTTAAAATTGGATAATCAATTTGAAACATGCTTAGGTCAAAAAAGGGATAAACAAATCGGGACGGAGGGAGTAGTATTTAGATATGTTATACTCATGGGTTGAACTCAATCAATAAAGTCTTGATCGATTTAGCTCTATATTTTCAAAGAAATGCACGATTGAAATTTGATCGCTTATTTTTCCTGGGACAAATATACTTCGTTTCGTGATGCCAACTTTAATTTACTTTTTTTTTTCATATAGTATATGATGGAGTATATGATAAGCAGATCAACACATACAGAAAATAACCCAAAGAGGAATGCTAGATATTAATACAAAGAAAACTTATCTCAAAAAAAATAATGCATAGTTGAGAATTACTTTGATGATTGAACATTTGAATTTCATGGAGACTACAAACCTAGCCCTGTTTAGTTGTCAGGAAAGTACAAGAAAAGATGAGAAAATCAATTTTTCCATAACTTTTGTAGTGTTTAGTTGCTAAGAAAGTAATGGGAAACATGTTAAATTTTTCTGCAAGATTTACTTTTTTGCAAAAGTGATCCGGCAAAAAGAGGGCTGCTACTCCCCCCCTGACACACACACCCCCCGGCCCCACCTTCTTTTTCCCAATTTACCCCCCCCCCCCCCCCCCCTCCCCCCTCTCTCTCTCTCTCTTCCTTTTTTTTTTTCCACTTTCTGCTTCTTTTTTTCCCTTTTCTTTTCCAGTTTTTTTTTTCATTTTCTTTCTTTCCGGTTTGAATTTTTTTTTCTTTTTAATAATAGGTTCAAGTCTAATTCTAGGCTTTGTAAAGTAATTGAAAGAAAAAAAGTGTTTCAATTGATCATGTTTATCCCACTGTTTTCTTTTTCTTTTTTTTGTCCTTTATAGATTAAAAAATATAGTTACGAAAATAAGTGTTTCAATTTTCAATCCGTTTGAACTGGTGCAAAGTTGTTATTTTTCTGATCATTTCATCCTAAATGGTCATAATAAATTTTTGGCTCCAAGGGTTTTCAATGGACACCCTAAGAGAGTCTTAAAACTAAATAATGAGTCTTAGGGAGTTTGTTGAAAAGTCTTAAACCAAAAAATTCATTATGACCATTTAAAATAAAATAATAAAAAAACGATATTTGCTCTGATTTAATTGAATTGAGAATTAAAGCACTTAATTCTTGAATTATATTTTTAAATATACAAATGGTGTATTTATAGAAATTAAATAAATAAGATATAAGTAATTAAATAAAAAAATAAATTAAAAAGTATGGGGGACCCGGGGGCTCTGCTGCCTCCATTGACATAGTAGCCCCTAAAACGTTTCCGTTTTAGTTATAAAAAAATAGAACCCATCCATTTGCAATCCTATGGAGTATAAACGTGATTTGAAGCAACATACTACTGAATCAGTTAAGAGGATCTATGCTAAATAATGGTTAACAAATTTATAAAATTGTACTATAGTTAAAAAAAAGTAATCCTGAATATAATATTTGTATTATGGATTAGTATGTCGTTTGCAAAATACATTTCGTAATTAGTTCCCGAACACTAATTGTAATCTTAATGAATTTTTTGCTTTACGACCTTTCAACGAGCAACCTAAGACTCATTATTTAGTTTCAGGACTCTCTTAGGGTGTTCATTGAAAGGCCTTGGAGCCAAAAATTTATTACGACCATTTAGGATGAAATGATCAGAAAAATAACATCTTTGCACTGGTTCAAACGGATTAAAAATTGAAACACTTATTTTCGTAATTATATTTTTTAATCTATAAAGGACAAAAAAAGAAAAAAAAACAGTGGGATAAACATGATCAATTGAAACACTTTTTTTCTCTCAATTACTTTACAAAGCCTAGAATTAGACTTGAACCTATTATTAAAAAGAAAAAAAAATTCAAACCGGAAAGAAAGAAAATGAAATAAAATGAAAAAAAAAACTGGAAAAGAAAAAAAAAAAAGAAGAAAAGAAGCAGAAAGTGGAAAAAAAGAAAAGGGAGAGAGAGAGAGAGAGAGAGAGAGAGAGAGAGGGAGAGGGGGGCGGGAGAGAGAGAGAGAGAGAGAGAGGGGGGGGGCGGGGGTAAACTGGGAAAGGGACGTGGGGCCGGGGGGGGGGTGTGTCAGGGGGGGGGGGAGTAGCAATTTACCGGCAAAAAACATAGGATTTTGCGGGAAAGTTTTCTCCATTGTGGGGCTAAAATAATTGGCGGGTAAGAAAAAAGGCAAATGATGCCAATATCAAAAAAATACGAATTAGATTATTAGAAAGACACTTTGAGATTTACGTGAGTAACAATAATTTCGACTACTGTGGTGCTTTCTGAGATAATTGTTGTGGAAAAAATTAGTAATTGATTTTTTTTGAAAGTATTTATTTATCTTGTCATTAGTATTCAGTTTTGTTTTGTACTTACTAATCATCAGTTTATCAATGAATTTTTGTATCGGCAACTAATAAGCATAGTTGTTTAAAATTTGTTTATTTTGCTATCATCTACTTATTTTTTAAGCTTCATGTTAAGGCTTTGCATTAGATAAAATACATTTTTCGATATGTGTTAGCTCTCAAAGTTACTTTTAGCCATGAGAAATAAAAAAGTTTCTCATAAGTATCTTTTCCCGACAAACGAATCATTAAACTTGAGTTTTCCTGCAAAATTTTTTTGTCAAATGAACACTCACAGGAAAATAGAGTTCTTTTTCTTTTACTTCACTTTACTTGACTTTTTCTGAAAATAACTTTTCTGTACAACATTCCTGACAACTGAATGAAGCTTAGAGTTATTGTAAGAGTTGACTGATCGTTAACTTTAGGACCACGAAATTAATTAAGATGTGCACAAGTTAATCTGGATATCCGATTATAAAAAAAAAGAAAAAAAGAGTGCATGTTTCTCCTCAATGAGGTCGCACATTTAAATCTTATAAAGGCGAAACATGGAAACATTCCAAACTTTGAAATCAGTATTTGAGGGAATTGTCCAATTATAACTTGGCACCGATAGAAATTGAGATGCACACAACTGATCCGGCACCGGATCAAATTTTTCAGTGCTGGGTGGGTACGGGCCACGTGGTACTGAGCACAATTTCGACCGACTAAATTTGTTTTAGACAGTCCAGATTTGTTTGGAAAATTATTTAGTGTAAAATTAACAAAATACCCCTTCAAGTCCAAATATATCTGAATCATTAAAAACACGTTTGATAGCCGAAATAAGTGTTTGGCACCACGTGGCCCGCCTCTACACGGCACTGAAAAATTTCTCCGCATAATGAATCGCTTGTTACATGAGAGACCTTGGTCGTTTCGATTTGGACAATACTATCTACACGTAGAAAGAATTTGGTAGGAGAGGGAGAGCGAGAGAGAGAGAGATGGTGTTCAACAGCCCGCTGGTGGTGGAGGTAGCAAATATATCGGCGAATGTGTGCCAATACATAGCGTGTAACCCAGAGAGGCTGAGCAGCGATCACGTGCTCCGTCTCCTCTTCTGCTTCCCTCTCCAACAGTTTCGCCGCCTCCTGCTCCGTCTCTCCGCCTTTTTCTGCTTCCCTCCTCCCGACCCACACCTCTCCTCCTTTTCCTCCTCCTCTTCTTCCTCCTCCTCCGATCCATCCGATTCCGATAACGATCCCCACTCCGATTGATTGATTCATCACGACAAATGCATAGGCACGCGCTCTGTATATTTGGTAACCTTCTCTTCGTTTCTCATTTATGGGATTTGGGTTTTTTGCGAATTTGTCCACCCTAGATGATTGTGAAAAATACCCTCATTCTGATCGGCGAAAAAAGTGTGGGGGCTACGGGATCCATGCAGATTTTGATAATATTGAGATATTGAAGTTAGTTTGTGGTGGGACCTACACTTCTCCACCAATCAAAGCGAGGGTATTGTTCATCCTTTTTTAGCGAGGGTGAACAAATTCGCCCCCGGTTTTCATACCAATGAGCTAGTTGTGTTTGATTGTTGTCTGCTTGAACTATTTCTACTTTAATATTGTTCGGTCAATGGACTTGGTTTTTAATTACTGCCGGGCTCACAAGAGTATTTGTATGATTTTATCTGTTTGGTTGGTGATTTGTGTAGGTTGTGGTGAAGAAAATTTCCCATATGGGTTCATTAAATGTTAGGGAAAAAATAATTGCTAAGATCCCCAATTGGTACCGGAAGACGTGTGTACTTGTTACTTTGATTGCCCATATTAGGGTGCATTTCCGCTAAACTAAATAGACTATAGGCAATAGTCTGAGGTGTTTCTGCTAAATGCTATTTTAGTTGATATATACGAGGAGAATGACTTTTCTAGAAATCTGTGAAAAACATGGGCTTTAGTATTTTAGTTTATCAGAAACGCACCCCTAGTCATGGGATTGGATTACATGTTCAATATGACCGTATTTTGGGCTTTTGAATGCAATCATCTGTTGTGCACAAAACAAGGGTTTGCATTGTGTTAGTGGACGTTGTAATGTTGTATTAGTAATCCCTTCACTATTCAGAGGGGTGCTATTATGGGAACCTATCAAACAGGTTGAACATACAAATATGAGGTATGGAAATTAGAGCTTTCACTTGTATGAAATTTCTTATCATATTACCTATCAAGTGATTAAAATTCTGAACCATCTTAGATCCTTTTCGGTCTTCGCGAAGGCTTACACTGTCATTTATAGCTGCCCCAATCTTCAAGATTGGTTAGAATTTGTGCCACAAATCTTTCCTTTCTGTCCCTTTGACAACTCTAAGATCCAAAGATGGCATTATTTGTAAACTTATTTGTGCTATAACTAGACAACAACTTATAGGTAATGAATAAAAACAAAAACCTTTGATGAACTTGATTTCTTTTTTTTATCACCTTAATTGATGTTATTTTAAAACAATCAACATGGTTCCTGAATATGCCTTTAGTTACTGCCTAACAGTATGAATTGAGTTTTTCACGCTGTGAGAGGACACACCTTATTTCTAGGAAGACTCAAGAGTATTAGAGTTCTGGTGACGGAAGTTTTTTGCTTTCATGGTCTTTATAATTCAAAGAAGGCAAAAGAGTGCCACTTTTGACTGGATATACCAATATAGTCTCGATGCTGGTACACTACGTTGTTGTATGAATAACCTTCTTTGCAGTAGTAAATGAATTTTGATTGGACAAATGCAATATTTCTTCTGAAGCGCTTGAATTTTTACTCTTTGATATCGTTGCAATCGCTTAACGGCGGAGATAAGTCAGCTTCTAAGCAGCTGTTTTTGTCCATGAAAGATTCACAAAGCATATGCTTAAGGCCAAGTACAACTCAATTGAAGGAATTACAGCTTTTTGAATACATGATACGACTCAAATAACTAGTATTGGACAAACAAGATTGTGAATGTACACTGGGGACAATATGACCTAACGGAGAAGACTTGGCCCAACGTACACTCTGATTGTTTGGTTGTTTTGTTGTTTCATAATTGACCTATTGTAGCTAATGGTGAAGACAACTTCACGTTCGTGATCTTTCAAGATTGTTTAGATCCCCAATTTGTGTGACGAGATAAGGACAAGTTGGTTCTGAACACATACATGAGAATGGGAGAGTTCGCCAGTCTGATAACTTCTCATGATATGTGAAGCGATTAAAAAGTTTAACCATCTTAGATCCTTTTGTGTTCTGCCAAAGCCTGCACTGTCATTTACAGCTGCCCAGTTTTTCAACTGTGGGTAGAATTGGAGCCAAAGAAGATAGATGTGTATGGTGGGATTATACGCTATCCTAGGTTACAAACTCTTCTTACTGGCTTGACACATGAATCATATTGGAAATCTTGTTTTATTTATGCTTGTTTTGTTTGCGTAATTCCTTGTGGCTATGGCTTCAGATTAGGTTTGGATCATGATTTTGCAGAGGGAAAAAAGAAAAAGGGAATAAGTATGAGACGAAAATGAAGGGCAATGAACTATATTTATTTTCTTCCCACTTTTGGTTTGGCTAATAAATTGATAACAAAATGAACATACAACGCTTTTTTCCTTGGAGAAAATGCACTTAAGTAGCTCTAAATTTCTTTTATTTTCCTCCCCATTGACAAAACCAACATCCTAATATGGCCTTGTTTTAAACTTATTACTGCTACCAGCAAGTACTGTATTTTCAATGATCAAAAACATAAACTACCATTGACCTAGATTTCATTCTATATCACCATGCTGTCATATCAAAATCAACATTTTGTAGAATATACCTTGATAAAGATGCTACTGTATTAGTTTCACTTTTGGTTTGGCTAATAAATTGATAACAAAATGAACATACAACGTTTTTTTCCTTGGAGAAAATGCGCTTAAGTAGCTCTAAATTTCTTTTATTTTCCTCCCCATTGACAAAACCAACATCCTAATATGGCCTTGTTTTAAACTTATTACTGCTACCAGCTAGTACTGTATTTTCAATGATCAAAAACATAAACTACCATTGACCTAGATTTCATTCTTTATCACCATGCTGTCATTTCAAAATCAACATTTCGTAGAATATACCTTGATAAAGATGCTACTGTATTAGTTTCATTGTTTTCCACTGAGAGAGGAATACACACATCAGTTCTAGGATATAGTGTCTTCCACTTTGTCCGGTTTGAAAGGATAAGTGTACCGCTAATTATTGGATATAGCTTAAATGCTGCTGTGGTGCACTTATATGTCACTTGAATGTTACGTCAATATCCTACTTTGAGTCAGTCAGAAAACTTTGATCTTTCGCTGATGTTGTATGGATAACCTTTGCTCGTTAGCAATGTTACACGGACCCCCTGAACGTATAAAATACCCATGCAGTACATTAGACGCTCGGATAAGGTGACATACTGAACACCTAGCATGCATAATATGTCATTTGAATTTAGCATGTACTATGTGTGGAACTCCTGTACTATGCATGCAATGCCTCAAGGCACTTCGTAAGCAATAGAAAATTGAATATTTTGGCGTATTCTCCAGCCTTGAGATGGAAATGGGATGAAGTGGGCACTTAGACACATACGCACACCTATATTTGTACCCGAGTCCATGTAACAGAGCTTATAACTTGTTAGCAGTTCTCATTAGTGTGAATTCTATTGATGAAAGTAATGAAGAATTAGCTACTTAAAGGATGAAGCCATGGTCCATTGGTCTCAAAGTCAGTTGATTCTACTTTGCTATGTTGGCACTATGGTCCAGAAGATAGTGCCTGAACCAAGAGGAAACTAGTAGTATATGTTTACAATTGGGAAACTATTTAAATGAAGTTCCTGGCAATTCAAGAGGGTCAGGTGTCATATGTCTATGTTGAGATCATAGTATTTTAGGTTGTGGTATGTCGAACTAGTTGAGGTTCAGTTGAAGCAAATTAAACATAAAAGACTCTAGACTTGGATTTGGGGCTTGGAAGCTGATCATTCTGAACTTATTGTTCTTAGTTAATGCTCTATCCTGAGTCATCGATTTGGAATTTAACCATTACGCGTTTCGTGGGATGATATAGGTGTTTGACATCTGATGAGTTGTTTATGAGGTGTTCTACATCGAACTGCTCTCATATAACTTTTCTCACAATCTCTTTCTCCCCTCTTGTTCGTGGTCAACAATCAAATGTTTCTACAAGCACTCGAGAACAGATAATTTGTTTAGTAGCGTCAAGAAAATACAATTTTATTTTTGTGAATCAGGTTATAACCATTGCAATGTTTAACATTCCTCAGCTATGTCTTCCAAGTGATTAAGAAGCTCATGGTACTTACAGTCAGCATCAGCACGCAAATTAAAGTCACATTGCCCACAAGTGGGAACGTTTCTTGCCCAAGTGCTTGAGCGTGGCTGTGGACTGTGGGGAGGTAGTGTTACATTCACAGAAAAATTTTGTTGTTGCAACTTTTCTATGTAATTGTAAATGTGTTTGTGGAAGAAAAATTCCAGGCCATTGACCCCAAAAATTCGTGGTCAACAATCAATGTGTTTGTGAAGTTCAAAAAGAATACCATTACCTTTGTTGCAGCTTTGGACAAAATGATACCCTTCATTCTATAGAAGTGGACTATCTTATCCTTGTTTCGCATGAAGTCCAGGCAACTACTTAACATCTTATCCTTGTCTCATAGGGGTATAAGAGACTGCAATGAAAACATATTGATGGTACAAATGGATTAGGTACATGGTGTTTAAAGATATGTTTATAATAAGCAATAATGGGCTTGAAAACAAAGTGCACGAGGTTATAGGAGAATCATAATTTAGTATTTCCTCCTTTTCAAAAAATTAGTCCATCCTAAAAAGATGTGTAATTTTTGATAAAAAGATAAACTACTTGTGTGCATAATTTTTTTAGCCAAAATGCAATATTATACTAAAGCTTAAAAGTGGAAGTCTAGTACCATGGTTATATTGGCACATCAATTGCTTTAAGTTAAACGTGGGAATCTGAACATAATAAGCTGCAAATAACCATGTAATTCAAATAACTGGCAACTCACTAGCACATTAGAAGTTGCATAGTTGCATTGTCATGGTCAGTTCTAGCTTACGCAAATGTGACTCCAACACAATTGTTCTAAGAACGCCTCAGAGATAAATCAGTTGGAATTCGGTCATTAGACCGACAAGTAATATGAGACTCTATTTCATTAATATCTTCCCTCACGTGTAGCCGCATTTGAACTCTGTCACATGTGGCCACTTTTTGGGTCCTAGGGGTGTGGATTGTGAATTTTTAAAATGTGTGGTGGAATGTGCCCTGCTTTGATACTATGTGAAAACTTTATATCTATCTCAAAATTAATTGTCCTAGGGGTGTGGATTGTGAAATTTTAAACTGTGTGGTGGAATATGCCCCGCTTTGATACTATGTGGAAATTTTATATCCATCTCAAAACTAATTGGCAATGAGTGGAGAGATTCCAAATGTTATTAAGTGATCACCCGTTCCACTTTCTAGTAATGTGAGACTCTATTTCCTTAAAATCCCCCCTCACGTGCATTTGAGGTCTATCACGTGTGGCCACTTTTTGGGTCCTATCATCATGCAGCCTTTTTGCTGGTCTGTCATCTTGGGGTGTGATTTGTGAATTTTTTAAAGAGACCTTCTACAACCACACTCAAATACACACCCGATTACACACGCATACATTTTACAAAAGTGTGTGGGCTCCACACACACTAGAATGTGTGTGTGGGTGTGTAAAATGGGTGTGGTTATAGAATTATTATTTTTTAAAATGTGGGACTCTATTTCCTTAACAAAAATAACCCACAATGTTGCACTAGGGTTCACAATCTCCTCTGATTTTCTCTCCCCACAACCTTCTGATATGTACATATATATTGTTGAAAGTTTGTAGATTGGAGGAGTGGGGTTCGTCAGTGTGGGGATTGGAGTCAAGAAATTTATTGGGAGTTGCAGTTAATACGCACGAGTATGTTCCATTGTGTGGGCACTAATTTGTTAAGAAGAGGAGACATGTAACGTTTAAGGTAAATTTTTTCGTTCTTTAGTTTGCGAAAATCATTTTATGGTTTGTTACGGTGTTAAAAAGTCAAAAAAAGTAATGTTACACCAGTTTGGTGCCATTTTGGCCCAATCTCACATCATAATCATTGGATTAAACGCATCTCATTTTTGGATACACATCTATTGGCCAAAGTGTAGCTGCTAAATTTAGTCTACAACATACACCAAATAAACAAGCTTAAGAAGTTCATATTTCCAAGCAACCAAGAGCTTTTGATTAGTTAATATGTAAAACTCTGGAGCTAGGTAAGGTTTGTTGTTACTCTGTAATATGACCGATTATTCACAACACATCGTGTCTGTATCAGATGGTAAATAAGCATACATAACTGTGTGGGTTAGTCCGGATGGTTGGTGGGTCTCTCTCCCCAAACAATTGTCCAGCGTTCGACTCTTAAGGCCAGGCCGTAAGAAAGTAATTTTTTGTGAATTCTCTAGACTTGACATGGATGACGACCGGACCGGGAACAAATTCAATCACAGTACGCGTAAGCTAGCCTGGATACTCCTGATTGTCATGCCAACCACAGTAAACAGGGCTAATATGACTCTTCATAGAGCCAATTAAAAGGAATGAATTTGTACTTCGAGAGAGACATGGGAGATAGTTTTGAATACATCAACTATTAAAAGCCAACCAAAGGGTTTAATTGCTAGCTAGCATCATAGTATCATATCAAGTACTCAAGATTTGGAGGCGTGGGGTTGTTGCCTATTTATGCCTTCAGAATCAGATATTTCTTCTCTGAATCCAATGTAAGTTTCTTAATTATTGAGCTATATATCACGCAGTTTGATGCCAAGCAATAGAATCATGTCATTTGGTCCTCCATTACCCCGTTGCCTTCCCCGGCTCTGCGCTAGTGGACGCGATATTGGTCATTTAGAGATTAATTGAGGTTTGCGTAAGTTGACCCCAACACCTGTGACAGAAATTTGGAGACGGGGGATATCTAGCTAAGACAGATAAGATGATATATCTTTTCATTTAGCCCAATCAGTTTGAAAATTATTGTTAATATATATATATATATATTTAAGTACATCAAAAATGCTCAGTAGCTCGGATGCAATGCCCATCTCCACTCGTGTGAAAATCGATCTTATCAGGTAGTTTTAATTTTTGGGCAATCAGTAGTGGGCTTGAGTCATACTCGATTGACCCGATATCAAGAGGAGAATAGGAAATAGTTGGTAACTCCGTTGAGTTCGCCACCATAATATTCGAGTGATCCGACGGTGCCAAGTGGAAGGGTCGTTGCTACAAGGCAGGGGAATCCACTCTTGCTAAGGTTGATTCTATTATTTCCAGTCTCTAGGAGGTGGCCAACGAGTTCAAATGCAATAACCCAGGAGAAAATAAGCCTAGCTAATCCCTGTTAGCTTCATGTTTAACTCTTTTGTGAAAGATAGAGTGGCGCGGACTTTGTGTTCTTCTGGGGAATTCAGTGTAAGAACTGCTTGGGAAACTATTAGAAGGTGTTGGCTCCAGTGACTCGATCGGTGCAGCCTAGTATGGTTCTCCCGAATTGAAGAACCCAAATGAAGCCCGGTTGGAGCTAGTCATGAGAAGATTCTTCATTTTGAAGATATGAAGGTATGGTTGGAAATGCTCTAATAAAGTTGCATGAATGGATGTTGACAGTCCTAAAAAAGAAGGTGGTCTTGGTCTCACTAGAATAGTCTTACTAGAATTATGCTGCTATGCTAAAAGCCTAAAACACCATTTTGGGCTATCTGCTTCTTTCAATCTTTCTTTCTTTTTTTGAGATATTTTCTTCTTTTGTTTATCTTTTTGACATTTTCCCCGAATGTCTATACTTTTCCAGTTCATCTTGAGGAGAGGATTCAAAAAAGAAGGAAAAGAAAGATAACTGAACAAACCCGAATAGCAATATACTATACTTGCCTTTTTGGTTCAAATTGAAAAGCTGGTACAGTAAAAGCGCAAATTTCCAGTTCATCTCGAGGAGAGGATCAAAAAAGAAGAAAAAGAAAGATAACTGAACAAATCCGAATAGCAATATACTATACTTGCCTTTTTGGTTCAAATTGAAAACTGGTACAGTAAATGCGCTGATAGGATTCGAAAAAGTAAGCAAATATAAACGAGGCGTACCCAACAGGTTGAGAGAAGTTGAAGACATACTTAGAAACATACGAAATATTGGTTATGTGGTCCTAACATATAATTCGTCAAGCTTACGATGAAAGCATTATTTGTCACACCATAAATCAAATTGATTCTTGTTTAATATACCCGCTCGATCTGTAGGGTCATGGCGGACATTGGCAAGGTGATTGGATTCTTGTTTGCTTCCGACATTGTCTAATGGAAGTGTGCGTATGCTGGCTTGGACACCCCGAGTTATCAACATTGTCTTGGTTTCCATGTCGGCCTGGCAAGGTAAAACCTTGGAGGATTAAAGACAATGTCGGAAAAAAGTGAAGATGAAAGGACGAATTTACAAAAGTATTGAGTAAGATTTTCAATTGTTTACCTTCAAAATATTGCTCTTCACCAGATGAAGCTCACGGAGTACGATATCGATGCTCATTCGGTCTTTTGGGGATTCTGTGGAGCATGCCAGTCCTATCTCTAAAATGGAGATTAGATATTCCATCATTTTGCTGCCATTTCTCTCCTCCGTTAAGAGCATAGGGTCTACAATCTCTATCACACGTTGAGGCAAGGCAATCCTTGTAAAGTTATGAAGGTTAAGGTCTCCCTCAAACATTATGTCTGTAGGTCTCTTCCTTGTTATCATCTCCAACAGCAAGATCCCGTAACTATAAACATCTCCACTAGTTGACATCTCGCTTCCCAATCCATACTCTGTAACTCGTGAAGTTCAAACATCAACACAAAATGATCACTGTTCCGATAACAAAAGTGATAACGAAAAGAAAGAGAAAACTAGCTCTTTTCTATGTTAAAGTTATACTTCAACTACTTATTTTACCATCATCATTCCAATATCGAACAATTGAATGTGAATTGTTTCAAGATAACAATAACAAATTCCACATCTCAAATGGCATGGACAGATCAAAACCCAAAGTTAATTCAATCCTTTAGCAGTGTCTAACCTACCTTTATGCTGAAATTTTGAATGTAGATATTAAAAGAGGAAGACTTAGAGTACCTGGAGCTGCATATCCAATGGTTCCCCTAATTTCTGTTGAACTAGTACTTGGAGTGGTGAACTCTGCACGAAATCTAGCTAGACCGAAATCTCCAACATGAGCAACCATGTCACCGTCAAGAAGGATATTACTCGGCTTTAGATCGCAGTGAATAATTGGCCTTTCGCATTGGTAATGAAGATAATTGAGAGCACAAGCCACATCAATGGCAATTTCTATTCTTTGCAGAAGATCAAGTCCCACGAACTCACGTTCGCCATTACTTGCTTCTGGAATGGGATGCAACCAATTATCTAGACTTCCATTCGGCATGAACTCGTAAACTAGAGCTTTAAACTCATTCCCTTGAAAATCCATGCTAGAACAAGAAGTTATGATCGAAACCAGGTTCCTATGTCGAATATTTCTTAAGGCTTCGCACTCTGCCATGAAACTCTTGGTAGCGCCACGAGTTTGAAGGTCAAGTACTTTGACCGCAACAACCAACTCTCCGTTTTGTTCAATAACACCTTTATACACACAACCGAAACCACCACAACCAAGCAGATTATTTAAAGAGAAACCTTTAGTTGCTTTGAGAAGTTCTCCATAAGAGACTTTCAAGAATGGATCTTCCAACAATGAAACAATAGGTTTGGTCTTTCGTTTCTTCTTGAACAAACATATGATGAAAGATGACACTACGGTTACACCAACGAGTATCGAAGCTACTATGATTCCTAACGTCCGTGAAAGAAACTTCATATTTCTTGATTTTTTCGTGGTGCATCGACATAGTTGTAGTTCAAAAATTCCACCACAAAGCCTATAGTTTCCGGCAACTGATATTGCACTTGCATTTGTAAAAACACCCTTCATTGGTAACTCTCCTTCGAAATTATTGAAAGACAAATTGAGATTCTTCAGGGCCAATGTACCTAAAAAGCTCGGAATTTGATTGGATAAGTTGTTATTCGAAAGGTCCAAATTCTGAATACCTCTCAAAGATTCCATTGATAAAGGAATAGATCCTTGAAAGGAATTTTGCTGCAAATACAAGTTTTCAAGGCTACTACAGCCACCAAGAGTCCCAGGAATTTCACTAGACAAACCATTCTCGGAGAAATCGATTTCTCCTATATTTTTGAGGTTTCCAACCTCAAGTGGCAAGGATCCAGACAAACGGTTGCGAGCTAGATCCAATCTAATTGACAGCGAAGAGACCGTCAAAAGTTGTCTTGGTATGCTCCCATTAAAGTTATTATCAGAAAGTGTCAGTAGTAACAAATTTTGACAGTTGCCAAGATTAAAGGGTATGGCCCCCTTTAGTCTATTTTGCTGCAAGTTTAGATTAATCAGCAATGACAAATTCCCAATAGAGTCTGGAATTTTACCTGTGATATTGTTGTTTGAAAAGTCCAACCCTTGCAACTTACGCAGATAACCTATGCTATTGGGAATCGGGCCTGTGAATAGGTTATTTTTCAGAGCTAAGGTTTGAAGATTCACAAGGTTTCCTATTGTTGAAGGAATAGATCCGTACAACTGATTTAGACCCAGTGACAAGTAAGAGACAGATGAGACAGATAGATTGCCCACAGAGTTCGGTAATACCCCTCCGAATTGACCATTCTCCATTTCTACCACTCTCAAATCGCTACAATTGGTCAAAGAACTAAGAAAGGCCAGTCCATCAGTTCCCTTGGCTTCAAAATTGTTATAAGCTAAAGATATCCAGTAGAGATTCTGTAAGTTTCCGAAATCATTTCTTACTTTTCCACTGAAATTGTTTTGCATTATTTCAAGCTTTCCCAACTGCGAACAGTTGGATATTGAAAGCGGAATTGGGCCATTAAATTGGTTTTTGTAGAGCTGAAGTTCCTCAAGGTGAGGGAACATGAAACCAAATGATGGCGGAAGAGTACCCCAAAGCCGATTATTAGGCAGTGATAATGTAACTAGCAACGATAGGTTGTAAAAGGAATGAGGGATGGTACCTGAAATTTGATTGAAACCCAACCAAAGTTCTCTTAAAATTTTCAATTGACCCAAAGTGTTGGGGATACTTCCTCCTAACTGATTGTAAGTGGCACCAAAGACTACCAGAGAAGTAAGATTCCCAATCGATGGAGGAAGCCCTCCAATCAAATTGTTTTTACTTAAGATCAGTGATACGAGTCTCGGCATTGAGTAACCGAGTTCTTTCGGGAACTCTCCAACTAGCTTGTTTTTTGCTGCACTTAAGTGCCTGAGATTGGAGCAACGAGATAGGCTTGTTGGAAATTTCCCTTCGAAATTGTTGATAGACAGAGTCAGATTCTGTAACCTAAAAAGATTACCGAGTTCCATTGGAATTTCACCTATAAAAGTGTTGTTGAAGAGCCCGAGCACCCGAAGAAAACTGAGGTTCCCAATATAAGGAGATAGAGAACCCGTTAGACCTTTTGACGCGAGGTCTATAACGGTGACTCTTGCGTGTCGGCGTCCACATTGGACCCCTTCCCAGTGACAGAAATGGAGAGATCCATTCCATGAGCTCAAGGCCTTTTGATATTCTGGGAAAATATTCGACTTGAAGGCCAATAATGCTTGGAAATCAGTCTCGTTGCCAGCAACATTAATAGTGTTCGAAAGACTAAAGGATGATATTGTTGTGTCAAGGGCAAGGGCTTTGATTTGAAGGAATGGGATGAGGGAGAGAAATAAGGCTATGAGATCAATCGAGAGAGATCTGGTTGCTAGACTCATGATCTTCATGTCTGCTTTGAGCTCTCAAGAACTAGAGATTGTTTCGCTAATCATTTCCAAACTCGATTAAAGTTTTCTCATTGTGCAACTCTCTCTATGGGTGTTTTCAGTTTGAGTGAAATATCTATTGGTCCTGTATGTGCGGACCAATAAATATTTTTGCGTGGAGTTGAAGAAGAGGACATTGATTGGCGTCATTGAGACGGGAGCAGGTGATGAAGAGGACGTTGATTGGCATCATTTAGACGGGAGCAGGTGATGTTTTTGGATGGACAAGTTATATGGCTTGTCAGATTTTAACTCAGCTACGTAGTGTCTCAACACCCTTTTCTATCACACATTTTTGTGTAGCTCAGGAAGAATTATTTGTACTCCACAGGAATATGTGTGAAAGAAATTAAGTGTGTTAGAGCACTACATAGCGATACACTGAGACCACAGAATAATTCTCTATTTAGATTTTCAATAAAAATGTCCATTTAACATTCCCAAAATTCGGAGCGTTACATACTTTTTCACATATGCATTTTGGCCACGAAGAACGAAGAGTCGAGACCACTTGATGCCACGATAATGAAGAGATATTGGAAATTAATCGAAATGCTAAATTAATAAGGCATATTGTGTTGGAATACTAAACCCTGGTTATGTGTGAGTGTACGTGCAAGAGAAAGGGACAGAGGGAGAGAGAATTGAGAATTATGGCTTTGTCTGATTGAAGAAGGCAGTTGGGAAGTAATGAGAGTGTTGAGCTTTGCATGTGCTGTGTGGATGGAACTAGGATTTTCGATAAGTGAGGTAAAAAATTTTAACTATGTGTAATTTATGAACAAAATTTTTGATTTGTTCATTTTGAGGAACAAACAAACTAGTATTACGTTTGGGAATTTTGTGGATAGAGATTCTACTTTGACTCCTCTTTTTTTTCCTTAAGTACAAAATTCTTATATGGACTGGGGCAAAAATAAATTTTAAAGTGGAGTCAAATTAGTAAAAATGTGGTAAAAATTATACCTATCTCTATAAAAACTTGGCAACTAGTAGGGTCGGCTGCCCACCCTTATCTCTATGTGATCCATTTTGGTGCAACTAGTAGGGTCGGCTGCACAGAATAATCCATTTTGGTGTACCATGATAGAATAGTCCAATAGTGATCTTTAGTCCGTGAGATTTTCTAGTGTACCTGATGTTGAAAAAATCAACCAAACATACGTTCTTTAAATATTTTAAAAACTCAAAGTACCAATCGGATCCAACATCTGATTAAAGAATTATTGGAGGTTCTTATACGTACTGAGAGAAGGTTTCTTGGATTTTTTTTCACAGTGTCCATCAACTTAACGTGAAAACAATTGTGAGGGGTTGGTTCGGTGGTGAAGGCTTTGAGACTTAGGAGTTTGCCAATCTTATATTGAATTTTGCTCCGATTTTAATTGGGCTCTCCAATAGTGGGCACCTCCGTAAATAAAAATTTTCCCTTCTTGGATTTTTTTTTACAATGTCCATCAACTTAACTTGAAAACAATTGCAAGGGGTTGGTTCGGTGGTGAAGGATTGAGACTTGGGAGTTTGCTTTATTCTAAGATCTCAGGTTTGAAATCTCTCGGGTGCTGTCAATTCTTTTTGGGCCAATCTCATACTGAACTTTGCTCCGATTTTAATTGGGCTCCTCAATAGTGGCATTAGTGGGCGGTGGGATTTGGCTCCCAAGATTCGTCGAGGTGCGCGTAAGCAGCACAGACACTTGAGTTATAATAACCACAAAACTCTCAGCACAGAAGAAATTAGTCAATATCCAAATACTGATCAGAAAAACTCTAAAACATCATCTTGTCAGATTTGTAGTAGAGTTAAAATCATCCAAAAACATCATCTTGTCAGATTTGTAGTAGAGTTAAAATCTGACAAGCCATACGAGTTGTCCATCCAAAAACATTTGGACGTGAAGGACTGCCTCCTTGTGGCTATGATATATGAAATCGTGTCGAATGTAATTGGCGAATTGTAGAAGCTCGTGTAGCTTCTTTTTATTTATTTATTTTTTTGTCGAGAACTTATAAGAAAGATTATTAGTATATGCATTTTGATATCTTTTATGTACAAGTTGAAACGCTTGTCGAGCTTTAAATGTGATTTTTGTTGGAAGTAGGTTATTAATTGCCATTATTATGTTACATTTTTCGGTTTTACAATTGGCAAAAGTATTGACGTTTATGCATGGATTATCCCATGCTCCGGAATTCCTGGAGTTGCCATTGAGAATAGAGTTTCAATGGTACTAATCCGGAACGCTCATTTTATAGACGAGACAAAAACAATGCCAGTGCAAAAAGATTAGCTTGATTGGACTTTGGATAGACATGCAAATGAATCGTGCTATGTCTAAAATCACATTTGCCATCCGAAAAAACGTGAGGAGTTTGGTTTCTATTGTTGTCCTATGGAGCCGCATTGTTATTGAGATTTTTTTTTTTTTTTTGCAGAATTATGAACATTGAACAAGACATTCAACTATGCACCTCCAAGAATCTTGTTCATTCAGCTCATGGAGCTCTAGTTTGTTCCAGAGTTTCAGCAAGAATCATAATTAGATTTGTCCATTTGGAAAGTTATTTGGAGTCGAGTAACATTGTTGGGGTTTTATCACAAACTAGTGAGATGTCGACGCGCTACCGCGTCGGTACAACATTAACAAATTGAGGAATGCGTTGCCTATAGCAATTGTGAAACAACACGCGAAACTTAAAGCATCATGCAGAAATTATTTGATAGATTATTAGGAACAATGTAATGATGCACTATTTTGTGGGAGCACGTCAAATCGAACTATGTTGAGTGTGGTTGATATTTTTTCCAATATAGCAACGAATTATAGTGTATAGATGGTGTGTAGGGATTTTTGCGGAGTTTAAATCACAACCACCATAGTAGGCCTTATAAGGCAGAGCGAGTCATTTACAAAACATCGTGTCTGCAAATATCTTTGCAGATGTTCAAAGTCTATAACTCTCTTGAAAACAGAGGAAGTTTGTACACTGCAAACCATCAGATCACCAGATATTTTGGGGAGTCATACTAATCCTAATCCATTTACTGCTAAGTAGTGCCAAAGCTTACAGCTTTTAGAGTTTTTTCCCTTTTGTTTGTTTCTTGTGATGTTTAAAAACCCCCTGATGTTGATTACAAGTGACCTCCCATCAAGTCCATGTCAAATATAGTGTCGTGTGCCGACATGCTACGCACGTCGTATTTGTCATTATTGATCAATGTATTGATTGACAAATTGTAAAATGCAATTTTAAGTGTACACGAGTTTTGCATTTCGAACATCCAATGCAGAAAGATTAGCTTGATTGGACATAGATAGACATGTAAACGAATCTTATTATGTCTAGAATCACATTTGTCATCTTAAAAAACACATGAGAAGTTTGGTTTCTATTGATGTCCTTTATATGAAACTGCTTTGTTATTGAGAATTTTGTTTTTTTCACAGCATTATGAACCAAGCGGTTCAGATCAATATTTTGGGACTCCTTTGAGATCCCCACAAAATGGAGTTTTGAAAGGGCAGGATGGAGGTGATCCAGAAAAGTGCCAAAGAGAGGATGGCATTATTAGGAGTTTCCAGTTAAGATGGGTTCTGTTCTGGGTAGATAGACATACGAGAAATGCAGTTTGAATGCCGACAGGATCCCTCCGTACCCTCCTGCTCCTAGTACAGATTCGAAATGTCATTTCTAAACAAATAAGTCTGATCTCCTTCAATTCATTAAAAAAAGTCTCAATGTATACTAGAATTTATGATTTTGTGTTGATCGAAATAAAAATCCTCGGCTAGCTCCCAAAAGTCTCATACTATACCAAAATTTTCGAGTAATTAATCACACGGGTGTTCACTATTTTTGTACAACCACAACGGCAAAACTATCTTTTTTTGGCAATTAAAATGATCAAAACCAGACTTGGGAACAAAATGGAGTATGATTAATTTTCTCCCAGACTCTTCAGTTTTATACATTGAAAGGAATGTTGCGATGAAATTCAGTTCACAGTCAATCTTATATGATTTTTGATATTTGAAAACACGTCGATTTTCAGTTTTGATAGATTGTTAAATTACTTTTGTTCTATTTTGATCGATGATCAATCTAGAGAAATATTTTTTATGCTCTCTCTTTAACTATAAAATGCAAGGATTTTGATAGTTGTTTTTTGTACTCATTTGTTGAGAGTAAAGAATAGAAAGATATGTTTGTGGTTGAAATTTTTTCCGCCCCCCACCCTGGGATCGAGTATTGATCAGTAAGGAATAGAAAATGTGTTTTCTGCTTTCTCTTTAACAACGATGCTATATCGCTGCTTTGTCGTTTATATGACTGCTAAATGGGCTTTCGGAAACTATGCCCCTCAAAATAAAGTGTTCTATTGCTCCTAGATATAGTTTCCTGTTCACTAGTTTTGTTCAGAAATACAACGGTTGTTGTTTTTTTTTTTTTTGTGATGTTTCATTTTCTCTCTCATGATGTGCTTGTGGTCTGGCACATTTTTCAACTCTTTTGCTGGTTTTTGCATGTTCTGCTCTAGCACCTTATTGGCCAGCTTGGCTTATTTTCTTCTTCTTCTCCCTTTCTTTTTTTCAGATATTTTCTTCGCGTGTACCTTCTGACATTATGTGCACATGTAGAAAAAATTTAGTGACACCGCATTACGTAGATACAAGTGCAGTGGTCTCTGACCACACAAGTGTTTTTATGGAGCTCACTGTTGTGCCAAAAACAAAATTGAAGCATCCAACAAATATCTAGGGACAAATCTCTAGTGAAATCCAAAAAAGCGACACAAACTCTTGGTGGAACCCTAAGAGATGAACAAAACCCTAATATCTAAATCCTTGAACAAAAGGCCATCACCGTAGGAACCCCCAAGGTCCCTATTTATAGGAAAGCACTAAATAAAATTAAACCGAACAGGAATCCTAGTCAATTTCCAACAAATCTCCACATTGACTTGAATTCCCTTGAACTCAACACTATAGCTAATCCTTTCCTTCAATCGCTTGCCTCCTCCAAAGGCCCCCCACGGGGCAATCACCAACAGCACAAACTAGCAAGGCTCAAGCACGCCTGCTTGACCTTGTACACACGGCTCAGGGAATCCAATCGCACATGCCTCCAAATTGAGCTTCCATCTTCCAACAAACACCTTCCACCCAATGCATCCCTCCCGGATACACACGAAGATCTGCTCAAATTTCCCATGGAGTTAATTACCGACTCAGAAACCCAGTCGCGCATGCCTCCAAATTGAGCTTCCATCTTCCAACGGGCACCTCCCACCTAACTTATCCCTCTCAGATACACATGAAAATCTGCTCAAACTCCCCACGGAGTTAATTACCAACTCCACCATGGAGTTAAAAACCCAATACCGAGTGAACCTCGAATTCACTAATGAAGAACCCAAAGATGTAGCACCCACAATCGTACTACCATTAAGCACATAGAGGTTATTCGATTTCCAACCCTTCATCAAAACACAAGCACCCTTTGAAACTCTCAAGACTCCACCTTCAGCGGTATGCTTCCAACCCAAAGAGTCAAGAGTACCCAAAGAGACAAGGTTCCTTTTCAAATATGGTACATGTCGAACACCAAACAATGTCCTCACAAAACCATCATGCATTCTGACTTTAACTGTTCCAATCCCAATAATTTTACAGGGCATATTATTCCCCATAAGAACTGTATCACAACTAACCAATTCATAAGTATTGAACCAATCTTTATTCGGACATATGTGGTAAGAACATCTGGAGTCTAGAATCTAATCGGTATCCGAACAAACATTATCGACACTCACAGAAAGAGCCAAAAGTGAATCATCGGAATCATCTTCAACAATACCAGCAACACCCTTCTCTTCAAACTTGTCCTTTTTTTTTAACCTAGGACAATTTCTCACCATGTGCCCGTATTTCCTATAGTAAAAACACTTTACTTCCTGATTTGTGGAACGAGAGCCAGAAACCCCTCTACTGCCATTATCCCTCTCCGATGTTCTTCCTTGCACCATCAAACCCTCAGCATCGAAATCACCACCCTCACTGGATACCTTTTTCCTTAATTCTTTCGAATACAAACTAGACTTAACATCCTCCATGGAAATTGTATCCCTCCCATACAATAAGGTTGTAACAAAGTGCTCATAAGATGCAGGCAAAGAACACAAAAGAATAAGGGCCTGATCTTCATCATCAATCACAACATCAATATTTTTTAAATCCATAATAATTCGATTTAACTCATCTAGATGGTCTTTTACGGGTGTACATTCTCTCATATGAAACGTATAAAGGCGCTGCTTCAAATACAACAGGTTGGTAAGAGACTTCGTCATGTAGATGCTTTCCAACTTCAACCAAATACCGGCAGCCGTATCCTCCTCGCCAACCTCGCGAAGCACATCATCAGCTAAACACAATTGAATCAAATTGAGCACCTTCGCATCAAGATCCTCAAACACACTATTCTGCATATCAGCAGGCTTCTTCGATTTCCCCAATAGAGTCTTGTGTAATCCTTGTTGAACTAGCAAAGCCTTCATCTTAATACACCATAAACTGAAGCTAGTTCTCTGCCCATCGAACTTCGCAATTTCGAAACAAGTCGCCATTGAAATGATCACTAATTGCACAATATGCATCGGAAACAAAAGTCTTAAATTGAAACCCTGAGCTCTGATACCAATTTGTTGTGCCGAAAATAAAACTGAGAATATAATAAATCAACAAGCGATAAATAAGAACACAAAGATATACGTGTTTTCACTCAAGTACAAAGCAAGAACGTACTCCACGGGGAAAGGAGCGAGAGGATTCACTATAAACGAGGAGAGAAACAAAGAGCCGGTTATACTTGTAACTCTACTAGAAGCACCCAACAGATATCTAGTGACAAATCACTGGTGGAACCCAAAAGGGAGACAGAAACCCTTGGTGGAACCCTAAGAGATGAACAAAACCCTAATATCTAAGTCATTGAACAAAAGACTATCACCCTAGAACCCCTAAGGTCCCTATTTATAGGAAAACATTAAATAAAACTAAACCGAATAGGAATAGGAATCCTAGCTAGTCAATTTAGGAATTCTAGTCAATTTTCAACACTCACCACACTAGTGTCTACAAAGTAAAAAATGTGGTGTTAGAGCATCTCCAACAGACTCGGGTAATCCTCATGTCGGACAAAAGGGCGTGAAATGGCCGAAAAAGGAAGACCCATCAGCCTCGCTTGGAACTCGCGTTTTTGTCCACCGCCAAAACTCCTCGCCTGTTGTGGCGAGGTTTCTAGCCCCTCTCTCTCTCTCTCTCTCTCTCTCTTCGGATCCAGTCCTTTGAACAGTCAGCGGCGGCGGCCCTATTTCTTGGCTACAGATGGAAGACCGGTCAACCGCACCACTCCATCCGGCTAAGTCAGATCTCGCCGTTGTCGTCATTCGACTGTCACTGTTTGAGCTTGACTTCCTTCGGTGGTTTTTTTAGTTTCCCGGTGAGTTTGATCTGTGGGTTTGTCGAGTTTCCAAGTGATATGTGGCTGGATCTGGTTTCCCGTCGTTTATATATGTGTACATGAGTATATATGCATTTATATATGTGTGAGTATGTATAGTTTTTTTTTTTTTTTTTGAGGAAAATGACTAGACTGTTGGGTGTTACACTTGTTTGGTGGCTAGCTAAGAGGGAAATCCAAACCAAATGGCTAAAATTTTGGTTAGGCTCCTGGAGATGCTCTTAGTAGCATTAATGCTCTTGTGCGAATCTTTTAAGATTATCCCAGTTGATCATCTCAATGAGAGTATTTGGAAGAGCAAAAAGATAAATCAAAATTACAAATAAAAATCATATGATGAAAGCATTATTGGTCCAAATCGAAAACGTACAGTAAATGCACATAAACGATCCGGAAAAAGTAAGCAAATATAAACGAGTGAAACCCAACAGTTTAAGAGAAGTCGAAGACATGACTTAGAAAACTGTGAAAGATCGGTAATGTGGTCCTAACATATAATTCATCCAGTTTACAATGAAAGCCTTATTGGTCACACCATTAATCAAGTTGATTCCTGTTTAATATCTGTGGTGGCCTCGGTTACCCTCTTCGGTAACCTAGCCAGGTGGTTCGAACCGATGCCTCGGGAGATTCCATCCAGCATCTTGGTAAAAACTAAATGATCCCGACATACTCTTTGGTTTTCCGCTCGATTATAAGCCTTCTGTACCAGCTTCGGTAACTATCAGCAGTATGCTATATATTCGTTTGGATGTTCCCGAAGCCGCTCAATAGAAGTGGTTACACCAGATGGGGACCATGAGGATTATGTGGCAAATGTAATCATTGGGATCAGATCTGGTAATGTGCTCCATAACCGTTTTGCTCCACTCGTCATATATGACGTCACTCGAGGTGGTTATCCAAGCGTAACCTCCACGCGCTAGCTTAAAGGCTAAGTAAACCTAGGTCTATAAATACGAAGGGATATACGCTTGGAGAGTTATGTCATTCTTCCCTAACCTTAGATCTATATATATTCTCCCCTGAGATCTAACTTGATCGTCGGAGGGTCACCGGGCTATCCCCAGCCCTAGTGACTTGTTGCAGGTCTAGAGTGCAGGAGAACAGATCAGCGGAGGGAGAACCCTAGCCCAAGTCAAAGTCAAGGTCCCGTCAAATTGGACCCCTACTGTATCCATGTTGAAGGTCCATGGTGAGCATTGCCAAGGTGATTCGATTCTTGCTTTCTTCCAACATTGTCGAATGGAAGGTGGGTGTGGTCTCTCGGCTTAATCGAAGTGTGTGTGTCACGACCCAACCCAAAAACACATGGGTCATGACCGGCCAATGAGGTTTACCCACTAAGGCCTGTGAATTAAATAGTTTAGAAATTTTTTGCTCATTAATCTATAAATAAATAAAAATACTCGAGTGTAACAGAAAAAAGCGAAAGTGTGATAAATTAACCAGAGCTAAGTGTAAGATAGGTCGAAGTCATTGAAAACATCTTGAATTAAACATAAGCATAATCACGGTCTTGGCCACAAGTCTAGCACAACCGTCAACAAAAGATACAAATCTGAGTTACAAGCACACATGATCCTACTATATTATTGAAACTAAACAACAAGCATTCAGGCTTCTTCGGTATTGAAGAGGTTCCTGAGAGTACACAGCATAGAAGAGTAACAATATTAAGAAGCGAGGTCTGGAGAGGTAGATAGATAGGACTACGTCTTCCTCGATCAGGACCCTAGCTTTATTGTGAGTGCATCAAGCGTGTTCCACAAAATCATAAATTACCTGCAACATTATGTACAATGATGTTTTAAACATTAGGCTAGTGTGGCGCAAGATATGACAAACTTACTAGTTTCCATGAACTTATAAGTCAACTAATTCATTTCTCAAAGTGTAAATCTTTATATCCAACATTTTAAGCCCATGTTGCAAACATTTCATTTAGCAAAAAACAGCTCAACTAGGCATATTCATGACAATCACTTGTCAAGTGTTCCATCTCATTAACAACCTATAAGCAACATATTCAACGCCCACCAGTAGTTATGGAGCGACCCTAAATATAAATATTTGGCCTGACGTCTCCGACGATCATCTGGCTATGATCCCCCCTTATTTACTTTGCCTCGCTATTCACTTGCCCTAGCAGCCGGACACCGTTTGAACCACGTGCCATTAATAGTTATGAATCCCAACAAATTTTCAATCCGTTTTCATATAAATCGTGGCAATTTTAAACGATAGCACGCTTCTTTTTTTTCACGTGGTTTGAAATCCTTGCAAACATTTACCATATTTTCAACACAATGTACATGTGAAAACATTAAGTTCTACCATTAAGCCAAAACAAAGCACGCTTGCTTCTCATCCGAAAATTCTAGTAAGTAAAGCATATACAAGACTCACCGAGAGCGTGCCGAGCAAACTTGTTAAACGTGCAAGCTTACGGGTTTCCCAAGTTCGGACCTAAACACATCAAACCAAACTTATTAAGGTTCACGATAGGTCAAAAGTTTATCAATGCCGTGTAAGGCTGAGCTATCCGGTATGGTTTCTGAAACAGAGCAGTCCCGGGAAACCGATGAAAACCAATATCAATTTAACTCAGAAATTTATGTAATCTTACAAGGACATAGACAAAGATGCTAGGAAGACAAGTTGTGGAGAACTCGAAGGCTAGAAATGCCCAGAGGTAGGGTGAAAATTCAACACACCAAAATCTTGTCAGAACTGGACCAGGATGGAAAACAAACGAATTCGAGGCACGGATTCTGAGTGTTATTTTCTGTTCATATTTTCCCAACATAGTAGATTCAAAAACAAAAAATTTGGCTCAAGAATAATGCAAAACGGAGTTTTATAGAGTCCTAGGAAATTTTCGGTAGATTTGACTGATCGCCGCACGGGTACCAGTCGTGCAGACTGGTTCTGGTCTTCAAACAGAGGAAAAATGACTTCATTAATGGGAGTTCTCAAACTTAAGTCTAAAGTTTACCAAAGTGGAAATGGAAAACGGGAAGAACTGAGATTAAAATTTTGAAGTGCAATTAAAGATACTTGTTCTCCCCCCCCTCTCTCTCTCTCTCTCTCTACCCAACTAAGTTGAGGAAAGTTTTGGTCAGGAGGAGTCCACGTAGGAGGAGAAGAGAAATGGAGGGAACGGATTCAATAATTCTAAGTACACATAAAATCGATCTACTCCGAAATTACCAAAAAAATGAGTCTATACCATAGATTTAACTTAATTTCGTCATCGGAATTTAAACTAATTTAGTCAAAATAGATTTAAGTTACACAAACTACTTTAAAAAATAATAATAATGCTTAACCTTTGTAACTAATTAAAACAACTCGATTTCTAATTCTATCTTTGGCGTTATTTCAATGTTTTGTTAGTGTATTTAGTTCTCTCTATGTTTCATTAGCGTGTTCAAAATCAATATGAATATTTTTTCATGGATTCTGTATATCTCAAATACCAGTATATAAAGAGAAGAAAAATAGAATGCATGCCGATTAGATTATAATAGAATATATCAAATCTATGAATGACGATGTTTGGAGTATTGTACCATTCCTAAACTTACCCTTGCTGTCAATTACACGTTGGACTGCCGAAGGGAGTGACTCCAATGCAGGACAACCTCGTATTTGCACTTTTTTCAAAAACGATCCTTGGAAAGCGCAACCCTGGGGGCAGAAACTCGTCAAGAGTTGCAGCTTGAAGAGCTCGAGGGAAGTTAGTTGAGGAAAGATGATTATATTTGTTCTGATCCCGTCGTCTACTTCTTCTTCCTCCCAGTCAATGACTGCTTCCATCGTATCACAACTATCTATATATAGTTGTTTTAGGTTCACAAGAAATCTGGCTATGAAAGGTGAGACCAAAATTCTCAAACTGCCGCATCCAGACACCTGTAGGGATGTCAAATTCTGAAAGCCTTGAGATATTGTTGGTGGATAATTCGCCCAAACATGCCTCAACCTTGGTAGCCCGACAAGTGTCAAAGAAGCTAAGCAAGGGAATATTGCTATGGCTATATTCCCATTGCCTTCTCCACCAATATTTAGTTCGCCCAAGTCAAATATTGCTACTTCCACTGATCCGCACGAGTATACCTCAAGTTGTTCTAGCTTTTCCATGCATTCGATCAAATTAGATGGAAAAAGAATATTCGACAACTTGTCACATTCACAAACCGAAATCTCCCTTAGTTTTGCTTGAAGATCCCTGGGCCATATTTCTCTCGGGTCTTCCACTGTCCACAAACGCAATTCCTCTATGCTAGTCAATGCATCCTGCAATTAATTAAATCCACTACGTTAAGAAAATCACTGCACCTAAGTCCTAACAAACTAAGAGTATATAGAATTCAAATAAACTCACTCCATTGAATGTCTCAGTAAATATGGTCCAAAGTTTAAGTACAGTTAAAAACTTCTAATTTTAAACAAAAGGGCGGCCATTAACGACAACGTTTCATAGAGATATATACTTTTTATTTGATTCTTTAATCTTTTTCAATCCAACAATACACTTACTAATTACTATTAGATTTGAACATTATCAAATATTTCCTACAATCTCTTATTACAATACACATACTAAATATAAGAATTGAACAAGTCCAATATTTCCTGCGATCTCTAGCTTATTTTCCATAACAAGGCAGTTTAAATCGATCTTTTCTGTAATCCCGTTGAGCATGTTGTGAAGATGAATTTCGACGGGGCTTTCGACCAACACTGAAAATGCGGTGGAATTGGAGTTGTAGCAACAGATGGTCAAGGGAATTTTTTAGTGGCCCGTTCTTGCAAGGTGGAGGCCGGCCACTGGAAATGCAAAGTTGTGGAAGCCTTGGCGCTAAGAGAGGCCGTAATGGTTGCTCTGATGCTCTCTCTTAATGTTACGTACAGAAATGTCCTAATTGAGGAGGACGCGAAGGCTTTGATTGACATGCTCAATGGGCATAAGCATTCAACAGGAGGAAGCTAGGAATTAAGGGGCTAAGCATTCAACATGCTCAATGGGCATAAAGCACAGTATTATTAATCTATGATTTTCGATCGATCAAATACAGTGCGGGGCTTTAAGGTCAAGCTGTTTCCAATTTGTTTGCAGTATGGGTAACAGAGTGGCGCCCCAATGGAAAATTATTTAGTACTCCCGGTGTGTACTCCTTCCCCTCACATAACATGTGAGACTCATGCAGGATCCACATGTAGGCCCCACATGTTATGTGAGGGGTGAGAGTGTACACAGGAAGTACTGAATAATATTCTTCCCCAATTGTTGTGATGAGAGAGTGTCAATGAACCTCGAGCAGCATATCAGTTGATGAGGAAGGAAGTTACGTACTGGAGTACTCAATGATCGAGCAAACTAAAAACTTAGTCAGGCAGTCAAGCAACTAAGAGTTAGTCAGACAGCTAGAATTTGTTAGGCTCATTCCATGTGTAATTCTGTGATTGAGTGAGCAACATCGGTTAGCTATTGTATATATGTAGAGCTCAGGCTCATTTCTGTTGTAATCAAGATTTATATTTTCACAACGAAATGAAATGCAGTTTTATTTCTCTCTCTAAAAGTTGTTAGAGTCATTTTGCTATCAATGAATTTGTTAACATTTGGAAAAAAAAAGATGCATAACATTTTACTAATAGGTACATAATAGACTTAATATGTCCATCATCAAAATTTCTAATGTTCATTGATTAAACATAACAAGTGGCTTTATGATGAAAATGATCATGATCTCATTTGAATATGATAAATTTCATAGATGAAAGAATTAGAATTCCTCTATATGATAAATTTCATATATCATAGAATTAACCTCTCATGGAAAGATTTAGGAAATGTTTGGCCCAATAAATAAGCCGGGCTTATTTTGTCTTCACTTAATTTTTTTTTTTTGTATTTGTTAGTTTTGCGTCGATTTTTTTGTAGATTAATGCTTTATTATGACAAGAGGAATCTAAAATGTAAAAATTATGATCGAAACCAAATTTTTTTTAATAAAGACGAAAAAAATTGGCTTATTTTTGTCTGTATTCGATCAGAAAAACTTGAATTTTGTTCAAAATTATTATTTTTGGATTCTTTTCATCTTGATGAAGTAATAATCCACAAAAAATGTCAAAAAACTAACAAATGTTAAAAAAAAATTTGAATAAGGACAAAAAAATAAGTCATTTTGCTTATTTGGCCAAAATTAATAGGCTTCAGTTTTGTTGGTTTATTTCTTGACTTAAAAAATAAACCAAAAAAGGATCAATATATATAGGATATACTCTCTTCGTTCCTTTCTTAGTCTAGTATTTTATTTAAGGTTGTCCCTTAATAAATGTTTATGTTACAAAGTTAGTAGATAAAAGTTGGTAAAATTTTCATTTGGCCCTTTTGATTAGATTTCTCTATGAAAAGTTAGTGGAAAAAGTAATATTTCCATAAAAGGGTAATTTTGGAAAGCTAGGTTGTTTGAAATAAATGAAAACATCGCCATGAAAATTTGAATTTACGAAGTTGGACACTAAAAAAGGACGGAGAGAGTAAGATGGTATAAGAAAACTATACCTTTTATTGGCCTCGAAAAAGTACAAGAAAAAAATACATTAAAATTTAGTAATATTACTAAAAATTAAGTTTTTAATTCACATTTACACATTCATCTAAACAAAGCAAAATAAAGGAAGCAGGATATAACCTGAAATTGATCTCCACTGAAAATATAGAACTAATAAACTAAATTAAAAGCCTTCCACAAAATAATTGAACATAAATTGAACTCTTGGATCGGAAGCATACCTTGTTGTTGAATAGTGGTTGAATGGTGGTATCATTATTACTCCTTGAAGCAGGGCATAGACAATTGAGCTTTGAAATGGATTGGAGATGCAACCGTTTCAATTGTGGCATCCTAATTGCATTCATGCCTTTGCAAAAACCAGTAAAATTTGGCAGATCTTCAAGAGACAATGACTCCAGTTTCGGAAACACAATATCTTCATCTTCTCCTGCTACTTCTATCTCATGCTCTCCTCCTCCATTAGCATTAGAAACAATCACTTCCAATACACTGCACGCCCATACCTCAAGCCTATGCAATTGCACGAGATTTCTGGCTAGGGCAAGTGAGAACACATAATATCCCAATTTTGGACATCTACCCACATCTACATATGTAAGATTGCAGAGGCAAGCAAGTTGAGTGGGACCCTTCCACAAATGCTTCAGTTGAGGCAAGTCGTATAGGTTCAGAGTTTTCAGCGCACAGAAGGACTCCTTTTCCAGCTGGTCATCGCTTGTGTTGATGAGGCACTCCAAATCTAAACATTTTTCCACTTTCAGCTCTGACAAGTGTTTAAAACCATGTTCGTTCAAATCACAGATTACGTGCCTGACCCCAATAATTGAATCTAACTGTAGATTTGTAGTGATCTTCAAAAGCATCTTAAGCCCACGTATCTCCATAACACCACGACTGACGTCAAGAGCTTTGAGTTCCAATTGATTAGTTGATGGAAGCAAACATTGATCATCAACGGCATTACTTCTTATATTTGATTGCCCCAACGAAATACCGAATGCCCTTATCTTCCCAAGGAAGTCCACATCTCTCGGCCAGACCCAACACTCAATTTTTGGTACATTAATATCCAAAGCCACCAAATTAGGCAACGATGCTAATTCGGCTATGGATGCATTAGTTAATATTATATATTTTCCCTCTTCAACAACATCCCACCCCGTAAAGCTCTTCCCAATATACAACTCTTCCAGCTTCGATAAACTTGTCAAAATGCCATGAGGAATCCTTGTCCCTGCGCAATGCAATAAATCTAGTAGCTTCAAGCGAGTAAGATTACCTATTTCTCTCGGCAACTCTTTGATATAAGATCCAGTAAAGCTCAAAATTTCCAGATTCATAAGCCCTCCGATTGCTGACAAATCTGTATGCAACAAATTGCAATCAGACAGTGACAGGGTTTGAAGGTTGGCTAAGCATCGGAGTGATGGCGACAGTGATGGGATCTCCATCCTTGAAATAGCTACCACTTTGAGTTCCTTCATCCCTTGGTACAAGCTCTCAGGGGATTCCATGAGAGGTCGACGATAATAGTCGTCGGACTCCAGCCGCAAAAGTTGGAGCCTTGGAAACGCTAAATTATCGGGTAGCCCCCACCCCATACCGGTGCATCTCATTGAAATTACACCATAGTTCCCACGTCGTTCTTCCTCTGGCCATTCTTTCAGTGCTTCATCACACCTAACCAAAAACGAATGTTCCTCTCTAGATGCGATCGATATAGCAACATCACGTACCACGTCATGCATTTTAACAAATCGATCATCTGTGCCATCCATCAATAAAAAACATTTCTTCAAGTGATCTACATGGGCACATACTCTGTCTCTTGCTTCTCCCACGCTATCAATTCTCTTAAACAACTTTAGTCCAATCCCATACCTAACAATATCTTCTACCTTAATGTCATAATCTTCTTGAAATAGGGAACAAAGCAAAAAGCATCTCCTGGCTTCCTCACTTTCCAAGTTTTTGTAACTCCGCTCAAGAAGTCTAAACACATTTTCCTCTACTCCCCTTATGTTTTCGCCGATGGACTTGCGAAGTTGTGCAAGAGCAGAACGCCAGGAAGACTCGCCTTTTCCATTGAGTGCCCTTCCAACTGTAAGAATAGCAATCGGTAGGCCTCCGCATTCATTTGCAACTTCTCTTTTGATGGACTGGTAATTAGTGTCGTCTTCTGGAATTCCGGCCATCTCTTTGAAAAGATTCCATGCTTCTTCTTTATGCAAGATTTGAACTGGAAATTTTTTTTGAGATCCCATATCGTTGCAAACCTCTTCGCTTCTTGAAATCACCAAAATTTTGCAACCTTTATGGTCATCTCCGAATGGAATTCCAATATCATTAAGTTCAACTCTCTTCCAAACATCATCCAATATGACGAGAATTCTGGCTTTTTGTTTGAGTTGGCGACGCAACTCATCCGCCCTTCCAGATTCACTCTCTTGCCCAAATGGCAAACCTAGCTCATCTGCGATTTCACCTTGAATCTTCCTCACCTCAACATTTTGTGAAACTGTCGCCATTACAACGTCATCGAACAATTTCTCTTCCTTTGCTTTCTTGGCAACTTGTCTTGCCAGTGTTGTCTTACCAACACCTCCCATCCCACATATTCCAATCATATTATTGACACCATCTTCCTTGAGCGCCTCCATGACTTCCTTCAGGATCAAACTCCTTGATTCAAAACATTTAATATCGTCAGTGGGTCTGGATTCTATCCCGGGTGGAGGAGCGGTGTGCGACACGCGGGTGAAGTCACCACCTTTGTGCAGCTCAGCCACCTTTTCCACCATCTCTTTCTGTCTGTGTAATACCGGAAGAAGACAGCACAAGGCTTTTCTACAAAACGGAAACAAAGAAAGTGAGCTTTGGAAAATGAAAACAAAGCACAGAGAATACTGTTTTGGTAATTGTACAAGACAATTAGGAATGAAGAAGTAGTAGCACGGGACAAGAATAAAAACAAAACTTTGAAATCAAAAGGGAATACAAAGGAGAAGCAACCAAATAAGTAATTTAAAACCCAAGAGAGGATGTACGCTCGTTTTGTTTGCTTCCATGTAAAATATTCGTCACTTTCCCTTTCTGGTTAGAAAAAAAAATTAAAACATTTTTCAAAGTAAAACATTTTCCATCATATGGGCACAAATGATTTCCTCCCAAATTTTTGATTTATTTTACGGCAATGGACCGGAGTCTTCTCCGATAAGTTATTAATTTCAAGAAGTTCCAAATATGGGCTTGTTCGTTCTGGGTCTCAAAATCCTGCGCATGATATTCAATAAATTTTCTATATCTATCTAACTCTGCTCGTTACTCTAAAAAAAAACACCCTTAAAATCCAATTTCTTTAATGACCATGCCAGCAAACTTTCCCTATTTATAAAATTGCAAGCGAATAATTTTCCACTTCACAACCTAAACTCCCTTAAAATCCAATAATTTCTTTAATGACCATATTTCTTCTCTGTACTTGAACTAAGATGACTTTGACTTATTTGGTTTGTTCTTGTGATTATAGGTGGTCTCCCTCCTGCTAACATGAGCATCGTGCCCATTGTTTTTGCGGTAACATTTTTCATTTCCATTTCCCTTTAATTTCTTCTTCTTTGTTGTTTGTTCTAACTACAGTAAATAAGATGAGGGCCAAGAGACGAAATTACCGAAGAGGGAGAGCTGGCGCGTGCTTTACGGACTGGGAGGGAGAGCTGACCGGATGGGGAAATCGCAGGAGTGGTTCACCGCTTGCCAAGAAAAAAGAAAGCCGAAGCCAGGGGTACCGTTTCGGTTGGGGGAGGAGAGAGAGATGTTTGCAGTAAATGAAAGAGAGAAGAATAAGAGGTTTGCGTGGGAGATAATTGCTGGAAAAGGGAATTGGAGATTGGTTTATATGAGCTGGGAAAACGTAAAGAGTTTGAATTGTAAACTGAGGTTGAAATGTAAACGGAGGGTCCGCGTACAATCCAAAATCCTCCCAACCAATAAGAACAAGACACCTCAGTCAAAAGTGGGGCAACCCATTTTTATCCTACCTCTCCAACTAAGCTATGGTTGGACATTGGTTACTATAAACAGCGAGAAAAGGGAACCAACACCTAAAGCAAATTGCTTTCCCACCCCCCGGCCTGCGCCACAGAAATACCCAACCCCATTTTTTCTTATTTCTTTTTTATTTTCTTAATAATTTTTATATTTTTTTTCTCTTTTATTTATTTAATATTATTTAAGTGTTTCGATTTTCAATCTGGTTGAATCGGTGCAAAGATCTTATTTTTTTTTATCGTTTTATCTTCAATAGTTATAATGAATTTTTGGCTACAAGGCCTTTCAACGAGAATACTAAGGCTCCTTATTTAGTTTCAGAACTCTCTTGGAGTGTTTATTGAAAGGTCTTAGAGCTGAAAATTCATTACGACCATTTAGGATGAAATGATAAGAAAAATAAGATCTTTGCACCTGATGAAGCGGTCTTTGGTCACCTCCGGAGGAGGTGCTCCTCAACTGTCCACCTGATCCTCCAGTGGATGAAACGGCTTCTGGCGTGCTCGATTAACGACCTGCAATACAAAACAAAAAACTATGGGCACCGGTGTGGCTGTCGCCATCACCCCTCCGATGCCTAAGTCAGTTGATCTGCTTTAGAAGAGAGTATGGACTGAGTATGAGTTGTCTAGTATTGCGTACCTTTATGAGGTGGAGGTGTGATCTTTATATAGGCATTTTTGGAAGAATCACTTGGGACCGGGACTCTTAAGTCTCATCCGCTCGTGGCAGGTATAGATAGGTGATGAAACGGTTTTGGGTCACCTCCGGAGGAGGGGTTCCTCAACTGTCCATCTCATCCTCTAGCGGATGATATGGCTTTTGGGGTGCTCGATCTGTGACCTGCGAAATAGAAACAGTAAACTATGGGCACCGGCGTGGCTGTCGCCATCGCCCCTCCGATGCCTAAGTCAGTCAATTTGCCTTAGCTAGATAGAATTGATTGTATGTTAATTGTGTACCTTTATTTTATAGAGGTGGTGTCTCTATATAGGCATCTTAGGAGGAGTCCCATTGGGACTGGGACCTTTAGGTCTAATCCGTTGATGATGAACTTGGATGAGCTTTGGAGTGTCCTCTCTAGCTTAGGACTTTTTGATTCTTATCTAGACCAAGAGTCCTTATGACATATGGGTTCTTCAAGATTATCCCTTGGGATCTGTAGGCCTTATCCCTTCGTGTGGAATAAGGCATTGGTTGTTTTGGGAGTCCTTTTGACTGCATGAGTTTCCTCCGTAGAGTACTTCATAATAATTGGTTTCAGGAAGTTAGTTTGTCATTCCCTTGGTGATCCAGCTCCTAGGCTGAGTTGATTGTCACGTTTGCTGAGCTCACCTCATGGGCTGAGCTCGATGATCTTATGAGCTGCGCCGATGAGCTTATCTTTCCCTTGGGCCGGTTAGTCAAGGCTAACCCTTATGGGCTAGAATTAGTTGGGTCTAATGCCTGTGGGCTAGACTTCATGTTTATTAGGCCTTTTAGCTTAAGCCCTCCGGCCTGTGCTGGGCTCCTTGTGCTGAGCTGACCTTGGGAGGTTATTCTATCCTTATCAGCTACTCCCCTATTTCCTGGCTCGTGCTCTTCTTAGCAAGGGAAAGGAAACACTATTTGTTTTTGAACTAATGACTATGCTGGCTTATCTAATCATGTTGCGGCGTACATAGCCATTATTTGGTCTTGGAACTCTTCGTGGACATGTGGTCCTATGATCATGTCATTGTTTCTAACTTTGTTGAACAGCTTTGTTGGCCGGCCTTGCTGAATAACAAACCGATGAGAATGTTTAGGGGGCTAAATAGAGTGTGCCCTTTTACATTGATCCACACCCATCTATGGTAGTTGTTTCAACCATGGGGTATCTAGCCTTAGCTTTGCTGAGTGACAATGCTTGTCTTAGAGTGGTTATTCTATGCCTTAGCATAAGGTTTGCTCATGCCTTAGCATGAATCTTGGAATAACACCTAATGCCTTTAGCATGAGGCTTGCTCACGCCTTAGTATGAGGCTTGGAATAACACCTCATGCTTTTAGCATGAGATTCGCTCATGCCTTAGTATGAGGTTTGCTCATGCCTTAGCATGAGACTCAAAATAATACCTCATTCCTTTAGCATGAGGTTTGCTCATGCCTTAGCATGAGACTTGTAATAACATCTCATTCTTTAGCATGAGGTTCGCTCATGCCTTAACATGAGACTTAGAATAACACCTCATGCCTTTAGCATGAGGTTCGTTCACGCCTTAGCATGAGGTTTGCTCACGCCTTAGCATGAGACTCAGAATAATACCTCACCCCTTTAGCATGAGGTTTGTTCACGCCTTAGCATGAGACTTTGGATAACATCTCATTCCTTAGCATGAGGTTCGCTCATGCCTTAACATGAGACTTAGAATAATACCTCATGCCTTTAGCATGAGGTTCGCTTACGCCTTAGCATGAGACTCAGAATAATACCTCATGCCTTTAGCATGAGGTTTGCTCACGCCTTAGTATGAGGCTTGGAATAACACCTCATGCTTTTAGCATGAAGTTCGCTCATGCCTTAGTATGAGGTTTGCTCATGCCTTAGCATGAGACTCAGAATAATACCTCATTTCTTTAGCATGAGGTTTGCTCACGCCTTAGCATGAGACTTGTAATAACATCTCATTCCTTAGCATGAGGTTCGCTCAATACCTCATGCCTTTAGCATGTGGTTTTCATAGTCTTCATTTTTTAGGGCGTCCTTAGCTGGCCCATGATCTTCTAGATTTTACTGGGTCAATGGCTTAGTCTGGGTCTTCACGTACTGAGCAGCTGCGCGCTTTAGCTAACTTAGCACCTTTCTGAGATTTGATTTCAACTCAGGTTTGTTTGTCCAAAGCTCTTTGGACTTGGCTGAGGAGGCTTGTAGGCCACACTCTCGGACTTTTAGCGTGAGCTCCGTAAGCTCGGGCCCTTTAGCACCAACTTTATGGCTTTTGGGATGTTCTATTTTCCAAGAATTTGACAGCTCTTTTTCTTATGAGGTGGCTAGCATGTAAGCCCTATCTTCTGAATGATGAGGAAAAAGGTTTTGCCCTTCTGAATCTGGTTCAGGTTTTCCAATTTGTTCCCTCGTAGGGTCAACTTTTTTGGGAAGGAGATCCTCTGCTCAGAGGTTTCTCAATTTGACCAAAGTACTGTGATACTTTGCCATTATCTTTCCCCTTGTGTGCTTTTGTCCCCAATTAGCATCTAGGTTATCGCGCTGATCCCGTAGAATCTTGTAAGCATGTCCATAGGATGTCTCTTGGAGGTGACTTGTTTGAGTCTTTAGTTATGTATATCGAGTTGGCTCTCTTGTAATCGAGCTAGTTTAATGTGCTGAGCTACACCGTGGTGCTTACTATGCTTGTCCCTTGGGATGAGCTGGTCTGTTTTATACTCAGCTTCATGTATTCCCCCATTACTTTAGACCTCGTGAGGTCAGGAAAAGGGAAACACTTGAGAGGGTGATTACTTTTCGTGCTTTTATCTGGCACATCGAATGCGAGCAACATGGGTCATTTTTTGGGCATGTAGCCTCATTGCAACTATTGGTTGTAACCTTGGGCAACCCTGTCCCTTAGGACTGTCTTTACTTGAACTCTTTGTGTTGAATCGAACATGATGATCTGCTCGGCCTAACTAAGCTATGCTTAGGGTGACCATGTCCCTTAGGACTTTTAGTTGAGCTCTTCTGTCATGTGTTTATTGTGTTGGCTGAGCTTATCTCTTAAGATTAGTTAGTCTTAAATCTTTATCCCTTGGGATTGTTGACGGGCTAGGTTCTGTTGTCCAATTGAGGTACTCGTTTTGAGATACTCTCCTGGGTTATCCATTAAGATATTTTATGTTTGTCACCTCCCATAGGAGGTGTTTCAGTCACCTAAGATGATCAAATCCTTTGTTGAAGTAACTTGGTGGACCACATAGCTGGGCTGATGATGGTGCCATGTTAATCCTCGAAGATGATTTAGACGATGTTGCCTTTCATGCTCAGCTCTCTGAACGAGTCTGAGCTCTTATATGTGTATTTGCTTAGAAATTTTCATGTTTCCGTGGAGGTGAGTTACTCATTTACTTAGGACTGGGCTTCACCCATTGGTTGTTCAAACTCCGTAAGCTTTTTATAGCTACTTCCAAAGCTCTAGCTTTGGATGAGAAGACCTGTATGTCCATATACTTCCTTACTCCCCCAAGTGTTAAGGTGTTCGAAAAATAGCTTAACACTTGTAGATTGTGTAATTGTTTCTTGTGGGTCGTTGGCCTTATGACTAGTTGTCCCTTTTACCAATTGCCTTTTAAGGACTGTTGTCATTCATTGCGCGTTTGGATTTGCCGTGGCGTTAGAGCGAGGAGCTGTCGAGAACTGTGGTCCGTTTTTGCTTAGTCGAGCATAGGGAGTGCTATGTATTTGAGCTTTGAAGCCTATTCTATGTCTGTGAACTTGAAAATTTTCCTAAGCTTATTTTATTGCATAGTTATGCTACGTCTGTGAGCTTGAAAATTTTTCAAAACTTCTTTTGTTGCATAGCCGTGCTACGTCTGTGAGCTTGAGAATTTTTTAAAACTTCTTTTATTGCATAGCTGTGCTACGTTTGTGAACTTGAAAATTTCCTTAAGCTTCTTTTGTTGCATAGTTGTGCTATGCCTGTGAGCTTGAAATTTTTTCTAAACTTCTTTTACTGCATAGCTGTGCTACGTCTGTGAGCTTGAAAATTTTTCTAAGCTTCTTTAAGTGCATAGCTATGCTACGTCTGTGAGCTTAAAAATTTTCCGAAGCTTCTTTTAGTGCATGGTTGTGCTACGTCTATGAGCTTGAAAATTTTCCTAAACTTTTTTTACTGCATAGCTGTGCTACGTCTGTGAGCTTGAAATTTTTTTTCTAAGCTTCTTTTAGTGCATAGCTGTGCTACGTCTATGGGCTTGAAAATTTTTCTAAGCTTCTTTTGTTGCATAGTTGTGCTACGTCTGTGAGCTTGAAAATTTTCCTAAACTTCTTTACTGCATAGCAGTGCTATGTCTGTGAGCTTAGAAATTTTCCTAAACTTCTTTTAGTACATAGCTGTGCTACGTCTGTGAACTTGAAAATTTTCCTAAACTTCTTTTAGTGCCTGGCTGTGCTACGTCTATGAGTTTGAAAATTTTCCTAAGCTTCTTTTACTGTATAGCTGTGCTACGTCTGCGAGCTTGAAAATTTTTCTAAGCTTCTTTTAGTGCATAGCTGTGCTACGTCTATAAGCTTGGAAATTTTTCTAAGCTTCTTTTACTGAATAGCTGTGCTACATCTGTGATCTTGAAAAAATTTCTAAGTTTTTTTTGTTGCATAGCTGTGTTACGTCTGTGAGTTTTGAAATTTTCCTAAGCTTCTTTTGTTGCATAGCTGTGCTACGTCTGTGAGCTTGAGAATTTTCTAAAGCTTCTTTTATTGCATAGCTGTGTTACGTCTGTGATTCTCATTAAGGTTAGAATCACCTTGGGTTCCTGAATAAGGAATTGACCCGAGCTCAGCCTAGTTATGCAGGTTGCTTATGAAGACATTGTCATCCATGTTATCCATCTGGTGGTATAGTTATGCAACGATTTTCACTTATCTTGCTTTATGGTAAGGATGCGGATTGTTGGTTTGCTGTGACACTGGCCATTAGTAACCTGTAAGGCTCTCACTGAGCTCTTTGAAGTTGCTTATGTTACTCTGTTGGAGATTGTTAAATCTCATGCGCGTGCTTCCCTTTAGGGAAGGCTCGGCACATGACCTCATTTGGTATCGCCTGGAGATGTGTTAGAGACTTATACGTCTCTGAATGATCCGATGGTCCGTGGTGCCATTGAATGTTTCATCTGCGGCATCTTGAACTCCCTTAGGAGCGGGGGCTTTATTATTTTGGCCGTGAAGGGAGAATCGGTGACTTGGATTAACTTTTCCACAGCAGTGGTAGCTTTTCCTTTAACTTGTTTAATCAGCCCCTCGATTTAGGTTTACCTCCATAGAAGGGCTTCTTGGGAGAGATTTTTGATCTCTCTCGATGCGACTCGATCGCCTCTTTTTGGGATCGGTATTACTGTCCCTTTTTTGTTCTTCAAGTGGACTGATGAATCAGCTTTGTCTTCAGCTCCGACCTGATCCTCTTTGAGGAATATTGAATCCTTGTATGACTATATCTCGTAGATTCCGGATTACCTCTTTGAGGAATATTGAGTTCTTGTAGGACTGTATCTCGTAGATTGCGGATTACCTCTTTGAGGAATATTGAGTCCTTATAGGACCGTATCTCGTAGATTCCGGATTACCTCTTTGAGGAATGAGGGGTCCTGCCTTAGCTTGGAATCCTTATGCATCCCTGATTACGTATATCAGAGATGTTTCGTGCTTATCTTGTTTGATGGCATCCTTTATCCCTTAGAATTTGGTTCTTTCCTTATCCAGTTGGGATATCTTTATTGGAATAAGTATATTCTTTGGATAATATTAAGAATATTATCCTTCCCTTTGTAGCTATGGATCAGAGCTAGTCCTTGGACCTTATGACAGCTTTGTCTGAGGAGCGGAGCTAGCATACTCTGACTTTAGCTTCAGATGAGATGACACAGAGAGGTCCAGGTAAGGCTGGTTTCTACTCCCCAGGTTTGTGATTCTTGTAGTGCTGACCTCCTTAGGTTTACCATACTTATCATGGACTTTCGTCCAAATTGGTGAGTTATTTGTTTAACTCCCCATTCATTCGTGTCGCATCCGTTAACCCTTGGGTTAAAACTTCCACTTGATCTTCCAAGGGTTCGATTACTCCTTGCATAATATCAGCTTGTTTCAGACGGCGAATGCCGCTAGATCGAGTCACCGTGGGTGAGATGTCCTTCTGGTGACTTTTTTGACGTGAATGAATATATTTTCTGAAGCCGTTAATCAAATATCCGTTGTGGAAACTGTTCACCGTGAAGGGTTGAGAATGATATCTCGTTTCCCACAGACGGCGCCAACTAATGAAGCGGTTTTTGGTCACCTCCGGAGGAAGTGCTCCTCAACCGTCCACCTGATCCTCCAGTGGATGAAACAGCTTCTGGCATGCTCGATTAACGACCTGCAATACAAAACAAAAACTATGGGCACCGGTGTGGTTATCGCCATCACCCCTCCGATGCCTAAGTCAGTCGATCTGCTTTAGAAGAGAGTATGGACTAAGTATGAGTTGTCTAGTATTGCGTACCTTTATGAGGTGGAGGTGTGATCTTTATATAGGCATTTTTGGAAGAATCCCTTGGGACCGGGACTCTTAAATCTCATTCGCTCGTGGCAGGTATAGATAGGTGATGAAACGGTTTTGGGTCACCTCCGGAGGAGGGGTTCCTCAACTGTCCATCTAATCCTCCAGCGGATGATATGGCTTTTGGGGTGTTCGATCTGCGACCTGGGAAATAGAAATAGTAAACTATCTGCACCGGCGTGGCTGTCGCCATCGCCCCTTCGATGCCTAAGTCAATCGATTTGCCTTAGCTAGATAGAATTGATTGTATGTTAATTGCGTACCTTTCTCTTATGGAGGTGTTGTCTCTATATAGGCATCTTAGGAGGAGTCCCATTGGGACTGGGACCTTTAGGTCTAATCCGCTGATGATGAACTTGGATGAGCTTTGGAGTGTCCTCTCTAGCTTAGAACTCTTTGATTCTTATCTAGACCAAGAGTCCTTATGACATATGGGTTCTTCAAGATTATCCCTTGGGATCTGTAGGCCTTATCCCTTCGTGTGGAATAAGGCATTGGTTGTTTTGGGAGTCCTTTTGACTGCACGAGTTTCCTCCGTAGAGTACTTCATAATAATTGGTTTCAGGTAGTTAGTTTGTCATTCCCTTGGTGATCCAGCTTCTAGGCTGAGCTGATTGTCACGTTTGCTGAGCTCACCTCATGGGCTGAGCTCGATGATCTTATGAGCTGCGCCGATGAGCTTATCTTTCCCTTGGGCCAGTTAGTCAAGGCTAACCCTTATGGGCTAGAATTAGTTAGGTCTAATCCCTGTGGGCTAGACTTCATGTTTATTGGGCCTTCTAGCTTAAGCCCTCCGGCCTGTGCCGGGCTCCTTGTGCTGAGCTGACCTTGGGAGGTTATTCTATCCTTATCAGCACTGATTCAGACGAATTAAAAATTGGAACACTAAATTTTTTAACTAAATTTTTTAATATATGAATGGTGTAAAAAAAATAAGTGTTCCGATTTTCAATTTGTCTGAATCGGTACAAAGATCTTATTTTTCTTATCATTTAATCCTAACATTGGAAGGTCTTTGTGGAGCATTGCCAAGGTGATTCGATTCTTGCTTTCTTCCAACATTGTCGAATGGAAGGTGGGTTTGGTCTCTCAGATTAATCGAGGTGCGCATATGCTGGCTCTGACACCCCACTTATCAATAATGCCTAGCTATCCATGTTGCCCTAGCAAAAAATCACGGAGGATTAAAGGCAATATCAGAGAAAAGGAGAAGGTTGAATTTTCAAAATATTTGAGTAAGATCTTCAACTGCTTACCTTCAAAATACTGTTCTTGACCAGATGAAGCTCATGGAGTGCAATATTTATGTTCATTCGGTCTTTTTGGATCTTGATGAGGGAGATCAAATTTTCCATCATTTTCCTGCTATCTGTCTTCTCGATTAAGAGCATAGGGTCTACAATCTCCATAACAAGTTGAGGCAAGGCAATCATTACCAGCTGGGAAGAGTTGGATATTGACGGAGGAATTGGGCCATTAAATTGGTTGCCCCATAGCTAAAGGGTCTGGAGGTGAGAGGGAACATGAAACCCAATGTCGGCGAAAGACTACCCCGAAGTCGTTTAACAGGCACAGATAATATTTCTAGCAACTATAGGTTGTACAAGGAAGGTGGGGTGGTACCTGAAACTTGAGTGGCACCCAGTGCAAGGATCCCCAGATTTTTCAATTGACCAAAAGCATTTGGAATACTTCCTCCAAACGGATTGTCAATAACACAATGTTTACCAGAGAAGTAAGATTCCCAATTGACGGAGGAATCCCTCCAGTCAAATTATTTTTATTAAGGTCGAGGGATAAGAGTCTCGGCATTGAATAACCAAGTTCTTTTGGGAACTCTCCAACTAGCTTATTTCCGCGTACACTAAGGAACCTGAGATTGGTGCAACGAGATAGGCTTGGTGGAATTTTCCTTTCAAAACCGTTAAGGACCAAATTAAGTATCTATAACCTGAAAAGATTACCAAGTTTAGTTGGAATTTCACCTGTAAAAGTGTTGTTTACGAGGGTAAGCACCTGGAGAAAACTGAGGTTTCCAATGTAAGGAGACAAAGAACCCGTTAAACCTTTAGACCTGGGGTCTATGACGGTGACTCGTTCTTGTCGACGACCGCGTTTGACACCTTCCCAGTGACAGAAATGGAGAGACTCATTCCATGAGCTCAAGGCGTGTTGATATTCTAGGAGAATATTTGACTTGAAGGCCAATAATGCATGAAAATTAGTCTCGTTGCTAGCAATACTTGACTCATCTTCGTGTTGTGTGGTTTGAGTTCTCAATTATGTTTGAACTACGTACTACATATGTAACATGAAGATCCAAGTTCAACCACATGATATCTACATAATTGACTCTAGTCGTCTCATTGGTCAAATCTTTATAGTAGTAGTACATGGGTCCTGGAAATGTGGGGTTGAAGAAGAGGACACTGATTGGCAGCCTTTAGAATGGAGCAGCTCACCTCTGTATCCCAACGTCCATCTAAACTTAATTTTGGAGGTCCCGAAAGAGTTTTAACTTCACTTATCCGATGCATTCATTTTATAGAAGATGCGAAAACAATGTCATTGCAAAAGATTAGCTTGATTGGAGTTGGATAGACAAGCGAACGGATCGTGTTTTTTTTTTTTTTAATCAAATATATACAAGTTCTGTCTAGGGGTGTAAAAATTGGCTAACTCTGTTAACGGAATGAGGAAAAATGACGATTCAATACCTTAAAAATCACCCACACTGACTCCCTTATCCATAAAAAAAATGTCAACGCTGACTCCTTCATCTTAACGGTCTTTTTGACAAAAAGGTGCTAATTGATTTACAGTTATAGTTGAGGCGACTTGTATGGGCAATTTTAAATATTAAGGGATCTCCGTGAAAAAAAATTATAGTTGAGGGGGTCTCTGTGTACTTTAACATATTTTTTATATTATACGCGTGAGAGCGTTGAATAATACTTAATTCAGTACAATGTCATAGTGTGGCCAAATTGGTCATGTAAAAGAACAAAGGTGAGGTATGTTTACAACAAAAAAAAGTTCATAAACAAAAAATTGTACTGTTCAATACATGTGGATCATACTTAATGTAGATTGAACAATCATTGACAGAGTTTTGTCCGAAGTGATGGTTTAAAATTGTGTGCGTTCTATAACCATTTTCGTGACATAAGTAGAAGAGAAGCATAATAAAAGCTGATTATTGAGTTAAATATCCAAGAAATTTCCAAGGTCACGAGGAGACTCATTAAATTATACTCCCTCCGTTCCTTTTTAAGTGTCCTACTTCATAACTCCAACTTATTAAAAAGACATCATCATTATATCTTTCATATCAATTTTTTTCTCCACTTTTCCTATTTACCCATTATCATTATACTTTTACTCACTCACTTTTCAAAATGGAATATACTTTTAGGGGCAAAATAGACAATTCACCAACTTTTACCCACTAACTTTACAAAATGGACACTTATTAAGGGACAGCCAAAAATGGAATACTGGACTATAAATAAGGGACGGAGAGAGTACTAAAAATCAACTGAAAGATTTTAATATTGGCCCAAGCTGATTATTGAGTTAAATATCCAAGAAATTTCCAAGGTCAAGTGAAGACTCATTAAATCATACTCCATCCGTTGCAAAATGAGTGACCATTTTGGGAAAGCGTGTCATTTTCAATTGTTTATATCTTTCAATATGTGAGTGTTAAAAAATATGCAATATAGATTTTATTTAATAAATTTTAATTAGTTCTATTAAACAAAAATTTTAAAATCACATAAATTAAACTTCATAAATTGAAAGTTAAAGGTATTTTAAAATGACACGAAACCTCCAAAAGATTACTCATTTTGAAACGGAGGAAGTATTCAAAATCGACTGATAGATTTTAATATTGGCCCATGGTGTAACGACACTAAACAAAAGCGGGCCAAACTTCCTACAGCCCCCCTCCCACACGTACAGTCGAGACTCATTTGGAGGAATATTGACTTGAAATTCGTAAAAGTCTTTGTCGTATTACTATTAGGATTTGGCACCATCCAAGAGATTTCCAAGGTGAAGATCGACGAGACTCATTTGGAGGACGTAAAAGTCTTTGTCGTATTAGGATTTGGCACCATGTGGTATATCACCATCTCTCATGAAGAAGAGGTAATGCCTGACACATCAGATAAAAAGTTAGGAAGAGAGAGAATCGCAATAATGAAGGCCTTAGAGCAAGTGCATAAGATTCTTTATTTTTCCTTCTTTTTTTTAAGTAAAGAGTAAATTCAGAAAAAGTAACCTAAATCAGCCTAGGTACTCTCAAAGGTATAATACATTTGGCCGCAGAGGCTTGATAACTTTAGAGAGGAACTGTGTAAAATCCTAACTTTTAAAAGTTTGTCACGTGATCCGAATAGAAACTCAACACTTTAATTTAAATTCTAATGGTAAGATGAGCTACAGGAAGCGAATCGTAGTCTGTATAACAAATGGATCCTGATTTAATTTTGTAAATACTAAGGGACAATCGAGTTACATCTGATACACTGTACGAGCTATTTTAAGTTAGGATTTTTCCTTGAAAATCGAACACTGCTACGATGATCCTCATATTTTTATTTGTTTATGTTGAAATTATAAGAATTTTTGGAGACCGAAATTTGTACGCGAACAGACCAGAATAGCGATGATCTGGCGCGAAGCACCACGTGGTACAATGTGGTGCTTTGTGGTGACATGTGGCATGCACGGGTGAAATGGGTGTTGATTCAACTTTTGAATCCACCAAAGTGTATATATTCATGTATAAGGATATTATATTTGTTAATTACATTTAGTAATTGGGATATTAGCCTCACCCCTGTTTTCTTCCACCGTTTACAAAGAGAGAGAGAAAGAAAGAGCAAAGGAAGAAAAAGAGAAGAAGAAGAACGAACTCCTGTAGTCGACTACTACCCCGTCGAACATGCCGCTCGTCAGAAGACTCCATTGCCGAACTCCCTTTTTCTCTCTCTTCTGGTAATCTCACTTTCTCACTCTCTAATTTACATTAAAACGTGTATTTTATGTATAGTACAGGACACACAAATCACGCACAACATCGCAAACCCATCGATCTTCCATAGCACTCCTCACTTTCTCTCGGGTTCTCTCCGCCATCTGCTCAAAACAGAAAACCCCTCTTTTCGGCAAATTCTGAAATCACGACTCAACATGATTAACACTAAATTTCCAATGACTAAGTCTCTAACTGAAGTATTAGAAATCTAGGTGCCTGTATTGATTACCCAATCGTTGCTGGCCGTCGAAGCCGGAAACAAAAAATACTGATTGAGTTAACTGAAGGGAATTTGGGGATTTCCCAGAAATCCTATTGAAACCCCTGCTCTATTAAAGAAGACACAATTCAACCCTAGACTTCTAGTTATATATGACGGAACGACCCTGAGCTTGGAACATCAAAAAATAGCCTGGACTTGGGAATTTTGTCCTAAGACGGATTACATGGAAGGTGGCTGAAACTAAGTTATAAAATGATACTATTCTAGTTTTAGCTAAGTTGGTAGTAAATGTGATTTTGTGAGTAATTGTCACGATAATTATGTGTTTAGATGCAAGTATTGTGGAGTACTGAAGTGGTCGCGTGTTAAAGCTAAACGCTACTTCTTTTTGGTGAGTTGCGCATACCTTAGTTGCATATATTTTCTCTAATTTTGGAAGGAGATGCCATTGCTTGATTTTGCTAGAAAATATGGAATTTGAACTTCCTATTTGGTTTAATTGATGTCAATGCATGCGATGGCTGGTTTATAAATCTTTTGAGTTTCAATTAAATTAGATCATGGCAATATGTTTTGAAAACTTGAAATTTTACTGGTTGCTAGTACATGCTAGTGATAATATGATTCATTTGAACGGTGTCCCGAGCGCTAGGGGACGGGTAAAGATACTAGTGGCATGGAGTAATATGGTAGGAGATGCAGTCAGGCATCACAGGGTAATGATATCTTACCACTCTTCATTGAGGTCTGATAAGCACCCGATAATGCATTGAAGGGTGAGCTAGTTTTCTAGTCTTAGTTCAATTTAATCGTTAAATAATTGTTTTTAATTGCTTTTGCTCGTTAGATTTGTTGATTTTATTTTTGTAGAAAATCGGTCGAAACAGAAATTTTAAAGCCCAAAGCATGCCAAGACCCGAAGGTGACCAAGGCTAGGAGACCAAGGCAAGGGCAAGGCCAGACCAAAGCCAAGGCAACTGCTGGGGCTAAGCTGCTCGGCATCGATGGGAAGAATTACATTACATCGATGCCGAAGTACTTAGAGGATCAGTCCTAAGCTGTTAGGCATCGATGGAAAGAAATGCATTACATCGATGTCGAGGCCTTTAGCACAGCAACTAAGCCATTCTCCATCGATGCCGAGGGCTTTAGCCGGGCATCTTTGGAGCATTTTGAGAATATTCCGTGCGCAAATCTTGGAGGGATAAATAGGAATGATGTCATTTGTACAAACAACTTTTTGCTTACATAATTCTAGATCTATAGTAGATTTTACTTGTTTTTGAATTGTTCTTCATTTTCCAGCTTTGAATACTTAATTCCCAGTCTTTATTAATTAGTTTTTGCCATTGTTCTTTTAATTAAAGTTGTAGACAATCATCCGATCTATCATTTAATCTAGTTTTCTTCAAGTGTTGTTATTTCAATTATGATAGCTAGATTTTTGCTTGCTCTTATCTCCATAGATATATGTGAGTAGTTTTTCAAGGTTGGGTCATGGGGTGATTAGCACCTCGTGGCTCGAGTAAAATTGTATTTTTCACCATAAAGTTTGAATCTTTGGTTTGAAAATCGATGTGAAGTTCGGGTTTGTTTGTCAAATTGCCGAGGTGTTAACCTCCTTGATCATGTGTAGGTAAGAGCATCGCCTACTTACCACACATGATGCTTGGAGCTCTGTCGCACGAGGCGTTTGCTAAATGAATTCTAGAGCTTGCTTGGTAGATGAACCATTTTATCTTCCAGGTTGAGTTTCTCAAACCGCGTAATTGGGTGAGAAATGTAATTGGACTCGAGTCGTGGGTGTTAGGATCTCCTAGACCTAGCCTGCCTTTTATTAGTTAATTCGTTTTTAATTTAACTATTTAATTTCCACCTCAAAGTAAAAACAAAGTTGGCTGTCTAAAAGCCAAAAACCGTGCTTACATCTACAAATCCAGCAAAGCCGTACTAATTATTCCCTTGGATACGATCCCGGTCTTTCGGATTATTATGCGTCAATTGAATGCCTATGCGTCAATTGAATGCCTATACCCTACGCTTGGGGTGATCTTATTTGATATATCGACGAACGAAGTATTTTTGGCGCCATTGCCGTTGCCGGGGATTTCTTATTATGGCTTTCTTGGAGGTTCGACAAACCACTATAAGTATCCCGCTTCTTTCTAGTAGTAGTAGTAGTTTAGTAGTTTATGTGTTAGTTGCTCATGTTTAGTTTGGTGGATACCTCTAACCTGGCCTGATACCAAACTTGAGGTGTAACGAAGCCAAGTTAAATATCGAGTTTGTTTTTAGCTAGTTTAGTTTAGTTGATTGCATTGCTTAGCCGAGGTGGTGGCATAACCCCTCTCATATCTTGTTTGTTGAGTTGAGGCGGGGCCTAGCCCCTCTAGTCTGGTAGTTTGTTGGTAGTTAGTTAGTTGGTAGAATTTGTTTGTGTATGCCTGTGTACCAAAGCCCTATTTCCAATCAGCTTCATTGTTCTTCTTCACCACCAAGAATCTGGAGTATTGCTCGGGCATATCCTGCCCATTTTTCGCCTCGCAAATTAAATCGCAAACGATATCGCAAAGGCCCAATGGCCGAAGAAGCTACAGTTCGTACTCTTCGCGAATATCTCAATCCAGAATGGGGTCCTCAAATATCGCCTATCGTTATTCCGACTCTGGCTGCTGGGAATGTCTTTGATTTCAAGGCTAAGTATCTCAGGGTTGTTCCAGAATTTCGGGGTTGAGAATTGGAGGATCCGTATTCCCATATTTGGGAGTTTGAATCTGTTCTGCATTCCTTGGTCCCTAATCAGAATCAGTTTGATCAGGCTCGCCTCAAGCTTTTCCCATTCACTTTGAAGGACAAGGCGAAACAATGGCTTAATTCTTTGAAGCCTCGATCATTGCGTACTTGGGGAGAAGTTCAGGATGCCTTTACTATTAAGTTCTTTCCTGCTAGCCGAACGAAGTTGCTTATGGATCAGATTCAGAGTTCAAGCAGAGGGATGGAGAGACTTTTCACAAGTATTGGGAACGATACAAGGATCTACTCATGGCAGTTCCTCATCACAACTTTCCGTTGTATCTTCAAGTCAATTATTTCTACATGGGGTGTTCTGAAGAAAGTAAGAAGCTTCTCGATACTTTGGGTGGTGGTGACTTTATAGGGAAGACACCTGAGGATGCATGGGATTATTATGAGTCTTTGGCTGAGAAAACTCAAGCGTGGCAGTTTGCAGACCCGGGAGAACGAGCAATGTTCAATTAAGGCCTTACTGGATCAGAAAAATTCTCTATTAATGAGCAAAGTGCTTTTGAAACCCGTTTGGAGGAAATTGCCCAGAAACTTGATAAGTTGGAATTGAAAAGTGCTCAATCTCAAGAAGTGAAGGTAGTGCGCCAAGTGGAGGAAGTATGTATCATTTGTGAGATGGTTGACCATTCTACCGAGGCTTGTCCAAACATTCCTACTTTTAAGAATGTGATTAATGGAATTGCTCCGGAGGAAGTACATGCTGTGCAACGCTTTGATCTATATTCTCAATCTTATAATCCAGGAACTCGTCAACACCCAGCTTTCTGTTGGAGTCAGTCGAATGAAGCTGGTTCTTCTCAAGTTTTACCTCCCGCTCCTCAATTGCCTTGGAAGCAACCTTAAAATGCCTTCCGTTTCCCTCAAGCACAAGGTCCGCTGGGTTTTTCTCAATCCAGTCCGTTCCCACATGCAAATCAATTTCAACAACCCTCCCAGTTTCAACAACAACAAGCGTTCTTGGGAAGATCAATTCAGTGATCTCTTACAAGGTCAAACTGCTATCAACGAGCAACAAACTCAGATGATGAATGATATCAGAAATCAGTTGGGGAAGTTGACAACTACGGTTGGTATGCTTCAACAAGAGAAAGGGAAGTTTCCAACGCAACCTCAACCCAACCTTCAACCGACGTCTATTCCGCCTAATTCTCAAGGTCTTCACTTTACTAGCTCTTTGGTGACTTTCCCTGAGCAAGCAAAGGCTATTATTTCTCTTCGAAGTGGAAAGGTGGTGGATAACCAAGTGGTGATGCCTCAGAAACCTACCTTGTTGGTTCCTCCTATCGATCGTTCAATTCCAATATCAACTCTTGGGGAATCTCCCAAGGAGTCAAGCAAGGAAGCTCTCAAGGAAAAGGAAAAGGGTAAAGAGAAGGAGGGCGAACCGGATCCTCAAGTTGTTCCAATACCGGCACCATATCCTCAACGTTTGAAGGCTTTGGCGAAACCAAATTTGAATGCAGAGTTGCATCAGTTATTCAATCAAGTAAAGATCAACATTCCTCTCATGGATGCGGTCAAGCAGATTCTGTCATATGCTAAGTTTCTTAAAGATTTGTGCACTCGGAACCAGAAGCTTAATGTTCAAAAGAAGATATTTCTAACTGAGCAAGTGAGTTCTATCATTCAAACGAGTATCGCTCCGAAGTACAAGGATCCGAGGAGTCCCACTATTGCGGTCACTATTGGAGGAACGCATATCGAACAAGCCTTGCTCGACCTTGGTGCTAGTGTTAATCTACTTCCGTATTCTGTTTACCAAGAACTTGGGTTGGGGGAGATGAAGGCAACTCGAGTCACCCTCCAATTAGCTGATCAGAGCGTTCGTGTGCCAAGAGGGATAGTGGAAGATGTTTTGGTACAAGTTGGTCAATTCATTTATCCGGTGGATTTTGTGATTCTCGATACAAATCCAACTGACTCTTCTACTGCTTCTACTCCGGTGATCCTTGGAAGACCCTTTCTAGCCACGGCGGATGCGATTATCAACTGTCGGAATGGACTTCTTAACATGACCTTCGGTAACATGAAGATGGAGGTCAATGTCTTTAATGTGGGTAGTCAAATGGGGGATGATGAAAACGTGAATGAGGTGAACTTTATCGACACTCTTGTAGAAGAACATGTAGATGAGGTGCTCTATAGTGATCCATTGGAAGTTGCTCTTCCAGCCGAAGAGGCCGAATTCCTTGAATCTTCCGAAGTGAGTTATTTGTATTCATTGCTTAGTGCAGACGAAGCTTGTGCTATGAACTCTTGGACTCCAAAGTTTGAGGAATTTGAGGAATTACCGCCAATCGAGAAGAAGGCTCTCCCATCTAGTGTTGACCCACCAAAGTTGGAGTTGAAAGCCTTACCCGACACGTTGAAGTATGTTTTCCTTGGAGACAATGAGACCTATCCTGTGGTTATATCCTCCTCTCTTGGGAATGTCCAAGAGACGGAGTTGATCAATTTGTTGAGGAAGCATATGAAGGCTATAGGATGGACCATTACGGATATCAAAGGGATCGATGCTACTTTGTGTTCTCATCATATCGCTTTGGAGGACAATGTCAAGCCGTCTCGACAACCCCAACTCCGCTTGAACCCGATTATGAAAGACGTAGTACGTGCGGAGGTTTTGAAGTTGCTAGATGTGGGAATCATTTACCCCATCGCCGATAGTAAATGGGTGAGTGATTCAAGTCGTACCGAAGAAATCTGGGGTGACCGTTGTGCATAATGAGGAGAATGAGCTAGTAACAACACATGTTCAGACGGGATGGAGAGTATGTATCGATTATCGAAAGCGCAATGCAAGCACGAGAAAGGATCATTTTCCTTTGCCGTTCATTGATCAAATTTTGGAAAGGATAGCCAGACACGCTTTCTACTGTTTCTTGGATGGTTATTCCGGTTACAATCAAATTGAAGTTTCTCTAAAGGATCAAGGGAAGGCGACATTCACTTGCCCCTTCGGAACTTTCGCTTATCGACGTATGTTGTTTGGTTTGTGCAATGCTCCGGGGACTTTTTCACGATGCATGATGAGGATCTTTAGTGATATGGTCGAGAAGATAGAAGAGGTTTTTATGGACGATTTCTCAGTATTTGGCGACTCGTTCGAGTCATGCTTGGCCAACCTTGAGAAAGTTTTGACAAGGTGCGAAGAGAAGAACTTGGTGCTGAATTAGGAGAAGTGTCATTTTATGGTCACTCAAGGTATTGTTTTGAGACACATTATCTCTTCTGATGGTATCGCAGTAGATAAGGCAAAGATCGATCTTATTTCCAATCTCCCGACTCCAAAGTGCATGAAGGATATTCGTTCATTTCTCGGGCATGCCGGTTTCTATCGTCGGTTCATCAAAGATTTTAGTGCTATCGCTCGCTCTCTATGCCATCTCCTTGCCAAGGATGTACCGTTTGAGTGGTCCCCTGCATGCGAGCAAGCCTTTGTCAAGTTAAAAGCTAGTCTCACCACCCCTCCGATTGTGTAACCACCGGATTAAGGCCTACCATTTGAGCTGATGTGTGATGCAAGTGATTACGCCGTAGGTGCTGTTTTAGGACAAAGGAAGGATAAGCATCCGTATGTGATTCATTATGCGAGCAAGACCTTGAATGACGCTCAAGTGAATTATACTACCACGGAGAAGGAGTTACTTGTGATTTTGTTTGCTCTTAACAAGTTTCGATCTTACCTTATTGGTGGTGCCCCCATTGTTGTGTATACAAACCATTCTGCTCTCAAGTACTTACTTACTAAACAAGATGCCAAAGCTCGGTTGATAAGATGGATCCTACTTCTCCAAGAGTTCAATTTGACCATCAAGGACAAGAAGGGTATCGAGAATGTGGTAGCCGACCACTTATCGAGATTGCAATTTGAGGATCCTACTCCTAGTCTTCCTATCGTGGACACATTTTCGGATGAACAATTGCTGGCCGTTTTGAGTGCCCCATGGTTTGCTGACATAGTGAATTATTTGGCTACGGGTCTCTTACCACCGCATTGGTCTCCTCAAGAACGTCGTCGGTTCCTTCATGAAGTACAGATGTTCTCATATGATGACCCCTAACTCTCAAATATTGCCAAGATCAACTAGTGCGTCGATGTATCCTGGATACGGATCAACGAAAAATTCTTGAGTTTTGCCATTCCGAAGCTTGTGGAGGCCATTTCTCTTCTAAAAAGACGTCCACCAAGGTGTTACAATGTGGATTTTATTGGCCAACTCTGCACAATGACGCATATCACTTTTGTGTTGCTTGCGAACGTTGCCAAAAGCTTGCGAGTGTATCTCGGAGGGATGAAATGCCACTTACTAATATCATGGTAGTTGAGATTTTTGATTGTTGGGGCATAGACTTCATGGGACCATTCCCTGTCTCGTTCGGGAACTTGTACATCTTGTTGGCAGTTGATTATGTATCAAAATGGTTGAAGCAATTGCAACACGGACCAATGATGCCAAGGTGGTAGTGGAATTCCTCAAGGGCAACATTCTTTCACATTTTGGGATGCTGAAAGCTATCATAAGTGACCAAGGCACTCATTTTTGTAATCGAGTGTTTAGGGCCTTAATGAAGAAGTACGGGATCACTCATAAAGGTTCCACCGCCTACCATCCACAGACAAATGGGCAAGCACAGTTGGCGAATAGGGAGATCAAGCACATTTTGGAGAAAACAGTGAATTCAAACCGGAAAGATTGAAGTCTCAGGTTGAATGATGCACTATGGGCATATCGCACGGCATACAAGACCATCTTGGGAGCTTCTGCATATCGCTTAGTTTATGGGAAAGCGTGTCATCTTCCGGTCGAGCTAGAACATAAGGCATATTGGGCTATCAAATCATTGAATTATCGTTTACCGGCGGCCGGAGCACACCGAAAGCTCTAACTCAACGAGCTTGAAGAGATCCGGAGGGATGCTTATGACAACACCGCCATATATAAAGCAAAAGTCAAGGCCTTCCACGACAAGTGCATTCACCGAAAAAACTTTGAGGTTGGCAGAAGGCACTCCTATACAACTCTAAGCTTCACTTGTTTCCTGGCAAATTACGTTGTCGTTGGGTTGGCCCTTATATTGTTGAGCATGTTTACCCTCATGGTGCTGTTAATGTTTTAAATCTGTTAAATGGTAAATCGTTTAAGGTGAATGGCCAAAAGCTTAAACCATTTCTTGGTATGTCTGAAATTGGAGAGCCTGATGAGGAGTTGAGTGACCCAGTTTACACGGTCGATTCGTTGGTTTAGCTTGTGTTAACTTTAAATTGCACAGGGAGTGAAAGCGTAACCGTTGGACTTAACTGTCTGGTAGACCCGGCCCCTAGGTAGGGGGTACCCACCACTGACTTGGGTATATGTAGCTTCGCACGCCGCTACTAAAAGAAGGATCGTGTGCCCAGCCCCGGTTCGAAGGGTAAAAATTTAATATCAGTGACATAGGGCTTTAATTAGCTTTTCTGATAGGAGTAATTCACAGTGATCACTCACGTCTTCCAGATTAGCCCCAACGAGGGCGGTATAGATCCTTAGGTTAGGCCTTGATATTCCTGTGCTAGCGCACTTGGCTCTATCTTGTTGCTTGCCTGGTTACGCTCTTAGGGGACGTTGGACTTCATTGTCTGGTGGAGTCTAGCTGTGACTTGGACGCTTTGAGTTCTGATATTAAATTTGTATATCCTGTACATATTTGTTTTTCTTTCTTGCTTCGTCATGTTTCATTTAGTTATGCATGCTTTGTTTTGTTTGTCTTGTTTTAATAAAGTCTTGAAGACAATTCACATTCAAAAGATTTCACCATGTTAGTGACAAAACGGCTTTCACTAGTTCTTCTTAGTAATAGTTCATCGTTCGCAATCCATGCTCTCCGAATTTGCCCCTATCGGTGGCAGCTTAGATCCATGGGTAAGAATTGATGTTTCCTTGAGTGCACGCGAGGTTGTGTCGTTTCTTACTTTGTTTTGATCATAGGGGGCGCTGGACTTAGTTGTCTGGCGAGATCAAGCGGCGAATTTTATTACGGGCGCTAGCATTACAAATTCAACGGTCTAGTATAGCCACCCAGGCCGTACCCCACCGGTACGAACTGGGAAGAAAAGTATGACTCGTGAGATCGCGTAAGTATCGGGTGGTGCATTTCATTTGTCTTGCATTTTTTTCTGTGTGTTTCCTTTATTCTATGTTCTTTTAATTTCTATTTGTTTTGAAGCCGGATAGCAGGGGCCGGTGTTTCTAATGTCATTTATTTCGTGAAAAGTCATTCTCTTAAGTCTTGTAGGGTTTATGTGCTACCACACCAGCCTTGGTAGTTTGGGCCTAAGACGGGGTGAATGAGACGTTCAAGAGCCCTAAGCATGGGTGCGGCTATGTGCCGCGGTTGTTAGTCTGATAAAGCCCTGGATATGACCCAGTGTGACTAGCTGTGGTTCCGAGTTGGCAGAACCGAAGGAGTAAGTCCTGGAAGCATCTAATCTGGCTAGAATGAGACATTGACATGAAATCCTCCTATTTGGTCGAGGTATATAGGGGTTGACATTCCCCTTGGACGGTACATTCGTTCACTTTCCTCTCTTCGCCCTTATTCTTATTGCTATGAGGGCATAGCATCGCCTTAAGTTGGGGGGGAGGGGTTAGCATGTGCTATTTGTTTGATTTTGTGAAAATTTGAAAACTCAAAAATAATAAAAAATTGAAAAATCCAAAAAAATAAGAAAATGAAATTTTAAAATTAAATAAAGGCTTTTTATTTGCAATTCTTCCTTTTGGCATAGTTTTTAGCTCTATTTCGTAACTTGTTGCATGTTCAATAATTGCTAGTTGGCAAGAGTTCGTAGCAATTCTAAGAATCTTTGTGCTTCTCAATTTGCATGCTTAGTTAAAAATTGAACGGTTTAGGTTTTGAGTTAAGTTTTCGAGCAAGTTTTGGCCCATATCCCCATCTTTTCAATAAAATTGCTTGTAGTTAGGAGAATAATTGCATGTCTATCTCTAATTGTATTTAATGTCGATTGTCAATCATTTTGGAATCCAAAAGTGCACGTAGGAAAGGATACAAGGCATTCTTGCATGATTATACCACAAATGAGTCCCCTCGCCCTATTTGCATCTTGTAATTTTCCCGTTCTTTGCTTAACCTAGGCAACCGGTTGTTTGGAGGGTTGTTGAGATGTGTGTTCAAACCTCAAAAGGTGTTTTGGGGGTGTTATTTGAAGTGTTGGAAGTTCTGGGGTTCAAATTGAAGGAATGGAAAAATTGTTGAGTTATGAGATTCGGCATCGATAGGCAGTAATGAGATCCATCGATGCCGAGGGGGTTCCACAGGAGTCTGCTATCGGGATCGGCATTGATGGGAGAAGGAAGGTTACATCGATGCCGAGTGGTTTTCAACAGTGATCCGTTAAGTGGTTCGGCATCGATTGAAGCTGAAAAAGTCCATCGATGCTGAGGGGTCTTCAGCAACAGATCAGTTCCAGTCCAGGCACGATTCAAACCCTTCTTCAACCTCTATAATCCGAACCTCTCTCTCTAAACCTCCATTACCAACCCAAAAACCCTAACCCTAAACCTTCAATAATCCACCAAATCCCCCACTTTTCCACAGAAAATCCCCAAATCCTTCATCTCCTTCAAGAAATTGCAAGGTTTCGTCATCTATTTCCAAGTTTTCAAGCCAAAAACAAGGTAAACCCATCTCCTCACTTTTAATCCGAAAATTTCCATATTCCCCCACAAAAATCCTTGCTTTCTTCCTATTTTCCACCTATATACCCATTCCCCACCATATTTTACCCTCCTGTGGGCATGCGTGCCCTTTTCTTTTCTTTCCTTGGAAGGGATTCCGTTCCCCTCCTAAAAAGAGAAAAGTGTCGGTTCGCGGGAGCGCTTTTAAGCTGGACGACAAGTGCTCGCGAAAATACAGAGTCGCCACTCGGGTTTTAAAGGTCCGACACCCAAGGAACCGTATTTCGAAGCACTTGTCGCGCTGTTTTGATTTTGAAAAAAAGTTAATGAACCAGTCCGTCATAACCATATCTGGGTTCGGGAGCCAGGTTACGAGAGGGGAAGGGTTTTATGGCACCCCTCTCGCCCAATCCGGAGATCGGTCTCTCATTTGCGAAAATGTTTGTTTGCGATTCTGTTTGATTAATCAATTTTTAGCCAATTAGGGCGGGGGAACAGTTAATCGGAGATTTTAATGCTGTAACACGTTTGCAAGGTGTGATGGATATGGCATGGATGGGCGAGATAACAAATAATAAATGGAATGAAGTTCAAAACATCGATCAAACATCAAGACAGTGCTGTGTATGATCTTGGCACAAACAAACAGCCAGCTTGCATGCGTGAATCAATCTGCATGCAAGCAAACAGTCGCGCGACAATACCATACACTCGCACGAGTGTTGATGCCTCACCAATAGTTTGAATTTTACCCCCTTCTGGGCTCTGGAAGGACCAGTGCTCACCCAGGTGCAAACCAAGCAGTTTATATGTACTTGAAAGTAAATAATATTACAACAGATAGCTATATTTTGGAAACACAACCCCTAAACAGTGGGGGTGAATAAACAGAGGCCAGGGCCAAGCTGCCCATGCAAGGGCAGTCCCAGGGAATTAGCCGACCATCGCGCAAGTAAGTGAAAGACGCGCGCGATTTTTTGACTGGACTTCCAGGAATTGCTTTGCATGCTTAGGGCTCTGAGACATATTCAAGAGCATCCCAAGGGCATTCCAAACCAAGTGAAGTCGTAAACTGAGCTAAACTATGATTTTTATCATGCAAAGCAGTGAGCTAATACTTTGAAAAGACTTGAAAATGACTGAGAACATGACAAGAAACTTAAAGACCAGCATCCCTTCCCCACGTGATCCAATCTCGTGCAAACAGAACTGTCGCGCGAGTTAGCAAGACCATCGCGCGAGGGTGTTGTTGGCCACGGCTCTCGAAACCTTGCTAGCTTTAGGGCCAGAACTGGTATTGATTACCAGCCTTGACCCTGCTAGCTCCCCTCAGGGGTCTAAACAGTGAACAGAAAGCTGTTATACCTTTGCTTGTGTGTCTTGAAGATGGCTTGAATGAAGTGGAATGGCTTGAATAGTGATTAGGTGGGAACGAATGCAATATGGAATGCTTGTGCTTGGGTTGCCTTCTTCTTTCTTGAGATTTCTTTTTGGGTAACCCCTAGATGAACCATGGGGGGGGGGGGGGGGGGGGGGGTACTTATAGAGGGAAAGGTTGGTTGGTGGCTAAGCAAGGCAATGCAACCAGCCAACAAGGCTGGCTGCAATTACTTGGTGGAGAACTGGGGTGCCAAAGGTGATGGGAGAGTGGGGGAGAGGTGGTGCAAAGAGAGCCCCCCAGAACGCTGTTCAGTCGACGAAACGGGATTACATAGGCCTATAGCCCCCTGATCACCACACAATCCAGCTGGAAATTGGTGAAAATGACAGGTGTTGACCATCGCGCGAGGTACCGGATGCATCGCGCGAGTGTCAAACTAACCCCTCGAGGGTCAACAGTCAAGACTTTGACTTTGACCACCACCTGGCCAGTGAAGCATCGCGCGAGGGTCCCAGTGCATCGCGCGACATTCAAACCTAAGGTCTAGGTTTGGATTCAAGGTTTTCAGGGCTAAGGATGGGTTCCAAACACGCCAAACTCAAGCCATTTCACGTTCTCAAGACTGTTTTCGACCTGATTCATCATCGAGGAAATAAGAAACCGAAAAACGAAGTAAAACGATCGGGAGATCAGATTAGGGTGTCTACAGTAGTCCCTCTTTGACGGCACGCGGAGCACCATTGGCTGGTACGGGTAACGTCAAAGATTTCTAGACACCCACCCAATTCACCCAAAAGCCGATTAAACAAAGAGTGCAAGCAAGTATATACAAATACCGTGCACCAAGGGATCGGAGAGTAGATCGACCGCTGATTTGAAATTGGACGGATAGATCGTCGCGAATTTGAGATTGGACGGATAGATCGTCGCTGATTTGAAATTGGACGGATGGATCGTCGTTGATTTGAAATTGGACGAATGGATCGTCCTTGATTTGAAATTGGACGGATAGATCGTCGCTGATTTGAAATGGACGGATGGATGAAATTGGACGGATGGATCGTCGTTGATTTGAAATTGGACGGATGGATCGTCGCTGATTTGAAATAGGACGGATCGATCGTCGCTGATTTGAAATGGATGGATGGATCGTCGTTGATTTGAAATTGGACGGATAGATTGTCGCTGATTTGAAATTGGACGGATGGATCGTCGTTGATTTGAAATTGGACGGATGGGACATCTCGAAGGGATCCTAAAATCGATCGCAAGGCCTGAGCAAGAGTCCTGGGCAATTATTAAAGCGATACATAAGATCGGGCCTGAACCTAAGGCTACAGCTGGTCAACGGCCCAACTTGACAATCGCGCGAAGAAACCATACCATCGTGCGATGGTTTCTTGGTAGGGCTTGGGTCTGAAACCAGCCCAGACCCGGCCCATGGCTGCCTTCTTCCTTTTAATCGACGGGGACGTTCCGAAACCGCTCACAGCAGTTTCGAACTCCCCCCAACTCTATTCTCTCTTAAACCTTCCCTCTCCAAACCCTCGATTTTACCCCAAAACCAAGTAAACCCACACGCGTACCAACACCCATGGCGGATCACAGCGTTAATCGGGGTAGTGGAGATGTAGTTGATCGTCCGGAGGGCGAGGGAGGACCAATGGAGGTCGAAACAGAGGATCAACCGCCAGCGGGGGTTGTCGCGGATACCAGTGCAGGGGTAATGGGCGGTGGCGATGGCAAACAGGGCCGCATGCAGGATGCCAGTGGTGGCGTCGAGCATCGCGCGACGGAGTCAGATCGTCGCGCGACAGAGGGGGTTGGGCCCGTGAGTGCTGGAGTCGAGTAACTGGACCCGAGCGAGGCCGTGAGTGGCTCGGTGGTAGTTGGTGGTAGTTCTGAGGGTGCGGGCAACAGAGGTTCCGACGGTGGGGATGCCGGGCCGAGTGAGATTCCGCTGAGCGATCCAGCGAAAGGCAAGGGCGTGGCGAGCGAGGAGGAGGGCACCACAGAGGTTCCGGAGGAGGAGGTACTTTTTCGACCAGCAGCAACGTCGTCGGGACACAGACCGATCACGCGACAGGATCTCACAGAGTTTTTGAGTGAGGAGAGGCTAGCCTGGCTCCTCGAGGAGGATCCCATGATTGGGGCTGCCGTTTTGGAGGCTCGAGAGGAGCGAGAGCGGGTGATAGCCGCCTCAGAAATTGCGGCGAGGGCCGAGAGGGCAAGAGCCGCTGAGGAGGAGGCTCTGAGGGACATAAAGACCGAGGAGCAGATTGGAGCCAGGGTACATGGGCCCAGGGTGACAGCGGTGTCTGAGGCAGAGAGTTTGACTCGTGCTCCGTTTTCAGCAGAGGGGTACAAGCCACCCATTCCACACTTGTTCGTACCATCAGGTCTCGCAGCTTACAGGCCACGGCAGGCGGAGTACAACCCCGAGCTAATTTTGAGAGACACCGACACCCATATTTCGAGCAGCTGGGCTGAGGTAAATTTCTGATAATCCCTCAATTCCTTTTGTGATTGCAAATTTAAATAAAATGCATGTGCTTAAAAACCGAAAAAAATGTAGAGTAATCCTCTGAAGTAGATTCGAATGACGATACCGTAGTTTCACGTTGAATGCCATGCGTAGGACATAATTACTTGAACCAACCATCTACTGCCAGGTCACATTCATTACCTAGAACTTGAGGATGAAAGCTTCACATACTGATATATCTCTTGTTGCTTGTTTCCGTGTCTAATGCAGGAGAGAGCGAGCCAGAGAGACATTCGAGGTTTTGGGGGCGCATGCAGTTCCTTGGCATTGTACCAGGGTTTGCCGGAGAGGGTGAGGCAGTTGGTGGACGAGGTAGGCTTTGGGGAGTTCATACAGACCCTTACCCCGGGCAGAAATGACCATGTTGTTCTGGTCGCACTTGCAGAGAGGTGGAGGGATACCACCAACACCTTCCACCTACCGCTCGGGGAGATGACGGTGACGCCTACTGACTTTGCGGCGATCACCGGCTTGAGGGTTGGAGGTGATCCTATCCCGTTTGATTCGGGCATTCAGGAGGACGAGGCGGCCCTGGAATGGTTCTTGGGAGAGGTGCCCAAGGTTGAAGAGGGGATGGCGAGATATGGATAGTTTACGAGATACCTGACAAAGGAGGTGGCGACTGAGCAGGAGCCGGAGCAGATGGCCCGGGCGTACCTATTGTACCTTTTCGGCGCTACCCTATACCTGAATAGGCGTAGCAAGGTTCACATATCGTACTTGCCTGCACTGAGAGACCTGAGGACAGCCTCACGCTTTGACTGGGGAGGAGCTGCACTTGGCGCAGCTTATGGCTTTATGGGGGACTCATCGAGGACTGAGATGAGCACTGCTGGGTACTAGTGGATTTGGGAGGTATGATCATAATAGAGTAAAGCACATTTCCAATGTACATTTATCGATTTGAGTATATAACCTATTCAATCATATTCCTGCGCTGTACTAATGATTTAATCTCTTGATAACTGTGCAGCTCTGGGCCTATGAGGTTTTGAACATGTGTCGTCCAGTGACGAAGAGCCTAGACTTGGGGATCCTCCCGCGTGCTCATATCTGGAGCAAGAAGAACATGGGGGAGAAGAGAGGGAGAGGTGACCTGAATGGCTTCCGGATATACCTAGACGAGCTCCGCCCCTCATAGGTATGACATGACTTTATCAAACGGAAATATGCATCTCTTTTTATTGCTTTAATGTTGTCGCTGACCGATACTTGCATTGCTTGCTCGTGCAGGTAGAGTGGGATCCTTGGAGGGTGGCAGAGCCAGAGCCTGAGTACCTGGCCAGGAGCAAGGTCGTAACGGCGAGCATGGTGCTGCTGGAGTCGGCCTTTGGTTGGCAGTGGTACTTGGGCGACCGAGTGACACGCCAATCACTTGGCCATGCAGGGTTCCAGGTACCCGGACCGCTTCCACCACGGGCCTCACACATAAGGGAGTACACGCTGGCCGAGTTAGAGGTCTTCACGCGACCTGACACCGACTTGACACGCTACCTGCGTCCCGGCATGGACTATGCAGTTTACCAAAGAGAGCGCTTGGCGGGGCCGCTGAGAGTACGAGAGTTCAGGGAGGTCCGGAGTCAGGCCCGCGGAGCTGCTGAGGAGAGGAGAGCCATTACTGTTAGGCAGAATGGTGGTGAGAGTCGTGCAAGACGGGGTCCGAGTGGACCAGTGAGAGGTGGGCCACCAGAGTTGACATGGTAGATAGCAGTGGTGGACTCTCAGGGCAACCCAACTGAGTTACACCTAGTCCCTGCCAAAGTTGAACCAGCGCCCGTTACTGTGCCGGTAAGGCATTATAGCCTTCACTATTGTACTTCCATAAAATCTTGAAACATTGCCCAATTACTTATGTCCAAATTATTCATGCAGGAGCCCAATGAATGGGTGAACGAGGCTGTTCGGCGTATGCTTGCACTGGAGAATGTGATAAGGCGAGCGGCGAGTGGCTTGCCTTTGGACTTGCACTACCCACTACCGGCGACTTAGAGACCTCAGGTATATCCCTCCAGCAAAACGATACATTCCTGCATTCGATACTTGACACATGCATGCTTTGCTCGATACATAGTATTCTTTGATTGCCGTTGACTTTGAAATTGATTGTACCTGCTTGCAAACATATAACACATAGAATGTATACGAAATGTGCACAAATTTACAATGCAGACACAGGGACGGGCGGCTCCTAGGAGGAAAAGTGCCAGAGAACCTCCACAAAAGAAGCTAGCAACTAGGACTCCTACTCCTCCACCCACTACGAGACCACAGACGCGGGGCGTACAGCCACCTGTTGTGAGTGAGGAGGCGGCCCGAGAGGCCGTAGCGCACGCCGAGGAGAGGTATCAACTAAAAATGCGTCAAAGGCCCTCGCAAGATGAGCCAGTCCGCAAGAACCGGCTGATTCTGCCCGAGGACTCCGAGAAGGAAGGGGAAGAGAAGGAAGAAGAAGAAGGAGAAGATGAGGAGGCGCCCGACAGCAGCGGTTCAGACGACTCAGCGGACGATCCTGGTTTTAGACAGGATCCTAGAGAGAGGGACGACGACGACGACGATGACGACGACGGAGATGGTGATTGGTTCGGCGAAGACTGAGGGCTGCTGAGAAGCCTCATTTCACTTTCCACACTTTGCTTTTTGCTTTTGGGCCTGCGCGCCCGCGTAGATAGATTGAAGACCGGAGTGCCTTAGTTGATACTTGATACATGTTTTTGGGGCCTGTGTGCCTTTTTGACTTGATGGGCGAGTGTGCCCGAGCTGACATAACGTCTTTTGACTGGCCGAAGCGCCGCACGTACAGTAGTCTCCTTTACTTTGACATAGATAGATTATGGTTTAGCTATAAAACTTGCATTTTCGGTTTATTTTACTCTTGTAACAAATTTAGAGTAAATAAGCGTTTGCCACTAATACCATGCTTGCATTGACGATGTACCGAGATTGCTCACAATTACACGCACATGCACAGACAAAACTAGCTCAGAAGGGAAATCAAAATGTACCTTAGGATACGGCCAGGACACGAGGATACAAAGGAATGGAATATTGGACGTTCACAAGTCAAAACTCAAAATACCCTACCCTGCATGAAAATGTCGCTTCCGCAAGGTCACGTATATGCAAAATGACCTGCAAGAGTTGACAAAATCGAGAAACGCATCCCGAAACGCAAACTTGACCGAAAACGTTTAAGAAGGACACAAAACGGACACGAGATGGAAAAACACAACTCTATTATGTCCCGGACTGAAACCGACATCTCCGTATAGTCATATTAGGTCATCATGACCTGTACGGCCTGAGAGAAAGGAGCAAGAAGCTTTGAACTGAGTTTCGAACCCTCGAAATGGTTATTTGGACTCGAAACGGGCCGCCGAGGGTTCAAAAACTTCGTTAAACGCGATATCTCGAATCTGATGCTTGGATACGGTTGCGTACACTCATAGTGACTTTCCAGAATCACAAAAGTTACAGAAAAATCCTCGGAACAAGAAGCGACCAAAATTGGACAGTAGCTGGTGCAATCTGTCAAAATGCAGGCCGAACCATCGCGCGAGATAGTGAGTCCATTGCGTGATGGAGTGGATGTTACTCACTCGCGCGACGGAATGAGACCATCGCGCGATGATCAGGCCGTGCGAAGCCATCCTTCTTTGACCATTTCAGATTTTTAGGACGAACAAGCCTTGTCATCACCCTTCGACTGCTCAGAGTACTTTAGGGGGAGGGGGCAGTGCAGAGATGCCCTGACTTTGGAGAAGAGGATGCCACGTTATATGGATATTTGCACTGGGAAAGAACAACACTTTACGTGTTCTATCTATAAAGAGGCCAATGCTCCGCTAATGGAACGCATTCCTTCCACAACTTGAGAGTCCTACGAGAAGTAAAATGGCAAACAACCTTCCGGTCTTGATTAGCCCGTGCCTCACGGCCTTTGTTGCTTGAGATTGGCTATCATTCCGGTTTCATGGGCTGGCCGCATTTCGTTTCCTCCGCAATGTGAGGGTCCGTCCTGAATTTCTGAGGGCAGCCCTACAATTCTGGGACCCAGAGGTTCACGTGTTCAGGTTTGGGGTTAACGAGCTGTGCCCAACTGTGGAGGAATTCCAAGCATACCTCCAAGGAGTCGCCTCGAGCGTGATTATCGTGCCGCCTTATAGGAAGAGTATACCAAAGCTCCTACAGTCAAGTCTCGATATTACCAGGGGAGCGCCCGAAAGTTTACTAACCGGAGGGCAGATCAACATCATGCGCCTACTGGAGTGGTATGGGCCAGAGGGGGACGTAGAGGACATAGCCGTGCAGGCTCAGCGCCGATTTGCTCTGGCAATCAGCGTGCTAGCCGCTTATTTGCTGGTATCTCCAAATGGGCAAGTCAACCCCATGTTAGTGAGCGTTGCAGCTCAAATGGGCGCCCGAAGAAATGTGGTGCCATTGGTCCTGGCAGAGACACTCATAGGTTTGGATTTGGTTTCTACTGGCCAAACAAACGTGTTTGGTGGTAGCCCACTCCTACTGCAGGTCGGCTCTCACTCAGCTCACCTTTTTCAATTTTCTCACGCTTTGTTTTAACCTCATCTCTCGGCTAAAGTTATATGGAAGCTTCTTACTTGTCTTTTCCTCTCAAGCTTTATATGACTTATCACTTGTTTTTCCACTCATGCAACTCTGGCTATCTGACAAATTGGGATTGCTTACAGTACCGGAAGCAAATTGGCCTCACCTGCCCGGTCGAATGCATCAGTGGGGCATGATCTACCCAAAAATGTCTGCGCATCAATGGCACACATTCATGAGAGAAATGCTGCCGAACGAAATCACATGGTGGCACGATGCCCTAAACATTCCAGACATGGCCCCGAGTTCTGCAGGTTTCGAGAGAGTAGTGATCGCTGGGCTGGCCGCCTTCACATTCTACATCTCCGGACGCATCCTTCGTCAATTAGGAATGAGCCAAGGGCTCCATCGAGCTGGGATTGAAGACTTCCAAATCCCTGCCTTCACTGCCCGAAATTTGAGAGGATATGAGCACAATTGGGGCCTGAGGCAACTTGGGGGAGCTGACCTAGGCTTCAGCACAGAACTTATGCACAGATATCAAGTATGGCTAAGAAGGGAAGTTGCAAACAGGCAAAACAACAACTGACTTCTGACGGACCCTGATGATCTAGAATAAACCGTGAGCCTGTTAAGGCCTCGAGCACTTTATTCTGTTTTTATGCTTAACTCTTTTTAAGACTGCTCAGCCTGTGTAATAGAAGTTATAATTTAAATAAAAATGAAAGTTTGAGAGTTTTCCCCTTTTGATTCAAGTATTGAAATGCTGCGCCACGCAAGTATCGAGTTAATTTCTGGTGATAGGAAACCGGGGATCAAGTTGATGGATTGTGACCGAATCTCATAGAGAGACTGCCTACGTATCCTTTTTCAAGGAATCAGGGTCAGCACGTAGTTTAGGCTAAGGTTCACTCGAATATTTTAGCTCTCCTTTTACGCTCTAAGTTTTGCCTAGTGCCGCCACTTCGGGTTTTCAGCCTAGCGAGCTTTGATTGATGCCTATTTATTTTTGCCTAAACCGCCTTCTCAGGTTTTCGGTCTAGCAGGCTTGCTCTAATTTTTGCTTGGAACTGCCCACCATTGTGGTTTTCGGCCCAACGAGGTTCTCTCAGGGGTAGTACCGTTTGAGTTGATCCAGGTTAACCAGAGAGTTGAATTCATTGCCGTCGAGATCGATGAGCTGAGCCGCTCCCTCAGAAAGGATGGTCTTGATGATGTAAGGTCCGGAACGCTTGGGTCGGAATTTGCCACGGGGGTCAAAAACTGGTGCCCGAATCTCCTTTGTGACCATGTCCCCTTCGACCAAGTCTCTAGACTTCACTTTTTTGTTGAATGCCCGGGCAATTCTCCGCTGATACCCCTGAACATGATACAGGGCCCAAAGCCTCCTTTCATCAAAAAGCATGAGCTCAACAAATCTCCCACTGAGCCATTCAGATTCTGAGAGTTCCGATTCTACCATGATCCTCAAAGACGGTACCTCAAGCTCTATAGGGAGAACTGCTTCCATCCCGTAAACTAAGGAATAGGGGGTTGCCCCGGTTGACGTTCGGATCGACGTTCAATAACCCCAAAGAGCTAAAGGCAGTTGCTCGTGCCAGTCCCTGGCAGACTCTGCAGACTTTTTGATGATTGTCTCAACGTTCTTGTTGGCCGCTTCAACTACCCCATTCGTTTGAGGGCGATAGACCGTCGAATGATGGATTTGGATCTTGAATTCTTCGAAGAGCTCCAGGACCCTGCCTTTGAAATGATTCCCATTGTCTGATATGAATGCTTGCGGAACCCCATACCGGTAGATGATGTTTTTCCTGATGAAATGAGCAACTTGAACTGCAGTCAGGGTTTTATAAGATTCGGCCTCCACCCATTTGGTAAAATAATCTATCGCCACGAGGATAAACCTATGACCATTTGAAGCAGACGGTCTAACCATGCCAATGACATCGATGCCCCATACAGAGAAAGGCCAAGGCGAAGCCATGCCAAATAGGTTAGAGGGTGGAACATGCATTAGATTAGCATGGATTTGGAATTTGTGACATCGCCGCACGTAATCCACGCACTGAGATTCCATAGTAGACCAGAAATAGCCTTGGCGCAAGATTTTCCTAGCGAGCATGATGCCGCTCATATGAGGGCCACAGACCCCCTCGTGGATTTCCTCCATGATTCTGACAGCCTCGGTACCGTTGACGCAGAGCTTATGCATTCCGCAATGAGATCTCCAATATAACTTTCCCCCACAAATGATGTACTGGGCAGCCATTCTCCGCAACGCAATCTGATCCTTTTTAGAGGCCTCGGCCGGATATAAGCCACTCTCGACGAAGTTCCATATGTCATGGTACCAGGGTAGGCCATCATCAACATCATCGATGGCGTTGACGTATTGATAAGCGGGGCGGTCCCCCTGTTCGATTAAAACTGGGCGAAGTTTGACTCCCAAAGGTAATTCGACCATGGAAGCCAAAGTCGCAAGTGCATCGGTAAACCGGTTCTTCAAACGGGTGATGTGGGTGAAAGTCACTTTGTTGAAGCGAGGAATTAGCCCCTCCAAATCCTGATGGTAAGGCTTCAACCCCTCTTCACGCACCTTCCAATCCCCATTGGCTTGAGATACAACGAGATTAGAGTCCCCGATGACTTCGAGCCTTTCTACGCCGAGCGTGAGTGCAGCCTCCATACCCACGATACAGGCCTCATATTCAGCTTGGTTGTTTGTAACATCGAAGTTAAGCTTGAATGCAAGCGGAATATGAGAACCGTCAGGGGCAACTAGCAAGACCCCGACCCCAAATCCTTTCTGATTGGCCGCCCCATCGAAGTAAAGAGTCCAAACGTCTTCGACAATCGTTAGCACTTCCTCATCTGGGAACAGAAAATCTGCATCCTCCGGTCCAACCACAGGGTGATCAGCCAAAAACTCAGCAATGGCTCGTCCTTTCACCGACTTTCTCGTGACGTATTCGAGATCGAATTCTGCCAAGAGAAGCAACCAACGTGCTAACTTACCAGTGAGAGTTGGTTTCTCAAACAGATACTTGAGAGGGTCCATCCGAGAAATCAATTTCACTGGGTAAGCCAGCATGTAGTGTCTCAACTTCTTAGAGGCCCAAACCAAAGCCCAGCACATTTTTTCCAAGGCAGTGTAGCGCTCTTCAGACCCAACCATTTTTTTACTCAAGTAGTAAACGGCCTTCTCAACTCCCTGGTCCCTCTCTTGAGCTAGCAAGCATCCCATGGACGTAGAATTCACAGACAAGTATAGAATCAAGGGTTTCCTAGGCATTGGCGGCATCAAAACAGGCGGATTCTGTAGATAGTTCTGAATTGACATGAAGGCCGCCTGGCATCTGTTTGACCACACGAACGGGGTATCCTTCTTGAGTAGACGAAATATCGGCTCGCAAGTTAGAGTCAACTTGGCGATGAATCTGCTGATGAATTGAACTTTCCCCAAAAAGCTCCGCACTCCCTTTCAGTCTCTGGTGGCTTCATTTCAAGCACCGTTTTTATCTTTGATGGATCAACTTCAATCCCACGCGAAGTGATCATGAAATCGAGCATCTTGCCTGCTGTGACCCTGAAAGTGCACTTCTGTGGATTAAGACGCATGCGAAACTTACAGAGCCTTTCGAAAAACTTCCTTAATACGGGAACATGCCCCTCCCGTGTTTTCGATTTAGCAATCATGTCGTCCACGTAGACCTCAACCTCTTTGTGCATCATGTTGTGCAAAATGGTTGTTGCGGCTCTCTGGTAGGTAGGACGAGCATTCTTCAAACCAAATGGCATGACCAAATAACAATAAGTCCCCCATTCAGTGATGAAAGTCGCCTTCTCACGGTCTTCCGGCGCCATGAGAATCTGGTTATATCCGGAGAATCCATCCATAAACGAGAGCATGGCATGGCCTGCTGTATTGTCGACCAGTACATCGATATGTGGCAGGGGAAAATCGTCCTTGGGTCTTGCCTTGTTCAGATCTCTGAAATCAACACACACTCGAATTTGTCCATTCTTTTTAGGAACCGGGACAATGTTGGCAACCCAAGCGGGGTATTGAGAAACCATAAGGAAACCGGCGTCGATCTGCTTAGTGACCTCTTCCTTGATCTTCTGTACCCAATCCGGCCTCATCCGCCTTAATTTCTGCTTTACGAGTTTGGCATTCGGTAGCAAAGGGATTCGATGCTCCACTATCTCTAGGTCAATGCCAGGCATGTCCTGATGGGACCACGCGAAAATGTCACTGAACTCTAAGAGCAGTTCTTTGAAATCGTGATGTTCTTCTGGAGATAAAGTGGAGCCCACCTGAACCATTCGGGGATCGTTATCATCTTTCAAGTTTATTAAGACTATTTCTTCTTTTAACGGCTGAGCATGCCTTTCATCTTCCCTTTCTGTGAGGGCACGGATTTCCTTGGGAATGTCCCCATCGAAATCTATCCCTTCATCGTCGGGGTCGACACAGTTTATGTAAAGATCATTCAAATAGTCAGAAGAGGATTCCTTCATTTCATAAGACCCTGTAGGGTCGCAAAGTACAAAGGAATCGAACTCAAAGTAAAAGCCATGACATGGAGGGCTGAGAGGCGCAAACTCCAACTCAGAGCTAGACTTAGACTCAGACGACTCAACAGACTCAGTGTCAGACCCTGATACATCATCAATGCAAGTAAGGCGTGGTTTGAAAATGCAATTTTTGAGGCTACCCTTAGCTTCCGTGATGAGGGAGATAGGATCCTTGAAATCACCGGACCCAAGCATGAACACCTCGGCCTCTTCAGCTTCCTTAGCCAAACCCACTTGGGAGAACTCATAGAACAGCTGCTCCAAGCTTCCCTGATCAAAAGACATCAGCCAATCGGTTTTCAACTTGGGCTGGCTAAGCTTCCTCTTGAATCCCGCCCTTGCCGGTTCCTCATCACTAGAGGACCAAGTGTCATCAGCGAAGATCTCAAACCCAGGTAGCAGCTCTCCAGTGACTGAATTGACAAAAGGCTCAGGCTGCCCGGTGTAGACATCATTCCCCACCTCGCGCACAAAGTAGCTGTCGGGCTCACCATAGAGAGATCAAGGTTTTCCCGTGCATTTCCTTCTTTTGGCATCCTTGGTAGAAGAGGAGTACCCCAGACCAAAGCGGCCCTCGCAGGAAGGAAAGGCAGGGAACTCCGGGATCCCTTGTTGGTGAATCCCCAAACCAAGACCCGGTAAATAGGACATTCTCCTCATGATGTCTAAAGAAACAGAGCTTATGATGAAGTCCCCATCCACGTTTATGGCCAAAACCGAACCAGAAGTGTCAAAGGAGAAACCCCCGAGATCAACATCTTCATCACCGTGCGCAATCCCCAGAACGGGTGTGCCATCTTCCTTAAACGGGCGAATGCCCGAGTCCCCGCAGATAGTCAAAGTTTCGGTGAGGAGTCCGAACATAACCTTCTGATGAAGAGTAGATGGTATAGCCATGATGTCGGATCGGTGAAGCCATGGCCTTCCTAGCAGGAGATTGAAGGTGGCCGGGATGTCAACTACATGAAACTCGACATCCAATTCAAAACCCTCAGCATCAAGCTTGAGCACGAGTGTGCCCTCGACCACGCGACGAGTACTGTCGTATGCCTTAACAGCCAGATTGGAAGGTGCAAAGTCCTTCTTGGCTAGCCCCAAGCGGTAAGCCACCCTCAAAGGGCAAACATTGATCGCCGATCCATTGTCGATAAGAACAGTTGGAATCCAAAGTCCTTTACATTTAATGGTGATGTGTAAGGGGCGATTGTGGTCAACCCCTTCAATCGGTAGATCCTTGTCAGTGAAGATCACGGTGTGCTTAGAAGTAGGCGGGAGGATTATAGATATCATTGCTTCAGGTGTGACATCCGGTTGAATCTCAAGACGAGAGAGAGTGTGGCAGAACTTTCGACGATGCTCACGGGAGGAACAGATTAGTCCCCAGAGTGATATAGCAGCAGGAATCCGCTCTAGCTGCTTTTGAATCATGTCATCATTCGGGGAGCTATGAGGTACCTCAAATGGTGCAGACCTTGAGAAAGCAGAAGGTTCGTTCCTTTGGTTAGAAGAATTGGACGAGCTCCCAGCTTGCAGACTAGCAGGCTGAAAAATTCGTCCACTTCTCTTAACGTTGAGAACGCTCTCTAGCGAGGGCACCACTTGAGGATCTTGATTATCATCCCAAAGGCATCCCAAAGGTCAGCAGGGACTTTCCCCAATTTGCGTTTCCCTTTGTCAGAGAGCGGCGGGGCCACAGGTACTTCCATGCCTAAGCCTAGGTCTTCAGCCAAATCATTTAACAATAGCGATTCCCAGAAGTCTGGATCCTTAACAGCTGCAGCATCCCTGATAGGCTCTGTATTAGCAACAAACGGGACATCCCAAAGTCCCCCATCGGCGAAAGAGCGGTTGACGGTCCAAACCTCGGACCCAACTTGGATATTGACCACATCATCAACGTCCTAGAGATCGGGTGGCGGAACAAGGTCCGTAACCATAATACTGCAATCCTCCTCGGCTAGATGAGGCAGTGTAGGACACGAGAGTTCTTCGTTGACGATGTAAAACGTAGGGTCATACTCGATGTTAGTTACAGAGTCAACCAGCCTGTCGAGAGTAGAAGGGAGAAAGCATTCCCCCAAGACACGAGTTTCTCCCTGAATGAGACCCTCTTCTATAAACTTAATCTCATGATTGGGTAGAGCATATCCTTGGAGAGGATTAGGGTCAAATTCCAATGGAAAGTGCCACGCGGGGGAAGCCGTCCAACTCTAGCTCCGTCCATTCATTGATTATGGGGGTTGCATAGTCATCATTATCAGCTATGGCCCATCCCACTGCTTGCATATCAATCTGCTGTTCCGGTAAAAGAGGGGCAGCGGACCTAAAACGGCTTACCAAATTTGGAGAGGGGTTTGGATCCGTCTCATCGAAATACGGGCTGTCCAAGGAAGAGGCAGAGTTGAGCTGTATGGAAGGGATGGACTGGTGAAACAAGTCGCTGATAGAAGCGTTGAACACAAACGTTCCATTCTGTAAGTGTGCGAGGGGCACGTTGGAGTTGGATGACTGTCCTTCCTCAAGATGAATATAGAAAATTTCGACTTCGGGCTGAGAAGGTATGGGCACGACTGGCTTGGGTTGGTCCGTGGAGGCTATATGGTCGGTAGGGTTAAATATAGTGGAGTTAGGGTTGATATTAGTGGAGCTGAGGGATATCTGGTTAATGTGGGGAGCAGCATTGTGCTTTGGCATGGAGTTGGAAAGGATGTTTGGCTTTTGGGTTGGTGGCGGTGGAGCGTGGAGAGTCCCTTCATCTATGAGATCCTGAATTGCATGTCGGAGACGAAAGCAAGAGTCCGTGAGATGACCAGCCCCTTGGTGGTAGGCACAATAAAGATTGGCCTTGAAGTTGGGTGAAGGGTTCTTAGGCAGAGGAGTCGGGTCGAGGGGTTTCAGATGCCCTAACCGGATCAACTTCTCCATAACAGATGACAATGAAGCTTCAAACGCGGAGAAACTGCGGGGCTGACTGCGGGGTCGGTTATTTTGAGGGGTTTGCACCTAATGAACCTCAGCAATATGATTGGTTGCATTGGAAGAAGAAGCGTTAGTGCCGCTAGTCGCTGTGTTGGAGAATGCCCCACTGCCAAACAATGCATTGGTGTTTCCCGAGTAAACCCGAGGCTTTGATTTCGGAGGGTTAGAAGACTCCCCTCTTGACAAAATCCCACTTTGTAGAGCATCCTCGATAGCCAACCCAGACTTGAAGAAGGTATCGAAGTTTGACGAAGCTTGGACAAGGACCAAATGCCTAGCATAATCTAGCTGGAGATTGCGGGAGATGATTCAGAGCTGATCTCTCTCGCTCGGGCGATCGGTCATCTGAGTGGCCTTTGTCCTCCATCTTTTGACAAAATCCGCAAAGGATTCCTTAGCGTCCATTTTGGTGGACTCAAGCTCCCGGGTTGTCATTTTGAGTTGGGAGTTGTAACTATATTGCGAAATAAACGCAGCGCCGATGTCTTCCCAAGTCCTCCTTTTGGCGATGTAGAGGGACAAAAACCAGTGAAAAGCAGGCCCAGAAAGAGTCTGAGGGAATAGCTGGGATATAGCCTCGGGTTCAACAGCCAAGAGTTTCATGGCGGCATGATAGCCATAAAGATGAGTCTTTGGGTCGCCACTTCCATCAAACTTGGCGAAATCAGGCATTTTGAACTTGTCGGGAAGCTTGGCATTGGGATACAAACAAAGGCGATCTAGGTCAATCCCCCCAGCACTAATCTTCTCGGACTTGGAAACAGATTCCTCCAGTTTGACGATTTTCGCCATGAGAGCAGTCATGTTAGGGTCTAAAACGGGTCTCGCAGCAGCAAGATTCGGGTTTGCTGCTTCCGGGCGAGCTTCTCTCGGGTTGGGGTGGATTATGATCCGCCCTGCATGGTTGGGGTCTTCAACAAAGATTGGCTCCGCATGGTCATCCTCATCGACCTCGCCCCCCGCTTCTGCAGCTGGCGGAAGACGAGTGTTGATAAGGTCATTGAAACTAGTGAGATTTGCATCAGTTTGAGCGGCCCTTTGTTGCATGGTGGCGATGCTGTTCTGAATGTTCATGAGTATGGTTTCAAGACTTAGCGGTTGCGGATGGTCTACCATAACAGAGGCCCCAGATGAACTTGATGAGGACAAAGAGGTAGGTGACGCCGGAGATTCGATCTCCTGGATAACCAATGGTGATCCTGAATGTAGAGCGGCCAACAGAGAACCCGGAGAGTCTTCCGTTGTGACTGACTGAGCTTGCAACCTGACTATCCTTTGAACCGGATCCCGCTGCAGACGTTCCCAAGTGGGTTTGGCTTTCTGCCTCGATACTTTCCTTGGCGGCGCAATGGTTCAGAATCCTGCTTTGCTTTGCTTTAAAGTAAGAAAAGGTTCAATAAGGGCCCTGCAGCAACTTTACTCTAAACAAAAGACTAAAGCGATAACACAACCATCGTCGTCAGTGTCGCCCTTAGACTCTAAGACTACGAACGAGTCTGTCTCATGACGTTCGGACGCTGCCAAAACCCTCGAATTTCTTTTCGAGGTGTATCCTTTGAAACAGATCGACTAACACTAAGAGATGTCAAAACAGACTAAGCCTTTGCCCATTCTGCTATTGAAATTTCAACTTTGGAATTTGGATCAACTTGGGGTAGATGACGTGATACCTTAACCGGGGTGGCGTAGGCGACACAGCACCATAGCCTGAGCGGTGTACGTGCTGCGCACGATAACCAGGGTGGTATAGGCATCACGGCATCCTCTCCGTTGTTCCTCGTTTTCTATTTGAAACTTCAACTGGGTATGTAGACAACGACCTAGAAAGTCTTGATTTCCCAAAGTCCTGTTGATCTAAGGATTTTAAAAATTGACAACGTGCACCATCGAGATGCACGACTCTTCATTGGGCCATGGCATCGTCCTAATGATCATAAGACAGACTCGAAAGAGAGACAACCTAGAAGCCGCCCTAAACATGCTCCTACGCGAAACGACATGTATGAACAGTGCATGCAATAGGAAAAACAGTAACACATAAACAGTATATAGGGTTAGATGCAAATAATCTTACCCTGTGGGTACCTGTCCTAGTTTGGAGAGTTCTAGTGCTTTGTATATGTAAAGGCTAGTTTTGGCTTGTAACAGGTTCCTCGGACTAGGGCCAAAGATATACCTCCCGTTGCCCGCGTAACCGCAGAGCAACAGTCGAACGGTAGAATGACCCATCATCGTCGGAGGTTGTTAGTCATTCGGGGTCCCCGGGCTCCGGTAAACCGTGCCAGATTGCCAAAAAGATCCAACGAGGCTTATCCCACATCGATGCAAGTGAAAAAAATGCTAAAAATTGATTAATGGAATAGAATCGTAAATTCGCAAATGCCTTTTCAAATTTGGCTCTCTTTATATAGTCAATACTAAGAAGAAATTACACGAGAGAACAATCGGAAAAGCCCCAGATCGGATTGGCCGGACACGAGGTCCTGTTAAATCACCATTCCAACCTTCGGCAGCGCGGAGCTCACCGTTTTGACAGACTTTTGTGGGATTGTCCTTAGGCGTATTAAATTCTAAGTATAGACCGATATTGGTTCCCTCCCCAGCAGAGTCGCCACTGTGGGCATGCGTGCCCTTTTCTTTTCTTTCCATGGCGGATCACAGCGTTAATCGGGGTAGTGGAGATGTGGTTGATCGTCCGGAGGGCGAGGGAGGACCAATGGAGGTCGAAACAGAGGATCAACCGCCAGCGGGGGCTGTCGTGGATACCAGTGCAGGGGTAATGGGCGGCGGCGATGGCGAATAGGGCCGCATGCAGGATGCCAGTGGTGGCGTCGAGCATCGCGCGACGGAGTCAGATCGTCGCGCGACAGAGGGGGTTGGGCCCATGAGTGCTGGAGTCGAGCAACTGGACCCGAGGGAGGCCGTGAGTGGTTCGGTGGTAGTTGGTGGTAGTTCTGAGGGTGCGGGCAACAGAGGTGCCGATGGTGGGGATGCCAGGCCGAGTGAGATTCCGCTGAGGGATCCGGCGAAAGGCAAGGGCGTGCTGAGCGAGGAGGAGGGCACCACAGAGGTTCCGGAGGAGGAGGTACTTTTTCGACCAGCAGCAACGTTGTCGGGCCACAGATCGAGCATGCGACAGGATCTCGTAGAGTTTTTGAGTGAGGAGAGGCTAGCCCAGCTCCTCGAGGAGGATCCCATGATTGGGGCTGCCGTTTTGGAGGCTTGAGAGGAGCGAGAGCGGGTGATAGCCGCCTCAGAAATTGCGGCGAGGGCCGAGAGGGCAAGAGCCGCTGAGGAGGAGGCTCTGAGGGACGCAGAGACCTAGGAGCAGATTGGAGCCAGGGTACATGGGCCCAGGGTGACAGCGGTGTCTGAGGCAGAGAGTTTGACTCGTGCTCCGTTTTCAGCAGAGGGGTACAAGCCACCCATTCCACACTTGTTCGTACCATCAGGCCTCGCAGCTTACAGGCCACGGCAGGCGGAGTACGACCCCGAGCTCGTTTTGAGAGACCCCGACACCCATATTTCGAGCAGCAGGGCTGAGGTAAATTTTTGAGAATCCCTCAATTCCTTTTGTGATTGCAAATTTAAATAAAATGCATGTGCTCAAATACCGAAAAAAATGTAGAGTAATCCTCTAAAGTAGATTCGAATGACGATACCATAGTTTCACGTTGAATGCCATGCATAGGACATAATAACTTAAACCAACCATCTACTGCCAGATCACATTGATTACCTAGAACTTGAGGATGAAAGCTTCACATACTGATATATCTCTTGTTGCTTGTTTCCGTGTCTAATGCAGGAGAGAGCGAGACAGAGAGACATTCGAGGTTTTGGGGGCGCATGCAGTTCCTTGGCGTTGTACTAGGGTTTGTCGGAGAGGGTGAGGCAGTTGGTGGACGAGGCAGGCTTTGGGGAGTTCATACAGACCCTTATGTCGGCCAGAAATGACCATGCTGTTCTGGTCGCACTTGCAGAGAGGTGGAGGGATACCACCAACACCTTCCACCTACCGCTCGGGGAGATGACGGTGACGCCTACTGACTTTGCGGCGATCACCGGCTTGAGGGTTGGAGGTGATCCTATCCCGTTTGATTCGGGCATTCAGGAGGACGAGGCGGCCCTGGAATGGTTCTTGGGAGAGGTGCCCAAGGTTGAGGAGGGGATGGCGAGATATGGACAGTTTACGAGATACCTGACAAAGGAGGTGGCGACTGAGCAGGAGGCGGAGCAGATGGCCCGGGCGTACCTATTGTACCTTTTCGGCGCTACCCTGTACCCGAACAGGCGTAGCAAGGTTCACCTATCGTACTTGTCTGCACTGAGAGACCTGAGGACAGCCTCACGCTTTGACTGGGGAGGAGCTGCACTTGGCGCAGCTTATGGCTTTATGGGGGACTCATCGAGGACTGAGATGAGCACTGCTGGGTACTGGTGGATTTGGGAGGTATGATCATAATAGAGTAAAGCACATTTCCAATGTACATTTATCTATTTGAGTATATAACCTATTCAATCATATTCCTGCACTGTACTAATGATTTGATCTCTTGATAACTGTGCAGCTCTGGGCCTATGAGGTTTTGAACATGTGTCGTCCAGTGACGAAAAGCCTAGACTTGGGGATCCTCCTACGTGCTCATATCTGGAGCAAGAAGAACATGGGGGAGAAGAGAGGGAGAGGTGACCTGAATGGCTTCCTGATATACCTAGACGAGCTCCGCCCCTCACAGGTATGACATGACTTTATCAAACGGAAATATGCATCTCTTTTTATTGCTTTAATGCTGTCGCTGACCGATACTTGCATTGCTTGCTCGTGCAGGTAGAGTGGGATCCTTGGAGGGTGGCAGAGCCAGAGCCTGAGTACCTGGCCAGGAGCAAGGTCGTAACGGCGAGCATGGTGCTGCTGGAGTCGGCCTTTGGTTGGCAGTGGTACTTGGGCGACCGAGTGACACGCCAATCATTTGGCCATGCAGGGTTCCAGGTACCCGGACCGCTTCCACCACGGGCCTCACACACAGGGGAGTACACGCTGGCTGAGTTAGAGGTCTTCACGCGACCTGACACCGACTTGACACGCTACCTGCGTCCCGGCATGGACTATGCAGTTTACCAGAGAGAGCTCTTGGCGGGGCCGCTGAGAGTTCGAGAGTTCAGGGAGGTCCGGAGTCAGGCTCGCGGAGTTGCTGAGGAGAGGAGAGCCATTACTGTGAGGCAGAGTGGTGGTGAGAGTCGTGCGAGACGGGGTCCGAGTGGACTAGTGAGAGGTGGGCCACCAGAGTTGACATGGCAGATAGCAGTGGTGGACTCTCAGGGCAATCCAGCTGAGTTACACCTAGTCCCTGCCAGAGTTGAGCTAGCGCCCATTACTGTGCCGGTAAGACATTGTAGCCTTCACTATTGTACTTCCATAAAATCTTGAAACATTGCCCAATTACTTATGTCCAAATTATTCTTGCAGGAGCCCAATGAATGGGTGAACGAGGCTGTTCGGTGTATGCTTGCACTGGAGAATGTGATAAGGGGAGCGGCGAGTGGCTTGCCTTTGGACTTGCGCTACCCACTACCGGCGGCTCAGAGACCTCAGGTATATCCCTCCAGCAAAACGATACATTCCTGCATTCGATACTTGACACATGCATTCTTTGCTCGATACATAGTATTCTTTGATTGCCGTTGACTTTGAAATTGATTGTACCTGCTTGCAAACATATAACACATAGAATGTATACTAAATGTGCACAAATTTACAATGCAGACACAGGGACGGGCGGCTCCTAGGAGGAAAAGTGCCAGAGAACCTCCACAAAAGAAGCTAGCAACTAGGACTCCTGCTCCTCCACCCACTACGAGACCACAGACGCGGGGTGTACAGCCACCCGTTGCGAGTGAGGAGGCGGCCCGAGAGGCCGTAGCGCGCACCGAGGAGAGGTATCAACTAAAAATGCGCCAAAGGCCCTCGCAAGATGAGCCAGTCCGCGAGAAGCGGCTGATTCTGCCCGAGGACTCCGAGGAGGAAGGGGAAGAGGAGGAAGAAGAAGAAGGAGAAGATGAGGAGGCGCCTAACAGCAGCGGTTCAGACGACTCAGCGAACGATCCTGGTTTTAGACAGGATCCTAGCGAGAGGGACGACGACGACGACGACGGAAATGGTGATTGGTTCGGCGAAGACTGAGGGCTACTGAGAAGCCTCATTTCACTTTCCGCACTTTGCTTTTTGCTTTTGGGCCTGCGCGCCCGCGTAGATAGATTGAAGGCCGGAGTGCCTTAGTTGATACTTGATACATGTTTTTGGGGCCTGTGCATACACAAGCAAAAATACTAACTAACTTGATCGAGTGAACTCATGCACAGGGATCGAGTGAACTCATGCACCAATAGACTCCGCCAAACAATGAAGGACATGGTATGAGGTCTCTTGTAATTTCCCCCTCATCAACCGGCTCGGGGACATACTTCACCCCGAGTAATAGTACAGGGATCGATGTCTGCCAGGCTATCTCTCTCATCAACCGGCTCAGGGACATACTTCACCCCTGCAGAAGACTTAAGAGAACGACCTTCCACAAAACAAATGACATTAGAACCACCGGCCCGTGTTATCCGGCTTCCAAACAGAACAAAAAATTAAAAGACAAAAGATAAAAAAATCTCGAAGAAAACACACAAAACAAATAAAAACATGCAAAACAGAATGGAATGCAATGCACCACCCGATCATCACGCGATCATATGAGTCATACTTTTCTTCCCATTCCCTACAGGTGGGGTAAGAAATGGGTGGCTGTACTAGACCGTTGACATGTGTTATGCTAGCGCCCGTAATAAAATCTATCGATTGACCTCACCAAACAATGAAGTCCAGCGTCCCCTAGGATCAAAACAAAGCAAGATGCAATACAACCTAGCGTGCACTCTAGGCAATATAAAACCTCACTCACAGACCTAAGTTGCCTCCGATTAGGGGCAATCGCGGAGAGCATGGATCATTAACGATAAACTATTACCAAGAAGAACTAATGAAAGCTCTTTTTACACTAACACATTGGTGAAATCTTTTGCATGTGATGTATCTCCAAGATTTTATTGGATGCAAACACAGAACAAAACAAAACACAACAAAATAGAACATGCATAACTAACAGAAAAGAGAAACAAAGCAAGAAAGAAAGAAAGAACAAATATGTACAGTATATACAAATTTAATATCAGAACTCGGAGCGTCAAAGTCACAGCTAGACTCCGTTAAACAATGAAGTCCAGCATCCCCTAAGATCGTAACCAGGCAAACAAACAAGATAGAGCCAAGCGCGTAAGCACGGCAATATTAAGGCCAAACCTAAGGATCTATACCGCCCCCGTTGGGGCTAATCTGGGAGACGTGAGTGGTTTACTGTGAATTACTCCTATCAGAAAAGCTAATTAAAGCCCTATGTCACTGATATTAAATGATTTGCCCTTCGAACCGGAGCTGGGCACACGATCCTTCTTTTAGTAGCGGCGTGCGAAGCTACATATACCCAAGTCAATGGAGGGTACCCCCTACCCGGGGGCCGGGTCCGACAAACAGTTAAGTTCAGCGGTTACGCTTTCGCTCCCCGTGCAATTTTAAGTATCAAAACTAATCAACCGTGTAAACTGGATCGATTAACTCCTCATCCGGCTCTCCAACCTCTAAAGTACCAAGAAACAGTTTAAGCTTTTGGCCATTAACTTTAAAAGATTTGCCATTCAATGGATTCAAAACATCGACAGCACCATGAGGATAAACATGTTCAACAACCTAAGGGCCAGCCCAACGGGAACGTAATTTACCGGGAAACAAATGAAGCTTATAGCTGTATAGGAGTACCCTTTGTCCAACCTCAAACTCTTTCCGGTGAATTCGCTTGTCGTGGAAAGCCTTGACTTTTGCTTTGTAAATGGCGGTATTGTCATAAGCATCTCTCCGAATTTCTTCAAGCTCATTGAGTTGGAGCTTTCTGTGTGCTCCGGCAGCTAGTAAACGATAATTTAGTGTCCTGATCGCCCAATATGCTTTGTGCTCGAGCTCTACCGGAAGATGGCATGCTTTTCCAAAAACCAAACGATACGGCGAAGCTCCCAATACGGTCTTGTATGCTGTGCGATAAGCCCAAAGTGCATCGGTCAAGCGAAGACTCCAATCTTTTCGGTTCGGATTCACCGTCTTCTCCAAAATGTGCTTGATTTCCCTATTTGCCAACTCAGCTTGCCCATTCGTCTGAGGATGATAAGCAGTGGAGACCTTGTGCGTGATTCCATACTTCTTCATTAATGCCCCAAAAACACGATTGCAAAAATGAGTTCCTTGATCGCTTATGATTGCCCTCGGCATCCCAAAACGTGAAAGAATGTTGTCCTTGAGAAACTCCACCACTACCTTGGCATCATTGGTACGTGTTGCGATGGCTTCTACCCATTTTAAAACATAATCAACCGCCAATAAGATGTACAAGTTGCCGAAAGAAACGGGGAAAGGTCGCATGAAGTCTATGCTCCAGCAGTCAAAGATCTTAACCACCATAATGTTAGTCAATGGCATTTCGTCCCTCCGAGACACACTCCTAAGCTTTTGACAACATTCACAAGCTACACATAAGTGATGAGCATCCCTATGCAAGGTTGGCCAATAAAATCCACATTGTAGCACCTTGGCAGAAGTCTTCTTAGAAGAGAAGTGGCCTCCACAAGCTTCTGAGTGACAAAACTCAAGAATTCTTCATTGATCTGAATCTGGGACACAACGGCGCACTATTTGATCTTGGCAATACTTGAAAAGATAAGGGTCATCATAAGAGAACATTCGTACTTCATGAAAGAACCGACGACGTTCTTGAGGAGACCAATGTGGCGGTAAGAGTCCCGTAGCCAAATAATTCACTATATCCGCAAACCATGGGGCACTCGAAACAGCAAACAATTGTTCATCCGGAAACGTGTCCACAATAGGTAAGCTTGGAGTAGGGTCCTCGAACTGTAACCTTGATAAATGATCGGCTACCACATTCTCGACACCTTTTTTATCCTTGATAGTCAAATTGAACTCTTGGAGAAGCAGAATCCATCGTATCAAACGGGCTTTGGCATCTTTCTTGGTAAGTAGGTATTTGAGAGCAGAATGATCCGTATACACAACAATAGGGGTGCCTCCAATAAGATAAGACCGGAATTTATCAAGAGCAAACACTACCGCAAGTAACTCTTTCTCCGTGGTAGTGTAATTTACTTGAGCATTGTTCAAAGTCTTGCTTGCATAATGGATGACATACGGATGCTTGTCCTTCCTTTGTCCCAAAACAGCGCCTACAGCATAGTCACTTGCATCACACATAAGTTCGAACGGGAGGCTCCAATCCGGTGGTTGCACAATAGGAGGAGTGGTAAGACTAGCCTTCAACTTAACAAAAGCTTGCTCACATGCGAGGGCCCACTCAAACGGAACGTCTTTGACAAGAAGATGGCACAAGGGTCGAGAGATAGCACTAAAGTCTTTGATGAACCGACGATAGAATCCGGCATGCCCGAGTAATGAACGAATATCCTTCACGCATTTTGGAGTCGGGAGATTGGAAATAAGATCGATCTTGGCCTTATCCACCGCGATACCATCCGACGATATAATATGCCCCAATACAATCCCTTGAGTGACCATGAAGTGACACGTTTCCCAATTCAGAACCAAATTCTTCTCTTCACATCTTGTTAGAACTTTCTCCAAATTGGCCAAGCATGAATCAAATGAATCACCAAAAATAGAGAAATCATCCATAAAAACCTCTACTATCTTCTCAACCATATCACTAAAAATCCCCATCATGCATCTTGAAAAAGTCCCCGGAGCATTGCACGAACCGAAAGGCATACGACGATAAGAGAACGTTTCGAAGGGGCAAGTGAATGTCGTTTTCTCTTGATCCTCTAGACCAACTTCAATTTGATTGTAACCGGAATAACCATCTAAGAAACAATAGAATGATGGCCGGCTATCCTTTCCAAAATCTGATCAATAAATGGTAAGGGAAAGTGATCCTTTCTGGTACTTGCGTTGAGCTTACAATAATCAATACAAACTCTCCATCCAGTCTGAACACGAGTAGGTACAAGTTCATTCTCCTCATTTCGCACAACTGTAACTCCGGATTTCTTTGGTACAACTTGAATCGGGCTCACCCATTTACTATCGGCGATAGGATAAATGATTCCAACTTCCAAGAGCTTCAATACTTCAGCACGGACTACATCCTTCATAATAGGGTTCAAACGATGTTGAGGTTGGCGGGACGGCTTGACATTATCCTCCAAAGCAATCTGGTGAGAGAAAATAGTAGCATCGATCCCTTTGATATCAGCAATTGTCCATCCTATAGCCTTCATATGCCGCCTTAGTGAATTGATCAACTTCATCTCTTGGAGATTCCCAAGAGAAGAGTAAATAACAGGATAAGTCTCGTTGTCTCCAAGAAAAACGTACTTCAAAGTATCAGGAAGGGGCTTCAACTCCAATTTTGGTGGCTCAACACTAGATGGGAGAACCTTCTTCTCAATTGGTGGTAGCTCCTCAAACTCTTCAAACTTTGGAGTCCAAGAATTTATAGCGCAAGCTTCATTTTCCTCACCAAGCATTGAACTCAAATAACTCACTTTGGAAGACTCGGGAAATTCGACCTCTTCGGCTGTAAGAGCAACTTCCAAAGGATCACTGAAAAGCAACTCATCTACGTGTTCTTCTACAAGAGTGTCGATAAGGCTCACTTCATTCACGTACTCATCATCTCCCATTTGGCTACCCATATTAAAAACATTGACCTCCATCTTCATGTTACCGAAGGTCATATTGAGGAGTCCATTTCGAAAATTGATAACTGCATCCGCCGTGGCCAAGAAGGGTCTTCCAAGAATTACCGGAGTAGAAGCAGCAGAAGAGTCGATCGGATTGGTATCGAGAATCACAAAATCCACCGGATAAACGAATTGGCCAACTTGCACTAGAACATCTTCTACTACTCCCCTCGGTGTACGAACGCTTCGATCGGCTAATTGAAGAGTGACACGAGTAGGCTTCATCTCCCCCAACCCAAGTTCTTGATAAACAGAAAACGGAAGCAGGTTGACACTTGCACCAAGATCAAGTAAAGCTTGTTCGATACGCTTTCCTCCAATGGTGACAGCGATAGTAGGGCTCCCCGGATCCTTGTACTTAGGCGCGATATTCGTCTGGATGATAGAACTCACTTGCTCAGTAAGGAATATCTTCTTTTGAACATTAAGCTTGCGCTTCCGAGTACACAAATCCTTAAGAAACTTAGCATATGAGGGAATTTGCTTAATTGCATCCATAAGAGGAATGTTGATCTTTACTTGATTGAATAACTCATGCAACTCCTCATTCAAATTTGGTTTCGCCAAAGCCCTCAAACGATTAGGAAACGGTGCCGGTGTTGAAATAGCTCGAGGATCCGATACACTTTCCTTACTCTTGCCTTTATCCTTTCCTTCTTCTTCTACAAGAGTCTCCTTGCTTGCTTCCTTGGGAGATTCCCCAAGGATTGGAATTGAACGTTCGATAGGAGGAGGCAAATAAGATGGTTCTGGAGGCATCACCACTTGATTGTCAACTGTCTTTCCACTCCGAAGAGAAATAATAGCCTTTGCTTGCTCGGGGAAAGTCACCAAAGAGCTAGCAAAGTGAAGGCCTTGAGAAGTAGGATTAGAATTCGGTTGCGGATTAGGTTGAGGTTGAGTAGGAAACTTCCCTTTCTCTTGTTGTAACAAACCCACTGTAGTTGTCAACTTGCCCAACTGATTTCTGATATCATTCATCATTTGAGTTTGTTGTTCATTGATAGCTGTTTGACCTTGCAAGAGAGCACTGAATTGATCTTCCCAAGAACGCTTTGGTGGTTGTTGGTGAAACTGGGCAGGTGGTTATTGAAATTGGTTCGCATGTGGGAACGGAGCAGAGGGAGCAAAACCAGGCGGACCTTGAGCTTGAGGGAAACGGAAAGCATTCTGAGGTTGCTTCCAAGGTAATTGAAGAGCTTGCGATGGAGCTTGAGAAGAACCCCCTTCAACAGGTTGACTCCAACGGAAAGCTGGATGTTGTCCTGTCCCCGGATTATAAGATTGAGAATAAGGGTCAAAGCGTTGCACGGCTTGTACTTCTTCTGGAGCAATTCCATTGATCACATTTTTCAAAGCAAGAATATTGGGGCACGCTTCGGTAGAATGGCCCACAATCTCACAAATAACACAAACTTCTTCCACTTAGCGTACTGCTTTCACTTCTTGAGATTGAGCACTCTTTAACTCCAACTTGTCAAGTTTTCAAGCAATCTCCTCCAAACAAGTTTCAAAAGCTGTATGCTCCGCAATAAAGAATTTTCCTGAACCTATAGGACCTTGATTGAACATTGCTCTATCTCCTGGATCTGCAAACTGCCAAGACTGGGTCTTCTCAGCTAGTGACTCATAGTAATCCCAAGCATCCTCCGGTGTCTTTCCCATAAAATCACCTCCACCCATAGTATTCAGAAGCTGTTTTTTCTTGAGAACACCCTGTGTAGAAATAGTTAACTCTGAGATACAACGGAAGGTTGTGATGAGGAACCGACATAAGCAAGTCTTTGTAGCGCTCCCAATACTTGTGGTAAGTCTCTCCATCCCTTTGCTTGAAATATTGAATCTGATCGATAAGTAACTTTGTCCTGCTGGCTGGAAAGAACTTAGTAGTGAAAGCATCCTGAACTTCTCCCCAGTTGTGCAAAGATTGTGGCTTCAAAGAATTGAACCATTGTTTCGCCTTGTCTTTGAGAGTGAATGGGAATAGCTTCAAACGAGCTTGATCAAGTTGCCCTGAAACTGTAACAAAAGAGTGCAGAATTTTCTCGAACTCCCGGATATGCAAATAAGGATCCTCCAATTCTCGCCCCCGAAACTCTGGAATTATACGAAGATACTCAGCCTTGAATTCAAATGTATTCCCAGCGGTCGGAGTCGGAATAACGATAGGAGATACTTGAGGAGCCCGTTCTGGATTCAGATAATCACGCAGAGTACGAACTAGAACTTCTTCGGCCATTGGGCCTTTGCAATTGCGATTTAATTTGCGAGGCGGGGAGTGGGCAGGATATGCCCTGGCAATGCTACGAATTCTTGGCGGTGAAGAAGAACGATGAAGCCGATTTGAAATTGGGCTTCGGTAAACATGCATACACAAGCAAAAATACTAACTAACTACCAACAAACTACCAAACAGAAGGGGCCATCTCGCCACCTTAACTCAGCAAACAGAATATGCGAGGGGTTATGCCACCACCTCGGCTAAGCAATGCAATCAAATTTAAACTAGCTAACTAAATTAATTACGCTAAACTAACTAAGAACTAACTCGATATTTAGCCTGGCTTCGTTACACCTCAATTTTAGTAGAACTAGGTTAGAAGTATCCACCAAACTAAATACAAACTACTAACACATAAACTACTAAACTACTATTAGATGAAAGCGGGATACTTACAGTGGTTTGTCGAACCTCCAAGAAAGCCATAATAAGAAATCCCCGGCAACGGCGCCAAAAATGCTTCGTTTTCTCCGATGTAATGGAATAATACCTCAAGCGTAGGGTTTAACACGTCGATTGAAGCATAATAAATCGAAAATCCGGGATCGTACTCAAGAGAATAATTATATGGCTTGATCGGATTTGTAGATGCAAGTAAGGGCTTTCGGCTTTTAGACAGCCAACTTTGTTTTACTTTAAGCGGTGGAAATAAAAGGGCTAAATTAAAAACGAATTAACTAGAGAAAAGATAGGCTAGGTCTAGGAATTATTAACACTCAAGACTCAAACTAAATCGCACTCTTCACCCAATTACGCAATTTAAGATACTTGGTTAAAGTTCTCAAATCGGAAGATAATATGATTTGAGAACCAAGCTAGCTCTAGAATTCATTTGGCAAATACCTCGAGCGACAGAGCTCTAAGCATCATGTGTGGTGGGTAGGCGATGCTCCCACCTACACATGATCAAAGAGGTTAACACCTCGATAATTTGCCAAACAAATCCGGACCCCACATCAATTTTCAAATCAAAGTTTAAAGCTTTATTGGGTGCAAAATGCAATTTTCGCCCGAGCCATGAGATGCTAATCATCCCATGACCTAACCCTTGAAACTACTCGCACATATCTAGAGAGATAGGAGCAAGCAAAAATCTAGCTAACATGATGAAATAACAAGACTAGAAATAAACTAGAGATTAAGATAGATCGGGAGAAAATAAGCAACTTTAATTAAAGCAACAATATCAAAAACTAACAACTAAAGGCAGAAATTAAAGTATTTAAAATTGAAAAATGAAGAACACTCAAGAACAATTTGAATCTAGATCTAGATCTAAAATTAGGTAAGCAAATCTAATTCTATTTGTTTGTACAAAATGATGAAATAAGCTTTTATACTTCTAAGATCCGCGCCTGGAATATTCCCTAGATGCTCTGAAAATCCCCTCTTAAGTTCCTCGGCATCGATGGCAACGGCCTTAGAGTGCTCTGCTAAGGGGCTCGGCATCGATGTAAGATATTGAAGTCCATCGATGCCGAAATGGTTAAGGGACTGGGCCACTAAGGGGCTCAACATCGATGGAATGTCTCCCTTGACATCGATGCCGAGGTCAATAGTGGGGTGCTTGGCTGTCAACCTCTGCCTTGGCTGCCTGCCTCTTGCTCGGGCAAATCTGGTGTTGCTCGGGCAATGACAACTTCTGCTCGGGCAAATCAACCTCTGCCTTGGCCATCCAGCTTTTGCTCGGGCAATGACATGCTTTATGCAACGAAAACTCCCTTGTTTGGCGACTCACCTATAAAATAGAACTAGAACACTATACGAGCAAACAACGTTAACAATACTAATAAGTAATTAAATTAAACTAAAACTATACACTAGCGCACCCTACATTACATTCTTGGGTGCTTATCATGTGCCTATACTAAGGTACCTGAGGTTGGAGCAATTAGATAGGCTTGTTGGAATATTCCCTTCGAAATTGTTAATAGACAGATTGAGTTTCTGTAACCTAAAAAGATTACCGAGTTCAATTGGAATTTCACTTATAAAAGTGTTGTTAAAGAGGCTAAGCTCCTGGAGAAAACTGAGGTTCCCAATATAAGGAGACAAAAAACCCGTTAGACCTTTTGACATAAGGTCTATAACGGTGACTCTTTTGTGTCGGCGTCCGCATTGGACACTGTCCCACTGACAGAAATGGAGAGATTCATTCCATGAGCTCAAGGCCTGTTGATATTTTGGGAAAATATTCGACTTGAAGGCCAATAATGCATGGAAATTAGTCTTGTTGCCAGCAACATTAATAGTGTTCCAAAGACTGAAGGATGATATTGTTGTGTCAAGGGCAAGGGCTTTGATTTGAAGGAATGGGATAAGGGAGAGAAATAAGGATATGAGATCAATCGAGAGAGATCTAGTTGCTAGACTCATCTTCATGCCTGCTTTGAGCTCTCAAGAACTACAGATTGTTTCGCTGATCATTTACAAACTCGATTCCAGTCTTCTCATTGGTGCAACTCTTTTTTTAGGTGTTTTCAGTTTGAGTGAAATATCTAGGCTATGTTTGGTAGCGCTTTTACTTTCCATTTTCTTTTTTTTTTTTCCAGAATTTTCAAAAACTGGACATGGAAGTATGTTTGTATGTCTATTTTCATATGCAAAAAGAGAAAATGACTTTCAAAATTTCTGAAAATTGGAGAAGTAGCAAAACTGAGCTTCCACTATTTTTAAAAACAAAAATAGGCTACCAAACTTCCGCTACAGTGCTCAGAGCCGCTTACCCGCGTGAGACTCAAGTTCAAGTCTTGCCCATGTTGGAAATTCGGTCTTCATTATGATGAAAGTGATGGCGTCGTCTCTTCAAATTTGGAATTGTAGAAGCATTCAAGTCACGTTAGGAAAATGCTTTCCTAAAGACAATATTTGCCCCTACCAGAAGGTGTGCATCGGGTTACAGCAAATCTGCCTTCAAGATAAATCGAATCCAAACTCTAGGTTCTTTCTGTCATTGTTTGCACAAACGGAGATAGACAGAATATCCATCAAGCAAATGTAGAAGAACCAAGAACTGATACTCTATTTTGAGATATAACAGAATATCAGTTTGCCATTTATAGGAAGAGAATGTGTAGAGAAAAAATAGAGCAATTCAGTATGGAATTTTCAACCCCTTGAATGACTTTACAAATGACCTATTTATAGACTTATAAGCACCATTGTATGAAAGGTTGTTACTCTAGTAAACAACCATAAGAAATGGTCATGTTCTTTAAAGACACCAATTAGGAAAGATCATGTCTTTCAAAGACAATTAATAGAGAGGAACATGCCTATTAGTAGACACCCTTTAAATAATTAATTAGGAAGGGTCATGCCTCTTAGAGGCACCCCATGATTTACATCCCTCCTAACAATCACATCTTTTCAAATGAACACACCCTAATTTAATGGGTGTTACAACCATTTACATAAAGTCACAACTCATGCGAAAAAGTGTAGTAACCTTTCACAAAATCCTCATTTAGTACCTTTCCGAAAATTCCAAACTAAAATCCAATTTTATTTTGAAAAAACTCCAACAGCCCAGAGCAAAAATCGACTTCCACTCTCTCACTCTCTCTCTGACTTTCTCTCTTCAAAACCCAAAAAGTTCAATTTAAATAAAGGAGGAAGTAATGGGGATTTCCAAGCAAAATCAAGAAGTAGACGAAGACCCAATCTTCGACGATGGATCGAGAGAGAGATGAAGACCCAATGTTTGACGCTGTCGAAGAGACTCGATCTAGTTTTACAATTTCACTTTCTGTAAAAGCAATCAAAGAGGGGGGAAGAGGGGAGCAGAAATGGACAAGGGAAATGGAGAAGAAAGAGGAAAGAAAAAAACCAGAAAGAGAAGAACGAAAAGAAGGGAGGGAGAGAGAGAGGGGCAGAGTATATTTTAGAGAGAGAGGCAGAGTATATTTTAGAGAGAGAAGAGAATCTGCAAATCCACAGGCCACATGTGACTTCCTCCACCACATTATCTATGAACGTCCCTGTTTTTGGCATGAAGAAATGCAACAAGGCCGCGTTTGTTGCTGCTTCTTTTTTTTTAAAATAAGTTGACACAAACATATTTTTTGTTTTTATTTTATTTTTGAAAAAGTAAAAATTAATTTTAAAAAATAGAAAACAAGAAATAGAAAAGTGGCAACGTTACCAAACACATCCCTTATGGTCCTGTATGTGTGGACTTATCAACGTGAAAGTAAATTATGCGGGGTTGAAGAAGAGGACATTGATTGGCATCATTTTGAAGGGAGTAGGTGATGACCACCTCTGTATCCCATCTGTCAAGACTCTTCTAAACTTAATTTTCTAGGTCCCAACAGAACAGAGTTTCAATGTTACTAATCCGAAACGGTCATTTTATAGACGAGACAAAAGCAATGCCAGTGCGAAAAGATTAGCTTGACTGGACTTCGATAGACATGCAAACGAATCTTATTATGTCTAGAATCACATTTGTTATCTTAAAAACACATGAGAAGTTTGGTTTCTATCGATGTCCTGTATATAAAACTGCTTTGTTATTGAGATTTTTTTTCACGGCATTATAAACCAAGCGGTTCAGATCAATATTTTGGGACTCCTACGAGACCCCCACAAAATTCAGTTTTGAAAGGGCAAGATGGAGCTGATCCAGAAATGTGCAAAAGAGAGGATGGCATTATTAGGAGTTTCCAGTCAAGATGGGTTCTGTTCTGGGTAGATAGACATACGAGAAATGTACTTTGAATGCTGACAGGGTCCCTCCGTACCCTCCTGCTCCTAGTACAGATTCGAAATGTCATTTCTAAACAAATAAGTCTGATCTCCTTCAATTCATTAAAAAAAGTCTCAATGTAGAAAATTGCTATTCCCCCCCCCCCCTTGACACACCCCCCGGCCCCACCTCCCTTTTCCCATTCTACCCCCCTCTCTTCTCTCTCTCTCTCTCTTTTCTTTCTTTCTTTCTTTTTTTCTTTACCGTTTGGTTTTTTTTTTTTCTTTTTCTTTTCAGTTTCAGTTTCGTTTTTTTTTTTTCATTTTATTTTCAGTTTCGTTTTTTTTTTCATTTTATTTCCTTTTCGTTCTTTCCAGTTTGAATTTTTTTCTCTCTTTAATAATAGGTTCAAGTCTAATTCTAGGCTTTGTAAAGTAATTGAGAGAAAAAAAAGTGTTTTAATTGATCATGTTTATCCGACTGTTTTATTTTTATTTTTTTGACCTTTATAGATTAAAAAATATAGTTACTAAAATAAGTGTTTCAATTTTCAATCCGTTTGAACCGGTGCAAAGTTGTTATTTTTCTGATCATTTCATCCTAAATGGATCTAGTAAATTTTTGGCTCCAAGGCCTTTCAATGGACACCCTAAGAGAGTTTTGAAACTAAATAATGAGTCTTAGGGTATTTGTTGAAAGGCCTTAAACCAAAAAATTCATTATGACCATTTAAAATAAAATAATAATAAAAACGATCTTTGCTCTGATTTAACTGAATTGAAAATTAAAACACTTAATTCTTGAATTATATTTTTAAATATACAAATGGTGTATTTATAGAAATTAAATAAATAAGGTATAAGTAATTAAATAAAAAAATAAATGAAAAAATAGGTGGGACCCGGGGGGCTCAACTGCCCTCATTGGCACAGTAGTCCCTACGAAGCCCCTAAAACGTTTCCGTTTTAGTTATAAAAAAAATAGAAACCAGCCATTTGCAATCCTATGGAGTAGAGACGTGATTTGAAGCAACATACTACTGAATCAGTTAAGAGGATTTATGCTAAATAATAGTTAACAAATTTATTAAATTGTACTATAGTTAAAAAAAAGTAATCCTAAATATAACATTTGTATTTTGGATTAGTATGTCGTTTGCAAAATACATTTCGTAATTAGTTCCCGAACACTAATTGTAATCTTAATTGAAAATAGAATTTGAGTTAACCAAAAAAAAAAAAAAAGGGAGGTAAATGGGAAAAGAAACAAATAAAGAAAATAATTGAAAAAAAAAAGATTCAAAGTGGAAGGAATAAAAGGAAATAAAGAGAAAAAAAACGAAAAAAAAAAAATCCAGCCGAAAAGAAACAAAAAGAAAATAAAGAGGGAAAAAAAAAAAGAAAAGTAAAGTAAATGGACGGAGGGGGGAAGCAGGAGAAGAAGAGAGAAAAAAAAAAGTAAATGGGAGGAGGGAGGGGCAGGAGAAGTAAAATGGGGGGAGGGGAGGGGGTAATATGGGAAATGGGGTGTGGGGCCGGGGGGGTGGGGTGTCGGGGGGGGGGGGGGGGAAAGCAGCCCTCCTCAATGTATACTAGAATTTATGATTTTGTGTTGATCGAAATAAAAATCCTCGGCTAGCTCCCAAAAGTCTGATACTATACCAAAATTATTGAGTAATTAATCACACGCGTGTTCACTCTTTTTGTTCAACCGCAACGTCAAAACGATCTTTTTTTGGCAATTAAAATGATCAAAACCAGTCTTGGAAACAAAATGGAGTATGATTTTCTCTCAGACTCTTCAATTTTATACATTGAAAGAAATATATGTTGCGATAAAATTCAGTTCACAGTCAATCTTATATGATTTTTGATATTTGAAAACACATCGATTTTCAGTTTTGATAGATTATTAAACTACTTTTATTCTATTTTGATCGATGATGATCTAGAAAAATGTGTTTTCTGCTTTCTCTTCAGCAACGATGCTATATCGCTGCTTTCACAGTCAATCTCATATGATGTGCTTGTGGTCTGGCACCTTTTTCAACTCTTTTGTTGGTTTTTGCATGTTCTGCTCTAGCACCTTATTGGCCAGCTTGGCTTATTTTCCTCTTCTTCTCCCTTTATTTTTTTCAGATATTTTCTTCGTGTGTACCTTCTGACATTATGTGCACATTCAGAAAAAATCTACTGACTCCGCATTACATAGATACAAGTTTAGTGGTCGTTGGCCACACAAGTGTTTTCATGGAGCTTACTGTTCTGCCGATAACAAAATTGAGAATATAACAAATCAACAAGCGATAAACAAGAACACAAAAATATACGTGTTTTTGCTCAAGCAGAAAACAAGAACATCTTCCACGGGAAAAAGATCAAGATGATTCACTATAAACAAGGAGAAAACAAAGAACCGGCTATACCCGTAACTCTACTTGAAGAACCCAACAGATATCTACGGACAAATCTCTAGTGGAACCCGAAAAGGAGACACAAACCCTTGGTGGAACCCTAAGAGATGAACAAAACCTTAATATCTAAACCCTTGAATAAAAGAACATTACCCTAGAAACCCCCAAAGTCCCTATTTATAGAAAAACACTAAATAAAACTAAACCAAATAGGAATAGGAATCCTAATCAATTTCCAACACTCACCACACTTGTGTCTACAAAGTAAAAAAATGTGGTGTTAGAGCATCTCCAGCAGACTCGGGTAATCCTCCTGTCGGACAAAATGACGTGAAATGGCCGAAAAAGAAAGACCCATCAGCCTCGCTTGGAACTCACCTTTTTGTCCACTGCAAAAACTCCTCGCCTGTCGTGGCGAGGTTTCTAGCCTCTCTCTCTCCAGATCCAACCCCTTGAACAGTCGGCGGTGGCGGCCCTGTTTCTTGGCTACAGATGGAAGACCGGTCAACCACGCCACTCCATCCGACTAAGTCAGATCTCGCCGTTGTCGTCATTTGACTATCTCCATTCGAGCTTGACTTCCTCCGGTAGTTTTTCTTAGTTTCCCGGTGAGTTTGATCTGTGGGTTTCTCGAGTTTCCTAGTGATATGTTGCCGGATCTGGCTTCCTGTCGTTTATATATGCGTACATGAGTATATATGCATTTATATATGTGTGTGTATGTGTAGTTTTTTTTTTTGTTTTTTTTTGTTGAGGAAAATGACTAGACTGTTGGGTGTTACACTTGTTTGGTGGCTAGCTAAGAAGGAAATCCTAAAAAAATGGCTAAAATTTTGGTGGCTAGCTAAGAGGGAAATCCTAACCAAATGGCTAAAATTTTGGTTAGGCTCCTGAAGATGCTCTTAGAGCATTAATACTCCTGTGCGAATCTTTTAAGATTGTCCCAGTTGATCATCTCAATGAGAGTATTTGGAAGAGCAAAAAGATAAATCAAAATTACCAATAAAAATCATACGATGAAAGCATTATTGGTCCAAATCGAAAACTTACAGTAAAAGCACATAAAGAATCCGGAAAACTAATGAGCAAATATAAACGAGTGAAACCCAACAGTTTAAGAGAAGTCAAAGACATGGCTTAGAAAACTGTGAAAGATCGGTACGTAATGTGGTCCTAACATATAATTCATCCAGTTTACAATGAAAGCCTTATTGGTCACACCATTAATCAAATTGATTCCTGTTTAATATCCATGTTGAAGGTCCCTGGTGGGCATTGCCAAGGTGATTCGATTCATGCTTTCTTCCAACATTGTCGAATGGAAGGTGGGTTTGGTCTCTCTGCTTAATGGAAGTGTGCGTGTCACAACCCAACTCAAAAACACATGGGTCATGACCGGCCAATGAGGTTAATTTACTCACTAAGGCCTGTGAAATAAATAGTTTAGAAATTTTCTGCTCATTAATCTATAAATAAATAAAAATACTCGAGTGTAACAGAAAAAAGCGAAAGCGTGATAAATTAACCACAACTAAGTGTAAGATAGGTCAAAGTTATTACAAACATCCTGAATTACACATAAGCATAACCACGGTCTTGGCCACAAGTCTAGCACAACTGTCAACAAAAGATACAAATCTGAGTTACAAGTACACACGATCCTACTACATTATTGATACTAAAAAACAAACATTCAGGCTTCTTCGGTATTAAAGAGGTTCCTGAGAGTAAACAGCATGGAAGAGTAACAATAATATTAAGAAGCGAGCTCTGGAGAGGTAGATAGATAGGACTACGTCTTGCTCAATCAGGACCCTAGCTTTATTGCGAGTGCCGCATCAAGCGTTTTGCACAAAATCATAAATTACCTGCAACATTACGTACAATAATGTTTTAAACATTAGGCTAGTGTGACACAAGATATGGCAAACTTACTAGTTTCCCATGAACTTATAAGTCAACGAATTCATTTCTCAAAATGTAAATCTTTATATCCAACATTTTAAGCCCATGTTGCAAATATTTCATTCAGCAAATAACGGCTCAACTAGGCCGTTCATGACTATCACTTGTCAAGTGTTCCATCTCATTAACGACTTATAAGCAACATGTTCAACATGTACACATAAAATTTATCTACTCCGAAATTACCAAAAAAATGAATCTATATTGTTGATTTATCTTTTGAAGTAAATCTGTACCGTAGATTTATCTTTTTGGGATAATTTCGGGATACATTTTCTGTGTACCTAGCATTGCTTGGAGGGATTTGAGAGAAAAGGGAGGACTGTATAACTAGTTTAGGATATGAAATTCTCTCTTACTAGAAGTTAGAATACTAGGAATTTTTATGCCAATAAATTACAAGGTGTTACATTCTATATATCCACCCTTAACTTAATTTCATCATCGGAATTTAAACTAATTTAGTCAAAATAGATTTAAGTTACACAAACTACTTTAAAAAATAATAATAATGCTTAAACTCTGTAACTAATTAAAACAACTCGATTATTAATTCTATCTTTGGCATTATCTCTATGTTTTGTTAGTGTATTTAGTTATCTCTATGTTTCATTAGCGTGTTCAAAATCAATATAAATATTTTTTCGTGAATTCTGTATGTCTCAAATACCAATATACAAAGAGAACAAAAATAGAATGGATGACGATTAAATTATAATAGAATATATTAGATGTATGAATGATGATGTTTGGTGTACTGTATACCATTCCTAAACTTACCCTTGCTCGTCAATTACGCATTGGACTGCCGAAGGGAGTGACTCCAATGCAAGACAATCTTGTATTCGCACTTCTTTCAAACACGATCCTTGGAAAGTGCAACGCTGGGGGCAGAAACTCGTCAAGAGTTGCAGATTGAAGAGCTGGAGGGAAGTTAGTTGAGGAAAGATGATTATATTTGTTCTGATCCCGTCATCTACTTCTTCTTCCTCCCAGTCAATGATTGCTTCCATCGTATCACATCTATTTATATGTAGTTGTTTTAAGTTCACAAGAAGTCTGGCTACGAAAGGTGAGACCAAAATTCTCAAACTGCCGCAAGAAGACACATATAGGGATGTCAAATTCTGAAAGCCTTGAGATATTGTTGGTGGATAATTCGCCCAAACATGCCTCAACTTTGGTAGCCCAATAAGTGTCGAAGAAGCTAAGCAAGGGAATATTGCTATGTCTATATTCCCATCGCCTTCTCCACCAATATTTAGTTCGCCCAAGTCAAATGCTACTTCCACTGACTTGCAGGACTCTACAGTAAGTTCTAGCTTTTCCATGCATTCGATCAAATTAGATGGAAAAAGAATATTCGACAACTTGTCACATCCACAAACCCAAATCTCCCTTAGTTTTTCTTGAAGATCCCCAGGCCATATTTCTCTAAGGTCTTCCACTTTAATCAAATGCAATTCCTCTATGCTACTCAATGCATCCTGCAATTAATTAAATCCACCACGTTAAGAAAATCAGTACTGCACCTAAGTCCTAACAAACTAAGAGTAGAATTCAAATAAACCCACTCCATTGAATGTCTCAGTAAATATGGTCCAAAGTTTAAGTACAGTTAAAAAGTTATAATTTTAAACAAAAGGGCAGCCTATTAGCGACAACATTTCATAGAGATATATACTTTTTATTTTATTCTTCAATCTTTTTCAATCCAATAATACACTTACTAATTACTATTAGATTTGAACATGATCAAATATTTCCTACAATCTCTTATTACAATACACATACTAATTATAAGATTTGAACAAGTCCAATATTTCCTACTTTTCTATAACAAGGCAGTTTAAATCGATCTTTTCTGTAATCCCGTTGAGCATGTTTTGAAGATGAATTTCGACGGGGCTTTCGACCAACACTGAAAATGCGGTGGAATTGGAGTTGTAGCAAGAGATGGTCAAGGGAATTTTTTAGTGGCCTGTTCTTGCGAGGTGGAGGCCGGCCGCTGGAAATGCAAAAGTTGAGGAAGCCTTGGCGCTAAGAGAGGCCGTGATGGTTGCTCTGATGCTCGTTACGTACAGGAATGTCCTCATTGAGGAGGATGCGAAGGTTTTGATTGACATGCTGAACGGGCATAAGCATTCAACAGGAGGAAGCTAGGAATTAAGGGGCTAAGCATTCAACATGCTCAATGGGCATAAAGCACAGTATTATTAATCTATGATTTTCGATCGATCAAGTACAGTGCAGGGCTTTAAGGTTGAGCTGTTTCCAATTTGTTTGCAGTATGGGTAACAGAGTGGCGCACTCATGAGCTAGCAAGGAAGGGGTATGGCGTGGGGCGCAGTACGAACTGGATATCAGTTCCCCAATGGAAAATTATTCAATACTCCCGGTGTATACTTCCTCCTCTCACATAACATGTGGGGCTTATGCAGGATCCACATGTAGGCCCCAAATGTTATGTGAGGAGAGGGAGTATACACCGGGAGTACCAAATAATTACTCTTCCCCAATTGTTGTGATGAGAGAGTGTCAATGAAGCTCGAGCAGCATATCAGTTGATGAGGAAGGAAGCTACATACTGGAGTACTCAATGATTGAGCAAACTGAAAACTTAGTTAGGCAGTCAAGCAACTAAGAGTTAGTCAGACAGTTAGAATTTGTTAGGCTCATTCCACGTGTAATTCTGTGATTTGGTGAGCCACATCGGTTAGCTAGTGTATATATGTAGAGCTCAGGCTCATTTCTGTTGTAATCAAGATTTATATTTTTCACAACGAAATGAAATGCAGTTTTATTTCTCTCTCTAAAAGTTTTTAGAGAGTCATTTTGCTATCAATGAATTTGTTAACATTTGGGAAAAAAAAGATGCATAACATTTTACTACTAGGCGTAACATAATAGACTCAATATGTCCATCATCAAAATTTCTAATGTTCATTGATTAAACATAACAAGTGGCTTTATGATGAAAATGATCATGATCTCATTTGAATATGATAAATTTCAAAGATGAAAGATTTAGAATTTCTCTATATGATAAATTTCATATATCATAGAATTAACCTCTCGTGAAAAGATTTAGGAAATGTTGGGCCAAATAAATAAGCCGGGCTTATTTTGTCTTCACTTAATTTTTTTGCATTTATTAGTTTTGTATCGATTTTTTTTTATAGATTAATGCTTCGTCATGACAAGAGGAATCTAAAATGTAAAAATTATGATCGAAACCCAATTTTTTTAATAAAGACGAAAAAAAATTGGCTTGTTTTTGTCTGTATTCAGAAAAACTTAAATTTTGTTCAAAATGATTATTTTTAGATTCTTCTCGTCTTGATGAAGCAATAATCCACAAAAAAATTTCAAAAAAAAATAATCTTAAAAAAATTGAATAAGGACAAAAATAAATCATTTTGCTTACTTGGCCAAAATAGGCTTCAGTTTTCCAATGAAATAGGGGTGTAGTTTCATCAAACTTCTCTTTTGCTTAATATAAGCCTCCCTAGTCCGACTTATACTTTGATACACTCTTTCTCCCACTTCTTGTGTCCAACACTTCACTTGTGAATGCCTCCATGTATGTATTCTAGCCTAGAACGTTAATTTTTAACTATCATTTCCCCATTTTTCCTCATTCAAAAGAAATTCTAATGAAATAATACGTTATTTCCATATATTCATTCAAAAACTTCTAAATAAAAAGTTCGTGCATATTAGAATAAAAGGGTTGAAAGTAGTTTCATGTTCTGAGAGTTTTATTTTTAAATTAAAATAAAGAGTTTTATATTAAAATAAAAGGGTTGAAAGTAGTTCGTGCATATTAAAATAAAAGGGTTGAAAGTAGTTCGTGCATATTAAAATAAAAGCGTTAAATTATTTTTGACTAAAAGGATCAACGTACTAAGAAAAATTATTTCCCTAAAAAAACCATTGTTTGAACTATGCAAAAGTAATCTCAAACTGCAAGCATAATCTCAAGTTTTTTTTTGCCATTTGTTAAAACCTAATTTATTCTATCCTAGGGAATTTGGGGAGGGGGATGGGTGCTTATGGGAGTTGAAACTTGCCCATGTGCATGGAAGTATAAGGGTTAATTTGTTGAATATCGTGGAATATAATGCCATTAGACGAGCACAATGGAGAAAAGCATTCATGTAGCCGATGCCAATTGTTTGGGACTTAAGGATAAGTTTGATTTGGACGGAATTGATAGCAATTTAGAATCTTTGAGATTATGACTACCTATCCTAGTAGTGCAATGAACATAGATTTCTTGGTTTATTTCTTGACTTGAAAATAAACAAAAAAAGGATCAAATTATATAGGAGGCATAACATGCATATACTCTCTTCGTTCCTCTTTTAGTTAGTATTTTATTTAAGATTGTCCCTTAATAAATGTTTATGTTACAAAGTTAGTAGAAAAAAGTTGTCAAAATTTTCATTTGGCCCTTTTGATTAGATTCCTCTATGAAAAGTTAGTGGAAAGAGATAGAGAGAGAAATAAAATTAATAATTTGAGAAATAGGGTAATAATTGGAGAAAAATATAGAGTAATAATGATTGGAAAACAAAGTAAAATATCAAAACGAACAAGGCCAATATTTCCATAAAAGGGTAATTTTTGAAAGCTAGGTTGTTTGAAGTAAATGATAACATCGCCATGAAAAATTTGAATTTACGAAGTTGGACACTCAAAAAGGACGGAGAGAGTAAGATGGTATAAGAAAACTATAGCTTTTATTGGCCTCGAAAAAGTACATTAAAATTTAGTAACATTACTAGAAATTAAGTTTTTAATTCACATTTACACATTCATAATTCACCTTTACACATTCATCGAAATAAAGCAAAATGAAGGAAGCACGATATAACCTGAAATTGATCTCCACTGAAAATATAGATCTAATAAACTAAATTAAAAGCCTTCCACAAAATTATTGAGCATAAATTGAACTCTTGGATCGGAAGCATACCTTGTTGTTGAATAGTGGTTGAATGGTGGTATCATTATTACTCCTTGAAGCAGGGCATAGATAATTGAGCTTTGAAATGTATTGGAGTCTCAACAGTTTCAATTGTGGCATCCTAATTGCATTCATGCCTTTGCAAAAACCAGTAAAATTTGGCAGAAAACAAAGACGCAATGACTCCTGTTTCGGAAACACAATATCATCATCTTCTCCTACTGCTTCTATCTCATGCTCTCCTCCTCCATCAGAAACAATCACTTCCAATTCACTGCATCTCGTTACCTGAAGCTCATGCAATTGCACGAGATTTCTGGCTATGGCAAGTGAGAACACATAATATCCCAATTTTGGACATTCATGCACCTCTACACACGTAAGATTGCGGAGGCATGCAAGTTGAGTGGGACCCTTCCACAAATGCTTCAGTTGAGGCAAGTCTTCTAGGTCCAGAGTTTCCAGCGCACAGAAGGCCTCCTTTTCCAGCTGATCATCGCTTGTGTTGATGAGGCACTCTAAATCTAAACAATTAACCACTCTCAGCTTTGACAAGTGTTTAAAACCAAGTTCGTTCAAATCACAGATACCGTGCCCGACCCCAATAGTTGAATCTAACTGTAGATTTGTCGTGATCTTCAAAAGCATCTTAAGCCCACGTATCTCCATAACACCACGACTGACGTCAAGTGCTTTGAGTACCAATTGATTAGTTGATGGAAGCAAACATTGACCATCAATGGCAGTACTTTTTATATTTGATTGCCCCAACGAAATACCGAATGCCCTTATCTTCCCAAGGACGTCCACATCTCTGGGCCAGACCCAACACTCAATTTTTGGTACATCAATATCCAAAGCCACCAAATTAGGCAACGATGCTAATTCGGCTATGGATGCATTAGTTAATATTATATCTTTTCCCTCTTCAACAACATCCCACCCCGTAAAGCTCTTCCCAATATACAACTCTTCCAGCTTCGATAAACTTGTCAAAACGCCATGAGGAATCCTTGTGTCTGCGTGAGGAATCCTTGTCGCTGCTGCGCAATGCAATAAATCTAGTAGCTTCAAGCGAGTAAGATTACCTATTTCTCTCGGCAACTCTTTGATATTAGATCCAGTAAAGCTCAAAATTTCCAGATTCATAAGCCCTCCGATTACTGACAAATCTGTATGCGACAAATTGCAACGAGACAGTGACAGGGTTTGAAGGTTGGCTAAGCATCGGAGTGATGGCAGCAGTGATGGGATCTCCATCCTCGAAATAGCTACCACTTTGAGTTCCTTCATCCCTTGGTACAAGCTCTCGGGGGATTCTATGCGAGGTTGACGATAATAGTCGTCGCACTCCAGCCGCAAAAGTTGGAGCCTTGGAAACTCTAAATTATCGGGTAGCCCCCACCCCATACCGGTGCATCTCATTGAAATTACACCATAGTTCCCACGTCGTTCTTCCTCTGGCCATTCTTTCAGTGCTCCATCACACCTAACCAAATACGAATGTTCCTCTCTAGATGCGATCGATATTGCGACATCACGTACCACGTCATGCATTTTAACACATCGATCATCTCTGCCATCCATCAATAAAAAACATTTCTTCAAGTGATCTACATGGGCACATACTCTGTCTCTTGCTTCTCCCACGCTATCAATTCGCTTAAACAACTTTAGTCCAATCCCATACCTAACAATATCTTCTACCTTAATGTCATAATCTTCTTGAAATAAGGAACAAAGCAAAAAGCATCTCCTGGCTTCCTCACTTTCCAAGTTATTGTAACTCCACTCAAGAAGTCTAAACACATTTTCCTCTACTCCCCTTATGTTTTCGCCGATGGACTTGCGAAGTTGTGCAAAAGCAGAACGCCAGGAAGACTCACCTTTTCCATTGAGTGCCCTTCCAACTGTAAGAATAGCAATCGGTAGGCCTCCGCATTCATTTGCAACTTCTCTTTTGATGGACTGGTAATTAGTGTCGTCTTCTGGAATTCCGGCCATCTCTTTGAAAAAATTCCATGCTTCTTCTTTTTGCAAGATTTGAACTGGAATTTTTTTTTGAGCTCCCATATCGTTGCAAACCTCTTCATTTCGGGAAGTCACCAAAATTTTGCAACCTTTATGGTCATCTCCGAATGGAATTCCAATATCATTCAGTTCAACTCTCTTCCAAACATCATCCAATATGACGAGAATTCTGTGAAACGGTCGCCATCACAACGTCATCGAAATTTTTCTCTTCCTTAGCTTTCTTGGCAACTTGTCTCGCCAGTGTTGTCTTACCAACACCTCCCATCCCACATATGCCAACTATATTATTGACACCATCTTCCTTGAGCGCCTCCATGACTTCCTTCAGGATCGAACTCCTTGATTCAAAACATTTAATATCGTCAGTGGGTCTGGATTCTATCCCGGGTGGAGGCGCGGTGTGCGACACTCGGGTAAAGTCACCACCTTCGTGCAGCTCAGCCACCTTTTCCACCATCTTTTTTGCTTTCCTACTAATTGAGTGGCATGACTTCGGGTTTTGACACCTCCCATTCAAACACCCTTCGTTTGCTTGACCTTGTATGAGAATATTGTTGGCCTCTCTGTTGGCTTCATCTACTCTTGCCAGCCACCCCTCAACTTCACGTCTAATAAGTTCTCCCTTTCGTTTTGCCTGGTTAACCAATAGTTGTACATCGCCCCTTCTCTCTTCCAACATTTTGACTTTATCTCTTAGGCTTTATCTCTTAGGCTTTCAAGGTTGGTGTTGTAGTAAATCAGATAACCAAACTGACGACCAATTGTGTCAATCAGATATCCTGCTATCTTCCCTCCGATGGCAAGAGCACAATCGAGAGCCATTTCTCAGCCCTCTCTCTGTGTCTGTGTAATACCGGAAGAAGACAGCACAAGGCTTTTCTACAAAACGGAAACAAAGAAAGTGAGCTTTGGAAAATGAGAACAAAGCACAGAGAATACTGTTTCGGTAATTGTACAAGACAAGTAGGAATGAAGAAGTAGCACGGGACAAGAATACAAACAAAACTTTGAAATCAAAAGGGAATACATAGGAGAAGCAACCAAATAAGTAATTTAAAACCCAAGAGAGGATGTGGGCTCGTTTGGTTTGCTTCAATGTAAAATATTCGTCACTTTCCGTTTTTGGTTAGAAAAAAAATTAAAACATTTTTCAAAATAAAACATTTTCCATCATATGGGCACAAATGATTTCTTCCCAAATTTTTGATAAGTTATTTTACGGCAATGGACCGGAGTCTTCCCCGTTTCTTAAAATCCCAACACGAGAGGTGAGAGGGGTTAAATTTCCTATTGCCTTGTCTGGACTGTTCTAACTTCTAATACACCAAATTTCTCTCTCACTCCATCTCTCTCCACTATTTTGTCAGTTTCTGAAAATATTTTCATGTGCAACCAAACACCGAAAAATAAAAATTTAAAGTTTATTTTTCTAAAAAAACATTGAGAAAATTAAATAGACATCCTATATGGGATCTTATTTAGGTGTCCATCCTAATGAGTTTAAGGGGGTGTTTGGATGGCCACTTTTTACATTTTTAAATTCTCATTTTTGGGTTTTGGGTGTTTGGCAGGAAAGGAGAAAATGGGTTTTGGGTAAAATAGATTTTTCGATTTCTTGTTTCTAAAATAAAAGGCAGAATCTGATAATAGGAGCTTTTCCAATTCCCATTTTCCCATTTTGGAATCCAGCCATGCCAAAAAGACAACCATACCCTCTGCCTTTTGGATAATCTCCACTTTGCCTTCGGTTTTCAAGGACCCGGGGACTAAAAAGGGCAACGTTTTGGTTAAAAAAAAAAACCTTACCATCAATTTACAATCCTATGGAGCAGAAACGTGATTATGAGAGCCATAGAGACAAAATTTGATTATGTCTCTTTAAAATAATATTATCAAAATAATAAGATCTTCACACCCGTTCAAACGGATTAAAAATTGGAGTACTTAATTTTTTAACCATATTTTTTAATATATAAACGGTTTCAAAAAATTAAGTGCTCAAATTTTCACTCCGTTTGAATTGGTGAAAATATCTTGTTTATTCTGATCGTATTATTCTAAAGCGTCGTAATTCATTTTTATCTCTAGGGCTCTCATATTAAGTATATGTTATTTATTTAGGACTCTGTAGAGAAAAATGTGATTATGAGAGTCTTATAAATAAAAATTAATTATGACCATTTAGAATAATATGATAAGAATAATAAGATCTTTACACTGATTCAAACAAAGTGAAAATTTGAGCACTTAATTTTTTTAGACAATTTATATATTAAAAAATATGGTTAAAAAATTAAATACTCCAATTTTTAATCCGTTTGAACGGGTGTGAAGATCTTATTATTCTGATCATATTATTCTAAAGAGACATAATCAAATTTTGTCTCTAAGGCTCTTATAATCATATTTCTGCTCCATATATAGGATTGCAAATTGATGGTAAGGATTTTTTTTAAAACCAAAACGTTGACGTTTTTAGTCATGCTAGGGGTTGTTGTGCCATGGAGGCTGCAAAGTCCTGGGTCCGTTTTGGAACGTTATCTCTCAACTGATTTTCCTTCACCTCCCACCAGTTCTTCACATAATAGCAAACAATAATTGAAATAAAAAATATATAATTAAAAAAAGGGGACACTTTCAGGTCATGTACATCCAATTTCAAAAGTAAATTTAAAAAAATTGATTAAAACATTATTTATATACATTATACACTATTATTAATAATCGGGGGCAATACAGTAAAAAATCAATCCATAATTCATTTTCATTCCATATCTTCCAAACACTACTCCTACTGCAAAATGCATTCTGCACATATTATCCAAACACTCTACCAAATACAAAATATATTCTGATCATAATCCCAAAAGCCAAAAAGGCAAAAAGTTGAAAATGAAAAGTCAAAAAATTGGCTCCCAAACACCCCCTAAATACTTATGTCTTCATCCTTAAATTGGTTGAATGACCAATTTTGCCCTTATTTAATTTCTTCGTTAATTAACTCTCTCTCTCCCTTCAAATTTAATGTCTATCCAAACACATTCTCTCTCTCAAATCTCGAAGAATACATAGCCGGAGAAGTCTCATTTCTCTCAAACACGTACTCATAATCTGGTATGGGGTCCCCCATTACTCCCTCTTCCTCTCTGCTCTTTTCTTTGTCAATCCCCGTACATTCCAACATGAATCAAAGCAATAATGCACCGAAGAAAACAACTCCTCTTGACCCCATCACCACCACCACACGTGCACGCACGTTTCAAATCGAAGCCATGGATTGGATTTGTGTTTCGGCGGCCCACTCCCGTCCGACCGCGACCCACCCCGTTTGTCCCACTCCGCACCCGCGGCGACCTACCGCTTCGAACCACTCCAGATCTGGGTTTCAAGTCGACGGCGGAGCATCCGGGTTATTAAAAAAAAAAGTCGACGGCATCGTTCTAAAATAGCGTCATTGTAGTCATTGATCTTGGAGAAGAACCTGGAACAGCACCGTTGTCATCAATTTTTCGTTTCATTGATATTTAGAAACGAGAGTGGACGACATCAAAACAATCATGAATGATCGAGATTCTAAGGTTGAGTCACATCGCTTCCGTCCTCTTAATCGCCGCCGTTACCAGATTGCGTTGCTGGAATATCAGTTTTAGGTATTATATTTTTCAATTTTGGTCATGTTTGTGAATTGATGATGTTTTGTTCATCTACCTCGATTGAAATCTACACTTCTCAAAACTTGTCACATTTTCTGATTTTTGTCATGTTTTTTATTTGATTATGTTTTGTTCATCTACCTCGATTGAAACCTACACTTTTCAAAATTTGTCATGTTTTCTGATTTTTGTAATATTTTTTATTTGATCATGTTTTGTTCATCTACCTTGATCGAAACCTACACTTCTCGAAATTTGTCATGTTTTTCAATTTTGTCATATTTTTTAATTGATCTTGTCTTGTTCATCTACTTCGATCAGGTTTCGCCATGTTTTGTGAATTGGTCATGTTTTTCGGCTTACACATTCGTTTTTGTAAGAGTAATATTTTCTTTTTAGATATTTGGGGAATGAAAATATGAGAGAGAAGATTAGGAGAGAGAAAAAATTCAAAAGATTAGGTGAGAGAAATGTTTGAAAGAGGAGAGAGGATTGAGATAATAAGAAAAGATAAAAAAAAACAGAGAAAGAGAAAGATTTGAAAAATCAGGAGAGAGAAAGGGTAATTTAGTATTTAATTGAATTTGATGATGGAAAGATAAGTATTTAAATACATTATGATGAGCACCTAAATAAGTAGGGTAAAAAGGATGGCTAATTAAGTTTCCCAAAAACATTTTACATCGAAACAAACGGAGCCACAGAGTGATTTCCTTTTCCCTTTTATCTTTACAGTGTAAAAAACAGTTGAAAACAGAGAAGCTACAAAATAGAATTCAACAGATATTTCAGTTTCGTTTTTTTCGCTCCTTACAACATAATTGAGGAAGTGGGGATTTTGAGGAATGAGGAAGCAATTAAACTAAAGACTTTTGCAAATGTACCTCAGTGTTGATGAGCAGAGTGAATTTGAAGACCAAAGCTATTCACTCAACAATTTCCCAGTGAAACCTTTGAATCGATCACGGGTTTGAGATGAGATCTGTGGAGAGCAGGAAAAGCACAGTTCAATATCCGCGGAATGAGAATGGTTCAATAGTCTCTGGGTTCAACAATAGGCTTGCGATAGTTATCCATTTCACTTCACCTACTGGCTCCCACGTTGACTTTAGTAATGTTGATTCTGGAATTCTTTTCTTTTTCTATGGTTACGCCAGTACACCAAATATACATTGAATTGTGTGAGACTCAATGTAAAATGTTTTTTTAGAAAACAAATTTCAAACTTTTATTTTCTTGTTTTTGGTTGACACTTGAAAAATATTTTTAGAAATCGACAAAATAGTGTAGAGAGAGAAGGGGGCTTAAACGGTGGAGAGATTTGAGAATATTGGAATTGAACGTGAGTTAGGACTAATGATCGAGGAAACTAAGGAGTGAGAATTGCAATAGAACGCAACAAGTTCATTTCGGAAAATAACTTACAGAATATTTAAGGATAAGTCATTTTCATCCAATTAATGAAAAATATTTTACATGTAAATATTTTTCTCATTTTTTATACAATCAAACACAGGAAAATAGGTAAAATATTTTATCGAAAAATATTTTACACTCAAACAAACGGAGTCTAAATAAAAAACGCAAGAGAGGACAATTAAACAGCAAGCAAGTTTCCTTTTATTTTTTTCTTTGCGGTGTAAAAAAAGGTTGAAAATAGAGAACAACTCAACAGAAGGTTGAAAATAGTTTTTAAAACTTTTTTTTGGAAAAAAAACAATTTTTTAGTAAAATATTTGTTTTTTCAAAAATATTATTCGAAAAGATAGAGAGAGGAAAAGGGAAGAGAGATAGAATATTTTTGTATGATGATTGATGTATTTGATTGAGAATATATAGGGTCTATTAAATTTAGTTATTGTGAAAATGTTAGTTTTGATTTTTTCAAAACCCAAAATTTGATTATTTTTAAGAAGGTTGTTAAGTTTGATTATAATATTATGAGCCTTATTACACCAACATCATTAACTTTAAAAACCTTTTATTTTTTATTATAGCATTGTGAATACTCTTACAACGGAGAAATTTTTCAGTGCCGGGTGGGTACCACGTGGTGCCCGCTCGGCACATCCGAGCCGTCCGATGTAATTTTGGACAGCTCAGATTTGGAGGGAAAAAAGAAGAGAGAAAGAGGAGGGGTGAGAGGGGAGAGAAGGTTTTAATCTGAACCATCCAAAAGTGTATTGAACGGCTCGAAAGTGCCGAGCGGACACCAAGTGGGATATAACCGCTCGGTACTGAAAAATTTCTCCTTACAACGTATTTGAGGAAGTGAGGAAAAAAAATAAAAACTTAAGACTTTTGCAAATGTACCTTGTGTTGATGAACACGACGAATTTGAAGACCAAAGCTATTCACTCAGCAGTCTCCCAGTGAAACTTTTGAATCGATATTATCAAAGCTATCAATCGATCATGGGTTTGAGATGAGATTAGTGGAGAGCAGGAAAAGCACAATTCAATATCCGCGGAATTAGAATGGCTCTACAGTATCTGGGTTTGTTTTGTCCTTTCCAATAATTCTCGACTTCACTTCACCTCCCACATGTACTCTAACTTGAAAACAGAAAATAAGCACTTAAAAATAAAAAATTTAGCAGAGCGAGGCTTATAATAATGTTGGTTTTGGTTTCCTTTTCTTTTAATATATATACACACACAAAACTTCCAATAAGGGCACCCTTAACTTATTAAGTTAAGGGCGTCCCTTTTCCGACCAATTTGAGATGATCCGAGCCGCTCAATATGTTCAGAATGTGATTTTAAAGGTACCCGCGAGAAATTAGCAAAGAAAAAGACCAGAAAGGGCTTGATCCGAGCTGTTTTTGTTTGTATTTTATCGAATGGTTCAAATAAAAACTGCTCAAATCAAGCCCTTCCCAGTCATTTTTATTGCTGATTTCTAGCGAGTACCCTTAAAATCACGTTCTGACCATATTGAACAGCTCAGATCATCAAAATTTGATCAAAAAATAGGAGAAAAGGGGACGTCCGTATTTTATTTAAAATGAAGACGCCGTCATAGGAAGGGGTATATATATATATATATATATATATATATGTGTGTGTGTGTGTGTGTGTGTGTGTGTGTGGGGTTAAGGCATTTTGTGACACTCCACTTTTCTGTGGCCGGCGGTGCTGTAGGATGGTAGGCTCCGTCCGCACGGGAGGGGGCAAGTCATGGTTTATAAGAAAAGATCTCTCCTACTTGTACAAAGCCTTTTAAAGCCGTGAGGGCAGGCCAAAGCGCATAGGAACTTCATAGTTAAGCGTGCTCATCCTGAAGCAATCCAGGGATGGGTGACTTCCTGGGAAGTCTATGGGCTTTGGGCGTCCAAAGTGGATAATATTGTATAAAGATGGAGCGGGTCGTTACAGATGGTATCAGAGCACAACCTTGGTCTACGTGGTAGGGGCTACCTCTAGAATTTGGTACGAGCACACTGATTGTGCTGTACAGAACTAAGTGTCACACCATAGCCACTAGGGGAAGGTTGCTGGGCCTGTGCAATGAGGACGTTGCATCCCTAAGGCGGGTAGATTGTGACACCCCGCTTTCCGGTTGCCGGCGGTGCTGTAGGATGGTAGGCTCCGTCCGCACAGGAGGGGGCAAGTCATGGTTTATAATAAAAGATCCCTCCTACTTGTACAACTCCTTTTAAAGCCGTGAGGGTAGGCCAAAGCGCATAGGAACTTCATAGTTAAGCATGCTCATCCTGAAGCAATCCAGGGATGGGTGACCTCCTGGGAAGTCTATGACTTTTGGGCGTCCAAAGCGGACAATATTGTACAAAGATGGAGCGGGTCGTTACACATTTGGTATTTGGTGTACGCCAAATATATACTGGATTATGTGAGACTCACCTAGGAGTCACACAAATGATTGGAACTATTTAATTTATGAAAACATTTTTTAAAGAGTCCCTATAAAAATGCAGCTCATCCGGATATCAATAAGGGCTTGATCGATCAATTTTCCTTTTACAGTGGAGCAATTTTGAAGTATTAGGTATGGGCCAAGCTTCACCTGAGCATTGAATAAAGTTGGGTATTTATAAACGTTCTTATCGATATCTGATTGAATTATTTTTTAAAAATGATCCTAAACAAAATATTTTGAACAAAATGAACGGCTCTGATCATCTTTGTGGAACTCAATACGAGTCCCAAAGTCATATGTACATAAATAAATACTCTCAAATAAAAGGGGAAAGTGAGAGTAGGTACTCATAGCTGCTTTGTTTAAATACACACAATCACTTAGAAGCAAACCATTTGAAACGTGCAAATCTTGAAAAAAAAATTCTACGACGAGTGATGGTTCTCAAATATGTATTCGGCGGTCCATTTGCTCCCCTCTATTTCCTATGATGCATGGTTGTGTGGGGCTCACTTCAAGGCCCCCACACAAGAAATCTTTGCCGTTGAAAAAAATTAAAATAATTTTATGAGGGAATAAGTAAAAAATCAACTCAATTAGATAATTGTAAATGATCGATCTAATCTTTTAATTTTTCATTTAGAGTTTGGGATCCTAAATAATGAATGAATATTGACAAAAAATTGGACAATTGTGTACCTTGTATTCTTGTGATTTGGACTACAAATATTGTTTGCCTTGTTGAGAAGAAAATTTATTAAAAAAATTATCTTCGTTAGAATCGATAGGTATCAAAATAGCACTAGTTGTTTGTGTGGGACTCCGAAGTAAACCCCACAAACCAATTGGTATCACAGGAAAGAGAAGGGAGCAGAAGGGAATGGAGTGCCTAAGTTGGCCCCAAAACGACATTGTTTTGGGGCTCTGCTATTTGCAGCCATTGTGAGACGCTACAGGGACCCGGCATCCATGTATTGGTGTGCATTTAGGTGCTCCCATTTGTGACTGTAAGCCGCGTTAAAGACTCAACCTAAAGATGAATATAACCACCAGTTTGAAGCCACATTACCGGTGCATCAAAATCGCTTCAAATTCTGCACCTTCAAAACAATTTAGTACTCTATCAATGGATCATATCTCATTTTACTTAGTATAGATCACGTTTTTGCTTCTAGAAATCTACTCTCCATTGCATAAGTACGTATGTTTACTGTGAGACTACAGTATCAAACTACAATGAAAAGGCTCAGACGTTTATCTAGGAATATTCAATAAAGGGCAAAGTATGGAATACTTCCCTGTGGTTTGAGCTTTTGGCACATCACCTCCTTAACATTTGAAAATGACCAATTCACCTCCTTATAGTTTTGGACTAAAGTGTTTCCGTTACATTTTCTATCCAAATTAATGGAAGGTGTACACAACTACACATGCTTGTGATGAGAGTACAAATGAAAAATGAAAGATTAAAACTTCTATGGAAGAAGACAAAATTACCCTTCTTCATCTTCTCCAAAACAATACAGAAGCAGCTAAACAAATTTGCAATAGTACATCATCGTTTTTTCCATGCCTCCCCATTCATCACTCCAGGGCTTCTTTCACTATATCAGTAGACTCTCTCTCTCTCTCTCTCTCTCTCTCTCTCTCTCTCTCCCAAATCATCCCAAAGTGCAAAAAACAAAATTGGGTACATGGTGGGTGCTGTTGATCGATAGAAGACAAAATTGGGTTTCAACCTCACAAACCTCACAAATCTTGTTCCTCAAACATCTCCAGGGGTCCTTCAAAGTTGGAACCGAGAAAATAGTTTTGCTTAGCGCTGGGGCGGTGGGTTTTCGGATTTCCACCATTGAGATGTTGGTGTTTGAAGTATTACCTAATCAATTTTTCAGGAAACAAAGATTGCATTGTGGGTTGCAAACAAACAATGTGAAGGAAATGGGATTCCAAGTTGGCTCTGAATTTCAAACAACTCCAATTCCAACTACTCCTATTTGATTCCACTGCTTAATGAGCAATCAATTCGGGGCATTGATTTAAGTTCCGAAATTGTGTTGCACGCTGAAGATGTACTATTTTTGTTTCAAGAATATTCATGTGAGCAAACATGTTTTTTCCTTTCTGTTTTGAAAATTAAAAATTTGTTTCTTGTTTTTTCATGAAGAAAAAAAATAGCAACGTTTACTTTTAGGAGTCCTTTTTTTTTTAACAGAGTTTTTCAGAGTCCTTGCTTTTCAGTTTTACGAATAAATTCTCTAGCTCAATATATCCTAAAGAATAAAAGCAGAAAAAAATTGTCTATCTAAATTTTTTATGTAGCAGAACATGAGAATGGAAAAAAGGGAAACATGTGCCAAAAAAAGAAAGCATAAATCAACCATGGTCAAATTAGGATGTATCTAAAAAAGTCCGAGGGTATTACAATCATTTCAATGATTTCCGTTAATGGTGTTAGCTTGGCACTTTAGTCCGAAACCACGAGGAGGTGAATTGGCAATTTCTCAACGTCAGGGAGGTGATGTGCAAAAGGTCCAAACAACAAGGAGATAATTTATACTTTGCCCATCAATAAATTCATCTCTGTTACTTTTTTCAGAGACACGGTGAACGTAAGGGAAGAGAAGAGAAAATATTCGATTGTTTTCTTTGAGAAGCAAGAATGAGAGAACATAGCAAAACATATTATTGAATGCAGTAACTTCTTCTCTACACTTTTTTCTTATTTTTGAAGAACTATTTTCTGTTCTTTTTCCCTTTATTTCAAGAAGTTCCAAACGTGGGCTTGGGATTGTTCGTTCTTGATCTCAAAATTCCTGTACACGATCCCAAATAAATTTTCTACATCTATCCCTCTCTACTCGTTACCTTAAAAAAAAATCTATTAAAATCTAATAATTTTCCTTGCCAGCAAACTTTTTCTATATCTATTCTACTCCCTCCGTCCCTTATTTATAGTCCGGTATTTCATTTTGAGCTGTCCCTTAATAAGTGTTCATTTTGTAAAGTTAGTGGGTAAAAGTTGGTGAATTGTGTATTTTGTTCCTAAAAGTAGATTCTATTTTAAAAAGTAAGTGAGTAAAAGTGTAATGATGATGGGTAAGTAGGGAAAGTGGAGGAAAAAATTGATGTGAAAGGTATAATGATGATGTCTTTTTAATAAGTTGGAATTACAAAACAGGACACTTAAAAAGTGACGGAGGTAGTAATATATAAAGGGAGAGCACCGGTTTGGTGCCTTCTCTGTCATGTATTTTCCTTTCCTAAAATACCCTCTAAAGAGAAAAAATACAAAACAATATAGTTCAAATTTTGGAGGGTAAAAACATAAATGGCATGACAGTTATCAAAATCATCATGACATAATAGCACCCATTTGCCATGTTCCCGTTTTCCCAGTTAACTGCTTCTACAATTTCCCTCCCTCCCTTGGAACAACATTATTCCAAATGGAGAAGAAGTTCATTTCAATTATGATCTCCAACAACTCTTTTTTTGTTTTTGATCTCCTGCAACTCTGTCTATTTGGAACAATTTTGCATTCTGTGGGGGAATACTTGGTCCTTTGTCACAATAAACCAATGTAAGCCATTGCCATTGTCTACTTCCTTTTGTCTAGCAAATTATTCTTTGTTATTTCGTTCTCACTTCTTTAGAATTAATTTTGTGTTCCTTATTTGTGGTTTTTTTTTTAAATTTCTAGCTGTAAGTGGAGTTCGAAAATAGTAGTGCCTCATTGTGATTGCTATTTGATGGGTTTGTGAAATGACCCCAAAAAAACCCAAACATGGTATGAGATTGTTGTAATGTAGTATCACTGTGACTCGAGATTTTTTTTTTTTTTGCTGGTGTTAATGAATCATCCACACACATTGCGTGTGCCAAAATTTCTAAGAGACACAAGGGAAAGATAAATCATGATGATGTCATGACCTAAAACATAAGTGGGAAGTATTTTTACAAAAATGTTATGAAAATCCGACGTACACACGGGATGCGTGTGCCCAACCCCTAGTGTTGATAAAGTTGCAACCCAATAATTTTCCACTCTACTTTTTCGCATCCCACAAATTACTTTAACAAAGTTGCCCTTGCCTTCGTTTTCTGTCTACGGTGGAGCAATTTTGAAAGTAATGGAACAAGCTTCTGGGCCAGTGGTTCCTCTTTGTTCTAATGATTATAACTAGGTGGTTTCCTTGATGCTAGCACGATCATCATGCCCGTTGTTTTTGCAGTAATACTTTTGATTTCCATTTCCCTTTCTTGTTTTTTTTTTTTTGCTTCATTTGTTTGTTCTAACTACAGTAAATAAGATGAGGGCCAAGAGAGGAAATTACCTAAGAGGGAGAGCTGGCGCGTGTTTTACAGAGTGGGATGGACCGATGGAGAGAGCGAGAGCTAACCGGATGGGGAAATCTCAGGAGTGGTTCAAAAATGTCGTGTCATGATTTTTTTGCCCTATTTATTCCGTGCGTCAACTCCATCTCGCCATCATCACAAATCCTCTCTCCCTGATCTCCCTCCAACACCACTCTGCCCCACCTCTTCCAATATTCCCGTCAAACATGCCGCCGGCGACGAGCCCGAGCGAGAATCCCTCACATCCCGCCAGGGACTTCCCCACGACAGCCGGTTCCACTCCCAACAACCCCTCTTTCCATGCTCTTCTCCCTTATGGACTTCCCGATCGACGGCAGTGGCCTCCGGTGAAGAGCACGTCACCTCAGCGGCGCCTCGATCGAGCGGGGGAGCAGTTTTGTATTATCTCTCAGTCTTCGAAAATAAAACTAATCTGTACCTATCCTATGATAAAAACTAATCTGTACCTCTCCTGTGATTTACCAAAGGTTTGCTGTTGTTGCCTGTTAGTTGCCGAAGAAAATTGGGATCATCGACATTTGTTTGTTGTGAAATGTGGAATTTAGGGGGAAGGGGTTTGGAAATTGGAATATGCAATGGAGAGAAAGTTATCGTGTTTGTTGTGAATTTTGTTCTATTTTCTATAAGAACTGTGTATTTTTCATAAGAACTGTGTAATTTTTATGAGAATTGTGAATTGTCTATGGGAACTGTGTATTTTCTACGTGAACTATATATTTTAGTGTGTGGTAAAAAATTTCGACTATGTGAACTGTTTAATCGACTATGTGCACTATGTGTATTGGGGCTATATAAACTATTTATTTTAGTGTGTGATGAGGCTATATAAATTGTGTGTTTTTCAGTTCACAGAGCCCAATTCTCTTAGATTTCAAAAAATAATTATTATTATTTTCATAAACAGTTCTCATAGAGATAATTCTAAAGTTCTGATAAAAAAAATTTCTCATAAACAGTTTATTTTAATGTGTGGTGAGACTATGTAAACTGTGCGGTGAGCAATGAGAACTGCATATGCGAATTATTTGTGAACTGTGCGGTGGGCTATGAGAACTGTATATGCGAATTGTTTATTTTAGTGAGTCGTGAAGGTATATGAACTGTGCGGTAGGCTATGAGAACAGCATATGCGAATTATTTATTTTAGTATGTCGTGAGACTGTGAATTTGGCGGTGGGCTATGAGAACTGCATTGCGAACTATTTTATTTTAGTGTGTAGTTAAGTTATGTAAACTGTTTATTTTTCGGCCTTACTTTTTTATAATTACTACTACTACACTTGGTTGGATTTTAGCTGAGTGCTACGAATTTGTTTAATTTTTGTTTGTGTGTATATTTTTTATGAGAACCGTATTTTTTATAAGAACTGTATATTTTCTATTAGATTTGTGTATTTGTCCATGAGAATTGTATATTTTCTATGAGAATTGTGTATTTTCTGCGATAATTGTTTATAAGAACTGTGTATTTTATATGAGAATATTATATTTTTCTATGAAAATTGTGTATTTTCTACGGGAACATTATATTTTTTTATGAGAACTATCTATAAGAACTGTGTATTTTTCTAAGAGAACTGTGTATTGTCTATGACAACTATCTATGAGAGCTGTGTATTTTTTATGAGAATTGAGTATTATCTATGAGAAATGTGTATTTTCTATGACAACTACGTATTTTCTATGAGAAATGTGTATTTTAGTGTGTAATGAGACTATTTAAATTGTGTATTTTTCAATTCACAGAGCCATTTCACATAGTTCTCATAGAACTGACTATGAGAATTGACAATTCTCATAGCCAGTTTACATAACCAAGGGTATTTTTGTCCGAAACAGTTCTCATAAAGACAGTTCTCATAGGGACAGTTCCCATGGAAACAGCTCTCATAAACAATTCTCACAGAGACAATTCTCATAAAAACAGTTCTCATAGAGAGTGCTCATAGCAAAGGGGAGCACTAGCGATGTGTGTGCCCGACCCCTAGTACTGATAAAGTTCCAACCCAATAATTTTTCACTTTACTTTTGTGCATCCCACAATTCACCTTAACAAAGTTGCCCTTGCCTTCGTTTTCTAACTACTGTGGAGCAATTTTGAAAGTAATTGGACTAGCTTCTGGGCCAGTGGTTCCTCTTTGTTCTAAAGATTATAGCTAGGTGGTTTCCTTGATGTTAGCACGATCATCATGCCCGTTGATTTTGCGGTAATATTTTTTATTTCCATTTCCCTTTCTTGTTCTTTTTTTTTTTTTTTTTGCTTAATTTGTTTGTTCTAACTACAGTAAATAAGATGAGGGCCAAGAGAGGAAATTACCTAAGAGGGAGAGCTGGCGCGTGTTTTACAGAGTGGGATGGAGAGAGCGAAAGCCAACCGGATGGGGAAATCTCAGGAGTGGTTCACCGCTTGCCAAGAAAAAAGAAAACCGGAGCCAGGGGTACTGTTTCGGTTGGGGGAGGAGAGAGAGATGTTTGCAGTGATTGAAAGAGAGAAGAATTTAAGAGGTTTGCGTGGAAAAGGGAATTGGAGATTGGTTTATATGAGCTGGGAAAACGTGAAATACGTAAAGTTTGATGGTCAACCATCATTAAGGAGATGCCTGGAGTAACATTTTTATATCATATTGATAAAGTAGTATTGGAGAAGCTGCATATGAAGCCCACTAGGCCTATGTCAGTAAAATAAATAGAAAATTAGAGGCCGGCCTTATTTTGTATGTTTGATTTGATTCCAATCTTAAATATTATTTTCAAATTTATGTAGGTTCAGAAATGTTGTGTCATGATTTTTTTTGCCCTTTTTATTCCGCGCGTCAATTCCATCTCGCCATCATCACAAATCCTCTCTCTCCCTGATCTCCCTCCAAGACCACTCTGCCCCGCCTCTTCCAATATTCCCGTCAATCATGCCGCCGGCGACGAGGCCGAGCGAGAATCCCTCGCATCCCGCCTGGGACTTCCCCACGACAGTCGGTTCCACTCCCAACAACTCCTCTTTCCTTGCTCTTCTCCCTTATGAACTTCCCGATCGACGGCAGCTGCCTCTGGCGAAGAGCACGTCACCTTAGTGGCGCCTCGATCAAGCGGGGGAGCAGTTTTGTATTATCTCTCAGTCTTCGATCGAGCGGCGGAAGAGGTTTGGAAATTGGAATCTACAATGGAGAGAAAGTTATCGTGTTTGTTGTGAATTTTGTTCTATTTTCTATGCGAATTGTGTATTTTTCATAAGAATCGTGTATTTTTTTATGAAAATTATGGATTGTCCATGAGAACTTCTATTTTCTACGTGAACTGTATATTTTCGTGTGTGGTAAAACTTTTCGATTATGTGAATTGTATAATCGACTATGTGTATTGCGGCTATATAAACTGTGTATTTTAGTATGTGGTGAGCCTATGTGTATTTTTTAGTTCACATAGCCCAGTTCTCATAGATTTTTCAAAAAAATTCTCATAGAGATAATTGTATAGTTCTCATAAAAAAACAATCTCGTAGACAGTTTATTTTAATTTGTAGTGAAACTATGTGAACTGTGCGGTGAGTTATGAAAACTGCATAAGTGAATTATTTGTGAACTGTGCGGTGGGTTATAAGAACTGCATATGCAAATTGTTTATTTTAATGTGTTGTGAAGCTATATGAACTGTGTGGTGGGTTATGAGAACTGCATATGCAAATTATTTATTTTAGTACGTCGTGAGACTGTGAATTTTGTGATGGGCTATGAGAATTGCTTTGCGAACTATTTATTTTGGTGTGCAGTTAAGTTATGTAAACTGTTTTTTTTTCGGCCTTACTTTTTTATTATTACTACTACTACTACTACACTTGGTTGGATTTTAGCTGAGTGCTACGAATTTGTTCAATTTTTATTTGTGTGTGTATTTTCTATGATAATCGTATTTTTTTTAAGAGAACTGTGTATTTTCTATGAGGTTTGTATATTTGTCCATGATAACTGTCTATAAGAACTATGTATTTTCCATGAGAACTGTGTATTTTCTATGAGAATTGTTTATTTTCTGCGAGAACTGTGTATTTTATATGAGAACATTGTATTTTTCTATGAAAACTGTGTATTTCTATGAGAACATTATATTTTTCTATGAAAACTGTCTATAAGAACTGTGTATTTTTTTAAGAGAACTATGTATTTTTTATGAGAACTGTGTATTGTTTATGACAATTATCTATGAGAACTGTGTATTTTCTATGACAACTACATATTTTCTATGAGAACTGTGTATTTTAGTGTGTGGTGAGACTATTTGAACTGTGTATTTTTTAGTTCATATAGCCATTTCATATAGTTCTCATAGAACTGACTATGAGAATTAATTATGAAAATTGACAGTTTTCATAGCCAGTTTACATAATCAATGGTATTTTTGTCCAAAACAGTTCTCATAAAGACGGTTCTTATAGGGACTGTTCTCATAAAAACAGTTCTCATAGAAAATTCTCACAGAGACAATTCTCATAGAAACAATTCTCATAGAGAGTTCTCATAGCAAATGGTATTTTTTTAATCTTATATAATTTCATATTCAATATGGATCTTATTTAGTAAATATCGTCAAGTAGGTTCCAAAAATATAATTTTGACTTTTTAAAATTTAAACAATGTTTTAATAGTGCACCAATGCTCATGGAGCATTGGATAATTTTTCTATACTAGATGATCTCTAGTTTCGTGCGCTGATGCACATGAAAGGGCATGTTTGGAATAAAAAATACAAATAATTGTGCAGGACTAAATTAAGTTCGAACCTAATTTTTGGGGTCAACCTAAAAATTCCCCTAAAATAGACTAAATGAAGCGTGTGCACAAAGTTTTCAAAATTTTTGGTCTTTAATTGTACTAGTCTACTAGTATGGGCAACCCATCAAAAAAATATGCCATGCGAAATTACAAGTATGGGCAACCCATCAAAGCCCAAGCAAATGCAATTTAGGGGCACAATTGGATCAAAAGTGCGAATTCATGATAACCTACTTTCTAGAGATTAGGTTAAAGTATGGTTGGAGCTATACAGGGAATTAATTAATTATTGGGTGGATTAAGATATATGTCGTGGGTGCATTTTAAATTGCTCTATGACGTGTGTTTTCACAATTTTTTATAAACTGTCCTTTTCCATTGTTTTTGTTTTGAAAAAAAAAACAGAGTGTTGAATCTAGTAAATGTTTCTCTGGGCTTTTAAGAATTTTCCTTCCAATTTATTTTCTTTTCTCTTTCGGTGTTTGGAGCTGAACATAGTTTCGTCCCTACGAATCCAGAAATAATACTTACCGATATCCGTTGGAGATTGTTTTTTACAGAGTCCCATAAAAATATTATTTTAAAATTTATGAGTGTTTTTTTTTATTTGAAAGGAGGGGCATTGACAATTGGTAGAGGTTCTGTTGATAGAAATACCCACATAACAATGATTATCTATCCCTACAGTGCAACTGAATTTCCTAACATTCACGCTCAAACGTAGAGTTGGACATGCAATAATTCAATTGTGAAGCCCAGAAGAGCTATGTGATATAGGCCCAAAAAACCAAGGGATTGATCCGCTGTGATATAAGATCCAAATAGAGACCATCCAAATATGGATGCAAATACAAAAAGTAATAGAATAGACAAATGTAAGTAAAAAAACTAGGTGCATTGCGACGTGCCTTGCACGTCTGTCATGCCCATTGAACAACATATAAATAAGTTTGATGAAGAGGTTTATATATACATAAGTACGACATATTTATGATTACCAAAGGCCTAACAAAATTAGGCTGAAGGACTTCTTCGTTTACAAAAGGCCTAATAGAATTAGGCTGCATAAGTTTGATGGAGAGTTTCAGGTACACAAGTATTTGGATCGGGAGTTCTGCAGGTCAAAGGGTTTGCCTTGGAGTTGTGGTTCCAGTTTCTGTGAAGTTGATGGAAGGAGTTGACTATTTGTTGTCGTTGGGAATGTCCATTTTTCCTTCATTTGGTAAGGAGTCATCTATGGTCAATCAGCCTCTGTACAACCTTGCAGCATGTTCTTTAGCTGAAAAATCGGTCACGTATCTATGAACTGTGTGTAGGGGAAACTTCAATATGTTCTTGAGTTAGTCCGCCGACTGCTACTTAAACTAAAACCTCCCATTGCCTCTAATGGTGGGAAGAAAACAGAAGGAAATGGGCTTTCTCTCACAGTGCCTTTCAGTACTCACAGTATGCACGAGTAGCCTGACAAGGCATTGAACTACTGCAACATTCTCAGGCCTGTGTTCAAGTAGAAAAACCTACATAGACAATCCAAAGTATGTAGCAAAAGAAAAGTCATAGTTCGCTCTCCATTTAGGTGTCCACCCCAGCATCTTCCATCTTATAACAAACTTGGATAACTACTACTGTTTCTTCTCTAACAAAGCAATGACACGGAAAAATAAAATCCAGTACACTACTTAAGTAAATCTGAAGCATTTACTGTAGTTCAAAATGTTACAAATTCAAATTCAATAAATATCTGATCAAACAACTTTTATTAGCAATCAAAGTCAAACCACTCATCAATTTCTTTTTAATAAAGTTTTCCTTGTTAAACTCAGTAAATAAAATTCAATCCAACTTTTAAAAAGTTATCATTAGTTAGTCACCACCAAAAACAATAGTTGGTTGCCAATGATCAGAAACTACCGATAATAAGCCCTGCAAAGGACATTTCTAATACAAAACAATATTCTAACATACCTGTGTCTGCGTTCCTGAAGGTGCCTCTCTCTTTCAAGAGGGTTCACGGCATGTCAAGCCCTGGTAAGGTTCTTCGCTTTGCATCGAATTAAACCACATGCTCCACCGCTTGTGCGGGCCCCAGTCAATTCCTTTGAGTTTCATTCTTGGGAACTTAAAATTCTACCAAATAAAACATTAGAATGGGCTAACATCATTATTTTTTTTTTTTTTGAAAGGCATAAACAATTTTATTAATAACGAAGTAAGGAGTCAGGACAAGGGAAGGGATATAAGGCATCACAACGGGAGAATGGTATCTCAACTACGTTGGCACTCCACATGCCCGACAATCATATGCCATCCCAAAGCCACATAAAGACCACACCATAAATAGTTGGCAAGGTTCCAACCATAAAGTACGTACACCCACAAAAGAAAAATACAATTTTCAATGATGTGTAATTGAGACACCAATGAGAGTTGAAATGACTGGTTCTCCATCAATTGTGGTAGCCAGGAACAATGAAAACAATGGATGTCTCTGATCAGATTTCCTCCACAATGACAGCAAAACAAGTTTCCTCCACAATGGCAGCAAGAATGATGGTAGCGTAAACAGCTCGAAGTATAGCAGCAGCAGTAGTTCCGAAACTTCAGAGAAAATTATCAAGTTCATTCAAAATAGGATGAATGATAGAAGACTGTTACAGTCACTTATCCAGCAGCAAATTTCCTCCAAATAATTATAGCAACAGCAGCAATCAATCCTTGAAAAGGAAGGCCTAACAATGTAGACAATTGGAACCATGGACGATGAGGGAATAAGGTTCAGAACTGAGCCTAAATCATGAAAGAATTAGCCCCAAGATGCTGTTTATGGGAGCAGTAGCAGCTCACACCCATATAAGATGGACACAAGACACCAACCCAAGAAGGGACCGGAGACACAACCCAAGACACAAAAATCCCAACCCCAACCACCCACCCAACCAAAGCCCAGCCCCAAGACGGCCACCAAGTGTGCTTCCCAAACCAACACAAACCAAACAACCCCAGACCCAACAACAAGGATTCAAATAATGCTATTTGAATGCTCTAATGATGGTGAGAGTAAACCATGTTTATGTGGAGTATGGACTACAGTACATAAACATTCGTCATTTACTGGTTCTTCGTCCATGGCATAAGCAGAGGACATCATAGTTCTAATTCCACATGCTCATTACATTACTAACAAATCTCAGAAGGAAAAATCTATTTACTGGTTCTTCATCCATGGCATAAGCACAGGGCATCATTGTTCTAATTCCACATACTCATTGCATTACCAAAAAATCTCAGAAGGAAAAATCTGCATCTAGTAATCAATTTCTATTGAGAACAGAGAAAGAATTACCAAGTGGATGGCTTAACCGAGAGTCGCGTGGAACTTATTGAGGCAGCCACTCTTCATTCTTATGCAAGTCATCCTTGTTCTGTCACACTCCCAAGCGTATATTGTCTGAAAATTTTGTGAAGAAAAATACAGAAACTCGGGTTTTAGCTTTGATATAAACAATGTAGAATTCCGTGCTCCCAAGGATAGTCCAATTTCTTCAGGGACTTTTATGCAAGCAAAGGACACACTTCATGCTATTCCATTGTAGCCGAAGAGGAAGCTACAACTACTTGCTTTTGAGGACTGAAAAAGTCTCTTAGCGAAGCTCTAAGAAGGTTGTTTCAAACAAAACAACCTTACACTAACATATCTTAGAAATTACATACCCCACTCAAAATATCCCACCAATGTGAACGAAATTCAAACACAACACAGAAATATATAACATACAGGTTTATACCATAAGAATCCATGCTTGGGCTGCATTAAATCAATACTCATTCGAAGCTGTTGCATGCCGACAGTGAATAAAAGAGAACAGCATCGGGGAGCCAAGCTTGCCTGAATCAAATCAACAATCAATATTCCTAAAATAATTATAAAAGCCAATAATCAGAAACCTAAGTCTGTAAATCAAATACTGCAGACAAACATGAACAATATAGTTTTTTTTTTTAAACGGCAAAACATGAACAATATAGTTAGAAGCTTTATAATCAGAAACCCTAAGTCCGTAAATCAAATATCACATGCATGCATGAACGACATAGTTAGAAGCCCTAAATATTACTTATATTCCCTGAAACCCTTATTCCACATCACATATTTTCCAATTCCTCCACCAACGAACCCAATGCAGTGGCCCCGCTAACCGTCGACCACTGATGCCGTGAAATGCTTTCGGTAAGAAGTTGGGGTGGACGGTGTGGTGTGCGAGAGTGTGACGCTATGGGGGAGTGAAGGAGGAGAACAGAGGCCGGAACAACCATAATCTTGCCAAAGCCGAAATCTCTCGAACTCAACATTCCTGATCATCTCTGACTCAAGAAGCACCGGCTTCATGGCGTTGAGGATTTCCTAAGAGAGAGAGAGAGAGAGAGAGAGAGATAGTGTCACGCCCTCGATTTTCAGCTAAAATAATAATATATTTTCCACAACAAAAGTCTTCCTCTCAACTATATTTACCCTTAACTGTCATGCCAATCCAAATAAAGAATCAAAGTCTCTTCTTCTTCTCTCTAATTTTTTTTTTTTTTTTATACATAAAGTCTCCCAAACGTTTACAATTAAATGAGTTCCATACTAATCAAGGAGAGGAATTTATACATAGTTTTACATATATTTTGATCAAAAGGTACAACTTTCCATTACGAGTAAAGTACACAACATGAATTAGACTAGATGATAAACACTTCCTTTATGATACCAATGAAGCTCTCAAGAGACGTCTCAATATGCACTCCATGCAATCCAAGCTAAGTGCCATGGCGAGTACCTGAAAGGATAGGGTGAGCTACACTAGCTCGTAGAGATATCCATACCTAAATTACATGCAGAAGTGAAGACAGATCACAAGGGAAAACATTTTCCAAAAGCATACTTGTTTTGTCAAAAGTGAAGCTCAAAATGTCATACTCACGCTGGAAAGTATTTAACTCCATTTCTCAAACACCAATACTCTCACCCACACACACCAATATTCTTAAAAATCTCAGCTTACCGTTACGGCGTTATCCAAATCAATCCTTGCTTTTTCATTTCCATTTCAATGACCTAAAGATTAATCTTAGTTCTTTAACGAAATGTTTTCACTTTCTTTTCTCATACAACTAGCCAACCTCACCCCAAAATATACACGCTAGGCATGTAGAGTTAGAACATAAGGTAAGCAATGACAAGTCAAACAATACCGCACCTCAACAAGAAGGAAACTCACCCGTCAACCCCAAATCAATCTTCAAATCTCAAGTTTAACATCTAGTAAAAATCTCTTCACAATAAGATTTCTTTTATGAAACTCTCGCAATGCATAGCACCACAAGGTACCAAATATGCATTCACACAAAACAAGTTGACCACCACATATCAGGTAAACAAGCCACAATGATTTGGAGGTCTAAAAGAAGGAATATAAAACATGTATTGACATACTGGACAATCCAAGTTACCAACTCAAACTGACATTTCAATCTTAGTATGATGCTAAATACTATGAAGATTCTCCGTTTTCACTGTCACATGTTTCGATTTCATTTCCGGGCATTAAGGACCGCCGTGCGTCCACTAAAATCCTTCTCATTCAATTCTGGGCTTTTGGGACCCCCGTGCGTCCACTAAAATCTTTTCGATTCAATTCCGGGCTTTTAGGACCCCCCGTGCGTCCGCTAAAATCCTTTCGATTCCATTCCGGGCTTTTAGGACCCCCGTGCGTCCCCTAAAATCCTTTCGATTCAATTCCGGGCTTTTAGAATCCTTTCGATTCAATTCCGGGCTTTTAGGACCCCCGTGCGTCCGCTAAAATCCTTTCGATTCCATTCCGGGCTTTTAGGACCCCCGTGCGTCCACTAAAATCCTTTGGATTCAATTCCGGGCTTTTAGGACCCCCGTGCGTCCGCTAAAATCCTTTCGATTTCATTCCGGGCTTTTAGGACCCCCGTGCGTCCGCTAAAATCCTTTTGATTCAATTCCGGGCTTTTAGGACCCCCGTGCGTCCACTAAAATCCTTTCATTCAATTCCGGGCTTTTAGGACCCCCGTACGTCCCATTTTCGGCATCGCACCTTACGGTGGATCCGTGGCTTTCACTATCGTTCAACCAGTGTCACATATTCTCACTAACAAGCAATCTCTTTATCCACCGTTTCTCTAATCCCCACACATAGCAAAACATATCTCTCACACCAATACTTAGATTCAGTTACACGTAAATAATCTTGTCTTCATCATTTCAATAAAGAAAGCACAAAAACCCACATCCTTCACATTATAGATCAACCATTTATTTCACATCTCATATTACCACATAATGGACCCCCTTTGTGACATCTCCATTAAAAGTCTAATTTGCAAATACTTATAAAGATTCTCATCTTTGTAGTACCCATCAATGCTTAACAACCATGCACTCATGCCAAGTGATTCACCAAATCCTGTTTAACTCACTGCAAGTATCCCGCAAGCCCAAAGACTCAATCTCATGGAAAGACATCGAATAATTTACACATCGCGTCAAACATTCTACAACTTAATTTATCATCGATCGTATCATCCATCTAATCCCTTTTCTATTCCAATCGTTTACAAGTATTTTAACCCTTATGCTCACTAGTTCTCATATCCCAATAATTAATCATCTAGATCAACTCATCATATCCCCACATATCCAACAGGTGAAATTAATCATTCACACTTGAAGTTCTGACTATATCCGATCAAATAACATAAATTTAAGAACGACATTTAAACCATTGAATAGTAGGCTTCTTCTTCTTCGATCCGAAGGTCATACATCAAAAAGAAACAGAGTTCGGGTAGCCTTACTACGGCCTTATAATTATGGTTCAACGTAACCATGAAACTGGTGCAAAGGCAAAATTTGGGTCAACTATGGATGCAAATCTGTTATCGCTCGGACGTACCCATGATGCATGGCATGTATCGTAGGAAAGCTCTATGTGTCTAGTTTCTAACAAAACAAACGGTGCATCATTTTGAGTCCCGAGCTAGGAGTTATGGCCATTTTACCAAAGTCCGTCGGTGCTGCCAGATTCTACGCGGGAATAAGTAAAATTGATTGAAAAATCATAACTCTTTCATCTTAAACCCAAAAACATTGAAACCAACGCCAAAGGTTGCACCACTACAAGCCCTACACTCAGTAAAAATTCCAGGTTCAGAAACGAGAGGAGGTTAACCCAACAATCAAAAGAAAAACCGATTCGCAACCATTTTCGCACCAGTCAACCAACCCTGCTTTAGAAATTCACCAAAAATTGTATACTTAACCAAATTACTTAATTCCAACGCCAATCTCTTCTTAACTTAAATATGCAACTCCTGTAAAAGACCCAAAGCCACCCAAAATGTTCATCATGCCCAGAAGTTAAAAGAAAACAGCCACGCACAGATTCGCACATCCAGCAAACAGCCAGTATTCAAAAATTCATAACTAATTGTGTGATTATCGGTTTTGCATGATCTTGGTACCGAAATCTTCGTATTGAAACGAACTTTAACAGTTATGAAGACACCAAAAATTGATTCCTAGCAGAAGGGCCCCAAAAAGACAGATTACCAGAACCCACGAAATTTTCAGCATACACTAGATTTATTCAAGACTCAAAATAGATGATCAAACTTAATCCTTGCACATCAAACCAACACTTAACACATATAAAGAAGGCTGGAGATCCCTACCTCAAGTATCAAGACCAAGCTTTGAGCTCAAACCAAACCCTAGCCTCCAAATCCGAAATATGCCTCCACCGAGCTCTTCCCACGCGATCCGAGGGCCGAGGATGAAGATATGTGCGTGGGTTTTCAAGGATTGATGGTGGAGTAGCAAGAATTTGGTTGAGGGAGTGAGAGAGAGGAGACCGAGAGAAAGGGACAGGAGGGAGAGAGAGCTGGCGTTAAAAAAAGAAAAGGGGAAAGTGAAGTGTTCTCTTTGTGAGTGTTGATACATATAGCCCTAATGCACTAACACCCCTGTATTCAACAAACATCACATTATAATCCCCAACTCATACACCCTCACACATTAACAATATTTTGTTCAAAACTTAAATTCATATTTATTTATAGACCAATTGCATTATAAATACCAAAGATTAAATGATGAAATTACGGGTCTCTACAGATAGAGAAACAATGGCGTGGTGGTGGAGTAAATCGGTGGGAGAGAGAGAAGGGGAAAGTAGAGTTGAAGAGAATTTCTCTCTCCTGGTCCTGGTAAAGCCACGTATCCAGACTTAGGAAATGCGAAATGACAAAAATACCCAATTGATTAATACTACGGGGGCGTTTGGGAGGTTGATTATTGCATTTTCAACTTCTCCTTTTTTCATTTTAGTTGTTTGGCTGTCTCCTTTTAAAACTCATTAACAGAGAACACATTCTTCAATTTTTGGTTTAGAGAATAAAAGTCAAAAAGAGGCCAAGAGGTCCTTTTTGCATTATGCTATTTTCCCATTTTATGGTTAATTACCAAAATACCCTAACACTACTCCTGTATTTTCTAGTTTTAACCTCACATCTTAGCCACTCCTCACATCTGTGTGCCTCTACCGACACCAAAGAGAGCAATACAGAGAGAGAGAGAGAGGAGAAGAGGAGAAGCAGAAGGATCACCACACATCTCGTTGCCGGAAAACATTTGTGTGTCGCCGGACTTGATCTACACCACGACACCGTTCCACCCAGCATCGCCACCACTGATCGGCAATCAACCACCCCAAACATTGCCATCGAAAATCAGGATCCACCAAAATTATAGTGACCAAAACAACCAATTGCATGTCGATGAGGACTCAAACTCTTGCTGTACCCTCTCACTAGGATTCTCTAAAGACTAATGACCCAGTTTTATGAATTGGGGGTTTCCGATTTTTGACAAATTGATCTTTCTTAAACTGGATTTTCTTATGGAGTGGCTTTTGGATTCCAGATGTAGAAGATTTTTACCACTTATCTCAAATAGGCAGGATAGCATTAGAGATGGAAAATGTTTGAGAGAGGAAAACAGAGAGTGGAGGGGTACGGCAGTGCTAAAGGAAAGACAGATAACAAAGGACAACCTGGTAAAAAATCAACCAATAATTCATTTTCAACATTCATTTACCAAACACTGATACAATTTCAAAATACATTCTGCACATATCTCCCAAACACTTCTACTTTACTCAAAATACATTTCGATCATAATCCAAAAAACTAAAAAGCTGAAAATGAAAAGTCAAAAAGTAGACTCCCAAACACCCCCTACATGTCTTCCAATCGAGGAGCAAAATTGCCCGAATCAGCCAAAGATTGGCTAGCGAAATCTCCCCCAAACTGGTTCTTATTATAGAGGGAGGGGAAGGATATGTCAACTGCCTGCAAGAATGGAAAATTTGGCAAAACAAGGCCACAAACAGATGAGAAAACATTTTTCTCATATGGCAAAATATGTCAACTGCTTGCAACATTTTTCTTTTGAAACTCTTCCAATCCATACCATTAACATTACTTAGGGGTAGTTTCTCAAAAGTGATAAAAGTTTCTTTAATACATTGTGAAGGAAAAAAGTCCCTTCCGTGATGATAAAAGCATTTTTGGTACTTTTCTTCCTTTAGTATTTTTAGACCAAAAGGAAAACCACCCCTTAGTCGAGGTGTGCGTAAATTGATTTGAGAATTTGAGTTATAAAAAAAAAACACCACTTTCCAACACATAGACAACCACCACCACAACAATGAAACAGCTTAAATCCCAAACTCAAATGAGAAACCGAGTTTGTCAAGTTGGTTGTCTCATTTCTCTTCTCAGTAATGACCTAAGTTGGAGCCTCACAGGGAGCAGGTTTGGGGTTCAAGGCTATGGATAGCCTCTAAACCCCACGTTGACTAACATCCCGCTAACCCCCGCTGATGTATACCATATGACAAAAAAATAAATCCCAAACTCAAATAAGTTGACTGCAACATCCCCAGAGTGTTACAGAATCCAATTATAAGAGAGGTAGAAGAGAAAAGACAACAACTACCCAAATTTAAGCACCCAAGATAGGAAAATAATGAGCAACATCATCGCGGATTGCATGACCTCTACATACAAAGGTATAGCCTTGTTCATTAATTGGTGCCGCCATTCGCCCCTATTTGACAAAAGAAAATGCTCAAAGCTGCCACGGGGACAAATGTGAAGTAATGATCCGATTTGGGATGAAATTTACGTCAAAAATCTTCGTTACGTACCTTAATTTCCATCCAAGAGATGGTTTTATGCTTGCATTGTAAAATATGTATCGGAAATTACCTCATCAAGACCACCATTCACGCTCTGGACTAGTTGATTGTACCTGAAATTTGAGTGGCACACAGAGAAGGGATCCTTGGATTTTTCAATTGACCCAAGGCATTTGGGATACCTCCTCCAGCGGATTGGCAGAGACACTAAAGTTTACAAGATAAGTAAGATTCTCAATTGACGGAGGAATTCCTCCGGTCAAATTGTTTATATTTACGAAGAGCGTAACGAGTCTCGGCATTGAATAAGTTTTTTTGGAACTCTCCAACTAGGCTATTTTGGTCGAGAAAAAGGTACTTGAGATTGGAGCAACGAGATAGGCTTGGTGGAATTTTCCCTTCAAAACCATTGACGACCAGATTTAGTTTCTGCAACCTGAAAAGATTTCCAAGTTCAGTTGGAATTTCACCTGTAAAAGTGTTGTTTCTGAGCCTAAGCTCCCGGAGAAAACTGAGGTTTCCGACATAAGGAGACAAAGAACCCGCTAGACAGGGACGGACCGAAGCGGGGGCCTGTGGGGGCACGTGCCCCCACTCAAACGCATGCTCTCGTTCAAAATTAAAATATTTTTTTGGTATAAATTAGCATAATTATGAAAACGTGCTAATATATAAACATAACACTTGCATATATCTCGAAAAAATACATACATAATTAGTTTTATGTCTGAATTTTATCATATGGTGTATTTATACTTGTTGCTTTATGAGCTATTTGTCTATTTTGAATTATTCTTTCTTGATTCTCTTTATTTTAACCGTCTGGGAGAAATATTGTAAAACAAAGTCATTAACAAAACTAGCTCGATCATTCTAAAACTCGTGGATGTTCATTTAAAACATACTTTAAATATTTTGTATGAGATTTTGTGCTCATTTTAACCTAATTTAACTTAAAGTACGCATTATAAACTTTTGTAGTCAGTAATACATGCCTTAATTTTGTAAAATCTTATTGTGGTTGACTACAAAAATAATTTTCACCATTATGATTAACAGGTGCCCCACTACACTATATTCCTGGATCCGTCCCTGCCGCTAGACCTCTGGACATGACGTCTATAACGGTGACTCGTTCATGTCGGCAACCGCATTTGACACCTTGCCAGTGGCAGAAATGGAGAGATTCAATCCATGAGCTCAAGGCATCTTGATATTGAGGGGAAATGTTTGACTTGATGGCCAATAATGCATGGCAATCAGTCTCGTTGATAGCAACATTGATAGCGTTAACAAGACTAAGGGATGTTGTTGTGTCATGATCAGAAAAGGATTTGATTGGAGGAATATGGCTAGGGGATGTATTAATGAGAGAGATTGGGTTAATAGACTCATCTTCAATTCAAGAATGTGGTTGAACTACAATTAATTTGTTCAGGAAAAAGTAAAATTAAATCATCACCGTGAATGGCTTAACAATAACAAGTGTTTTGGAGCTGATTGGGGAAGGATTAGTCTTCTTTACTTTAATAAAGTTGGCTTTAATTAATTAATTTGCTTTTCTCGTCTTTCTTCTCTATCCTCTTTTATGTGTTACCAAAAAAATTATATCACCGTGTTGATTATCGACAGTGTGATGACCAGTTTTTATAGTATACTTGCAAACAAACAGAAAGAAAAGAAAAAAAAAAAAGAGAGGCAAAGCTGTTTGTTTCTCAACCTTCCAATTTTTCATTTAGAATGATCAGGATTCTAATATTCTAAATGAATTTTGAAGAAAAGGTAAATAATTGTTTGTCGGGTATCCCTTTGGTATGAACCGCAGATATTGTAGAGCTTGTTGGGAAGAGCATTTATCAGAAAATTTATCTTGATTAGACATTGATAAGTATCAAAACAGGGTCTTTATATTTTAGAATAATCTTTGCGTTTGGTACCTTTCGATGTTTGATCGGATTTTAAACTTTCTAGATGCTATCTACTCATTTGGGGCTACTGGAGGTTTATTCAATCATTAACTTCAAGCCCTGAAATTAGCCGAGGCGCACGTAAAATGACTCGGACACCTGGTTATGAAAAGAAAAAAATGGGAGCCATAACCATTAACCACCGCTGACCAAATCTCTGTAAGCTTAGGTGATGCCTACTTAATTATTTTATTTGAGATACAAATAAAAAGTTCGTCAAATATAAAACATTTAATTGGCTTTCCTTCGTATTAAACTTGTTGTAGGGTGGTAAATTGAATCATGGTCCTAGAAGCACCATCTAATTAAGTTTTCATTCATGGCACATCATTATGGTTAAATTCTCATTCCGTGATTGTATATATGAATGTCCAATTATACCCTTCTTATTTTATTTTTGGATATGTATGCATGGTACATCCTTGTTATAAATGTCTCGTACTTAAAAGACAAAATTTATCATGAAGTTGTTAGAAACTGTCTTATTTGTATTCTAAATTTACCAAAAGATATATAGACTGATGTAACTTGGTAATATATAGTATATAAATTCACCACAACGTGAATTTACCAAGGATGTCTGAAAACTTCAGTAAAAAACATCATAATCTTTTTACAATTATATCCCATATCAATATGAAATATTCAAAGCTCGAGTTTAAGGAGTATTGATATTTCATTTTGGTTTCGTCTTTCTCCTCGATTTTTAAAAAAAAGCTCGGGTTCATATTTTTAATTTTTGAAAAAAAAAAACAAATAATTTTTCATCAAAAGTTACAAGAGCTATCATTCGTCTCATGAAATGTATCAAAAATGTATTAAAAAATGAACTCAAGTTAAAGAAATTCAAATAAGACGACACTAAACACAAAACAAATTAAAACACTTTTGTTTCAAACTTTTTCCATCTTTAGTGAACTTTTGGTTGTAAATTTTTACTTTTTACACTACTTTCGTGTAGACGAATAATTAATAATAAAAACATTTGTTGAAAACCTATATAAAAAAATTTCAGAAAAAGACGAAGGAAAAATACCAAAACAGTAACTTAGGAAGTGTCTTAGAGCATCCGCAATGGTACTAAGAGCATCCCCATTGTAATAAGCAAATGAGTGTGGATAAGCAAACTTAACAACAATACTCAAAAAATATCTCATATTATAATAAGCCAAATTACAAGTCTTTTAGCAAATAATCAAATTTCACTCATTCCATAATCAAACTTAACAACTTTTACCAATAACCAAAACTCAATAACCAAACTTAAAACTAAAAAACTCAAAAACACCCCACATTGAAATTGTCTTATCGAGTCGAATAATTTGGTGTGGTCGAGTGCGTGATTGAAACTCGTTTGCAATTGGACATAGGTGCATTGCATATTGTGGGGGTTTTTTTTGTTGGAAATATAAAAATTAACAATGTGGAGGTAGAGGTTATTAAGTTTGATTATGAACTAAATGGATAATTAAATGCTGACGTGGCACATTTTGATTATTGATTTTGATTATTTCCATTACGGATGCTCTAATCAAAATCAATAATCAAAATGTGCCACGTCAGCATTTGATTATCCATTTAATCCATAATCAAACTTAACAACCTCTACCTCCATATTGGTTATTTTTGTATCTCTAACCAAAAAAAATTCCATGATACACAATGTATAATTGTCCAATCGCAAACGAATTTTAATCACGCACCCGACCACACCAAATTATTCGTCTCGATGAGACGATTTCAATATGGAGTGTTTTTGAGTTATTGAGTTTTGAGTTTAATTGTTGAGTTTGGTTATTGAGTTTTAGTTATTGGTAAAAGTTGTTAAGTTTGGTTATGTAAGAGCATCTCCAGCCTTGACCCATTTTAAGACTCAAATTTAAAAATGGGGCAAAAATCACAAAAATCTCTTTCCAATTTTTGACCCAAACCCTTTCCCATTTTGAATTTTACCCATTTTTTTGCCCAAATATGAGACAACTTTTGTCTTAACCCATTTCTCCAATGGCTATTAGGGAGAGAGAGAAAGTGGGAGGAGGAGGGAGAGAGAGAACCTCGTCGGCAATGGCGGCAGGCTGAGAGCCGGCGGTCTAAGAGGTGATGCAGAAAGTGGCAATGGCGTTGTGACCTCTAAGCCGTCTTGGGTCCCCTAGAGCTGTCGTTATCTTCTGGCCTCCGATGATGATGATGAACGAGTTTCAGAATTGTTTTTTGTCGTTGTGTTCGTTCTGGGTTTTGTGTGAAAAAAATTTTGTGTTTGATTCCTGGGGGGAGAGAGACGGAGATGGAGAGAGAAAAATACCAGGTCTACTCATTTTGGATTTGATTGTTTTACCTTATTTACCATTATGCCATTAAGAATAAAATGTATATATATTTGGGTAAATTTTGGGTTTGATGGTTGAAGATGTGTCTACCCAAAATGAGTTTTTACCCAAAATTTGAGGAAAAATATGGGTGAATGCTGGAGATGCTCTAATGAATGAAATTTGGTTATTTACTAAAAGACTTGTAACTTTGATTATTATATTGTGGGGTGTTTTTTTAGCATTGTTGTTAAATTTTCTTATTCACATCCATTTGTTTATTACAATGCAAATGCTCTTAGAGCATCCACAGTGAAATAAGCAAAACAAAAAATTGTTAAAGTTAGCAATGTTGGATTAAAAAAGTGCTCATATTAAAATAACCAAACCTAACAACCTCTTAACAACTCATTAAATTTTGGCTCTTCAATAATCAAAGCTAGCAATATTTTATCAATAACCAAAATTTATCTCTTAATCAAGTACACCAACATTACACAAAAACCTTATCTCTCTCTCTCTCTCTCTCTCTCTCAACAATGTTTTCAAAAAAAATTTAAAAAAATTGTAACTTTGACTTTCAGATTTTTTTTTTTTTTTGTTTTTTTCAGAAACTTTTTTTTTTTTTTACAATACTCTTTTATAGAAAACTGTTTTTTACACAAAATCTATTTTTAAAAAACTATATTTATAGTTTTTAAAATTTCAAAACTATTTGTGTAACAACAATTCTTTCAAAATTGTATTTACAGTTTTTAAGTGAACAATGTGTTTTTTGAAAAATTATTTTTGGTTTCGAAAAACTCTTTTTTTTTTTTGAACTGTTTCTAACATAAACTGTTTTTTTTTTTCCCTTCAAAAATCGTTTTTTCAAAAAATATGCGTGAAATGAAGGGAAAAAGTTTGGAGGGCCCATTGGTTTTGATTATGGGCAAAAAATAAACAATGTGGGATTTGACATTGCTAACTTTAGCAACCTTTAAATGGATAATCAAAATCTAATGTGACATATTTTGATTATTCACATTTGCTTATTTCATGCTGATGCTCTTATTATGGACTGCTAATTTGCAAACTTCCGTCTCATTGGTGCGACTTCCAAGTCTTTATTAATTAATTTTTTGCTAAGTAAGTTTTTATTAATTAATTCTTTTGCTAAGTAAGTCTTTATTAGTAATTATTAGTACGCGTTGAAGTTGACTGAAATATATAGTGGCAGACATTGTATATTACGAGTAAATCTGTAAATGGGGTTAATGCGAAAAGTTATATCAATTGGCATTAGCTCACTTCTGTATCTTAGGGGCGACTATTCGCAGCCCCGTATTTTCTCTCATAGTCCGTTAAAAATTTTTAATTATACTCGACAGTTAGTCACTGAAATTGAAATACATTTTCAGTATAAAATTACCGAAATATAATATTTTTTTCAACAGCTATTTACCGAAAATGTATGTTCGGTAGTTGTTTACCGAAGGTTGAACATACTTTAGACATGTAGTTACCGAAATATAATCTTGTTTTCAACAGTTATTTACCGAAATGTTATGTATGATTTCAACAATTATTTACCAAAATGTAATGGGCTAAGGGAGAAAATACGAGGCTGCGAATAGTCGCTCCCGTATCCTATCTCAGTACCTGTACCTGAGCCCACGGGTAGGTACTTATATTATTAAGGGAAAATTTCACTCAGACCCTTGAGGTATCTGAAAATGACAGAAGGTACCCCTCAGTTTTTAAAAATGACAGAGACCTCCCTTATTTCACAGTTTGGGTTTCATTCCATTAGTTCCGCTAGTGAGATGGACGGAAAAGGTATGAAAAATGAAATCTTCAATTTTATTTAGTTTTACAGCTATTTTAGGACTCTCATTGAAAGTCTTAGAGCCAAAAATTAATTATGATCATTTAGGATAAAATGATAAGAAAAGTAAGATTTTCGCACCGATTCAAACGAAATGAAAATTGGAGTACTTAAGTATCTGCTATTTGATTCTATGACTCTCCTATGGCTCTCATTGAAAGCCATAGAGTCAAAAATTAATTATGATAATTTAGGATAAAATGATTAAAAAATTAAAATCTTCGCACCGATTCAAACGGATTAAAAATTAGAGCATTTAAATTTTTGCCCTTCATTTGGTTTTGGGACTCTCAATGAAGAGCAAATACTTAAGTGCTCCAATTTTCAATCTATTTGAATCAGTGCGAAGATCTCATTTTTCTGATTATTTTATCCTAAAGTGTCATAATTAATTTTTGGTTCTAAGATTTTCAATGAGAGCCCTAAGTTAGTCGTAGAACTAAACTAAAAGGAGTTACTTAAGTGCTCAAAGTTTCAATCCGTTTGAATTGATGCGAAAATCTTATTTTTCTGATTATTTTATCCTAAAGGGTTATAATTAATTTTTTGCTATAGGGCTTTCAATAAGAGCCCTAAGAGAATCGTAGAACCAAATGAAGAGCAGATACTTAAGTGCTCCAATTTTTAATTCGTTTGAATCGATGTGAAGATTTTTATTTTTTTATCATTTTATCCTAAACGGTCATAGTTAATTTTAGGTTCTAAGGCTTTCAATGAAAGCCCTGAGTCTGAGAGAGCCATAGAACCAAATGAAGAAAAGATACTTAAGTGCTCCAATTTTCAATCCATTTAAATTGGTGGAAAGATCTTATTTTTCTGATCATTTTGTCATAAATGATCATAATTAATTTTTTGCTATAGGACTTTCAATGAGAGTCCTAAGGGAGTCATATAACGAAATGAATAGCAGATACTTAAGTAATTCAATTTTCAATCTGTTTGAATCGGTACAAAGATTTTATTTTTCTGATCATTTTATCCTAAAGAGTCATAATTAATTTTTGGCTCTAGGGCTTTCGATGAGAGCCCCAAAAGAGCCTTAAAACTAAATGAAATTTAAGATTTCATTTTCCGTTCGTCTCACTAGCGGAACTAACGGAATGAAACCCAAACTTTGAAATAGGAGAGATCTCTGTCATTTTTCAAAATTGAGGGGTACTTTCCATCATTGTGAGATACCTCAGGTGTCACGCCCTCGATTTTCAACGTAAATAAATAATACATTTCGATAAAGATTTCTCGCATATCATAAATAAATACCCAAAAGAGTTTCCACCTGTTTAAGTTTACATACCAACCCCCAAGATTTAAGGAATTACAACCTTGGCACACCAGCCACGGAATAAACTTATGTACGAGTACAAATCTGTTTAGAATATTACAAATATTTTAGAAAAAGGGGATTCAAGAATACTTGGTTACAGACCCATCTTAAATTCAAAGAAAGTCAATTACTTAGATGGTTAAGTAACTAAAACGGTTAGCTTCCAAAAAAAATATCCTTCACACCCAAGCATACGAATGCATGCGAATTACTGACTGGCACTTGAACCTGAAAAGAAAGATTAGGTTGAGCTACACTAGCCCAGTAGAAAAATCTTTACCAACTTTATATGAAAACATGGTGATATGTGCAAAGAAAGGAAAACAAGAGGAAATAGCCCAAACAATGAATACAACCAACTCATGGTTATGCCACTCACTCAAGGAAATCGTTCTAAGATATGCTATAATCACATTATACCATATAGCTCGCAATACTCAAGCAATTCAACCACCTCGACACGACTCACTAACACCAATTTCCACCCCTTGCGTTGCCGTATAACACCACGAGGATTACAGTGTTACCACCCCATGCGTCTCGGCATTCCCCAACACTTGGGTCTCCGTATTACCACCTCTTGTGTTACGTAACCCACCTAAGTCTTCATGTTACCACCCCTTGCGTTATGAGACTTCCTAAACCACCTCTGACTCAAACAACAAGTTCTCCCTCTATGCGCAAGTCAAGACTTTTCCAAGGTCATATTCATACCTAGAACATCTTACAATATGCCAACCATGTCACAAACATGCCACAAACGTTCACAAGTAATCAATCAATCACAAATTGCATAAACATTCACAAGTGCCAACAATGGATAGAAAGTATTTAAATGAAATTTCAACTAAGCAATTCCTTATTCATTACTCACTAACAGGAGGCCAATGGGTCAAGAATATCATCCACTAATCGTAGGAAGTCATAATGACAAAACAACAATCAAAGGAGTAGCCAACAGATGTTGGAAGGCTGATATACCCTCACTCTAACAGTCATAACTTTCTGTGTACTTGGATTCTTTAGGTAATTTTGATGGCAATGAAAAGCTAACTTCAAGACCTTCGAATCGATATAAAGTTTGCATGAATTGAACATCGGACGAGAAAGTTATGACTATTTGAAGTTGGGCTGAAATTCGAAAGACGAGTAGAAAATTCCAGAGAGGGGAGGGATCGATCCCCCCATCACCAGGGATCGATCCCTGGGCTTGCTGGACCAGAAATGAAATGGGGGATCGATCCCTACACGATTTTGGGCGATTTCTGCAGATTTCGACAGCTTTCGACACGAACGAAGGGAGGCGATCAAGGCTCGATTCTCATATTATATCAACATATAAACACATAAAAGAGGTAAAGAAGTCCCTACCTCGCGATGAACACCAAGATCTACGAGATTTGAGTAAGCCCTAGCCTTTTTGAACTTCAAAATCAAAGAAAACCCTTCTCCAAGCTTGACCCAAGGATTTCCGAGCTTAAGAACGTGGATGCAAGGCCGGAGGGAGGTTGATTCTTGGAGATCTTGAGAGATGGAGTGGAGTTTTGTGTAAGATGAAAGGAGAGAGAGAAGGCCAGCTAATGAGAGAGGGAGAACGGATGAGAGAGAGATATTTGGGGATGAAATAATCCCCTACACATACACACCCACTATTTATACTCCTACATTTCCAAATCACACAAACACTCCCTCAATTCTCAATTCATTCACTTCAATCCCCAATCTAATTAGCCACCAAATAAACCACAATTTTCCGATTAGACATTCAACAAGTATATTAATAATTAAGGATTTTTCGGGTCTCTACATCAGGGGGTTGGAGTGAAATTTGCCCTATTATTAATAATAATTTTAGTTTGATTTAATAAAAAATCGGTTGGATTTGATAAAAAAAAAACCCGATTATTTTATATTTTTATTTCTCAATTTCTTTCATACCAAATCAAATCTAACCGAGCCTCATGTCCAAATCAATTGGGGTTGGTACATAAATCTTTTTTATTCATTGAGCTCTGTCTAATGTCATTTGTTCACTCAAACCCAGAAGGCTCGTGACAATTGAAGTAGCCTACAGAAAAAAATAAAATAATTAGAATACTTTAACAGTAGTAGGCTAGCTAGAATCATTTCATTGTCCAAATGTAATGTATTAGAAAACAAAAACTTTATAATATAGTAATAAGTATACGTTCCGATGAAAATATATTTCTACTAAGCCGACCCCCCAGGGTCAAAATCCTGATTTTGCCACTGGTAGCCCCTCTAAACTTATTTTTGTTAGTACCAACAGAGTTTTAATGTTACTAATCCGCAAGGTTCAAAATGTAATGGTAATTTCCACAAGTCAATTAAAAAGGATTAAGGTGATTTTGAGAAGTCACACCGCCTAGCTTTTATGCTTGGGGAGAAGTGCCCCTCTCCCTCCTCCCCCGGGCTCATCCTCCTCCATCCGCTCTCCCTTCTCTGCTCTCCTCTTTCTTCCCCCTCTTCCCTTTGATTTTTTTCTTTTCGTTTTCTCCTCCCTCAGATCTGACCCTTTCGGCCACTTTATTTAACGTCTTCATTTAAAATAATCCCGCGGCTCTCCGAACCCAACTTTTGACACTCAACTGGTTGCATAGGACCTCTAGAACTCTTATTCAGGTCATGTTAATTATTTTAATATTTTTACCTAATTAATGTATTTAATTAGTTTTTAATCAATTTAATTACTTATAAATAATTAATGAGAGCCTAGAAAAATATTTTTTTAAATTCTTTTAAAAGGTTCTTACTTATTATCATCATGGCCATACAAGACTAAGGGCAACGGTCCATTCATAAAAGGTTGAGTGATTGCTTTGCTTGTAATTTGTCTTAATTATTATTCATTTTAATTACATATTGCACCGATACTTGATTTTAAATGCTAGATTGGACCTTAGAGACATGGGATGGTATGCGAATAGAATTCACCTAGACGATGCTAGGTAATGGATGAATTAGAAAGTTTTATTTTTAGATTGCCTGCAGGCGTGATTTTGAGATATGATGAGATTTGTGATGAGATTGAAATTGGCGGGAGTCCAGTGATGATTGTGAAGTGGTATATAAGATAGGTGAACCCTAGTTGTGATTCAGGCATGATAAGCTTTCCCTTTGTTGTAGTAATTGGAGTGCACACTTGGTATATAACTTAGGTGTATCTGCGACAGCAAAGGGAAGAGACCTCATGAGACCGAGCATGGCTAGCGGTTGGGGGAAAAAAGATCTCGCGGAGAGATCTTAGATTTCACATTAGAATAATGAATAGTAATAAATTAGTGTTTGTAAATTCTTATTTTGCTTTTCACATTATTATTATCATTTTGCTTGCTAACTGTAAAGTAAGATGGGTAGTTGGGTTGAATTATACTATGGGGTGAACTCTATCACTCAGGTACGGATTGCCAGGCTTCCGTGCCAGATTTTGCAGAAAATCAAGACGAGACACAGAATCCCGAAGGTGAGCAATTTTATACAGAGGAGAATCCAGAGGTGGGAGTCGAGCCAAAATACGCTTGGGATCCATATCAAACCTAGAAGACGGCTCGATTATTTTGTCTAGTTTATTACCACAAAGACTATTTTCAGTATTTCTACAATGATTTGTAATTGATGAATCTTTAGGATGAATTATCTGTTTTGGATTTTGAATTTAATTTAAATAATTTTCAAAAATTAATATTTAATGCTTCCGATTTTATTCCAAAAAATCGAGGCGTAGCAACTTGGGATCAGAGCATAGGTTCAAACCCTCAGTCTTGGGTAGTTTGGGTAGATCACATCAGATTGAGTATTTCGCTACAAGTTTAAAATGACACTGTTTGAAATATACCGAAACCTAACGATAAATATATTTTTCTTGCTTTTATAGATGGACCCCACATTTGTAGACCAACTAGCCGATAAATGGACCAGATTGCAAGACTTCTTGGAAAACATCGTAGGATCCAACTTCTCGTTCTGAGACCCTTACGTACCTACTGAGTTCCCAATTATGTATGCTCAGTATCAACAGCTGATGGCGAATCTGCCAAACCAGAGGGAAGTATACATGGCTCAGCATCCAAGCCCATGGAGAAGGGCTAATCTCGAGAAGGAAATTCTAGACATTCTAGAAAGCATACCAGGCTTTGATATCAGGAGCGAACCCTATTACTCACATTATAGGGATATGGATAACCAACCCTCGATTCCTACCCCAGACCAGCACCATAATCCTTCCAATACTCAGAAAGAGGATGAGGTGGCCCAGCTAACTGCGGAAGTAGAAAACCTAAGCGCATTCATGATAGCCACCCCAGATTTTCCAATGGGAGATGACTATTTGGCAGGAATGTTCCCTACCCTCTATCGGATGAGACAGGCTCACCAAAGGATTACAGCTCTCGCCGACGCCGTCACCCGCTCCACCGTTGAAGATCTCAAGATACGAGGCATACTAGCCTACATCCTTGGAGTAGAAGTGGGACTGCGAGGGAATCCCGAAGAACCCCCTGAAGAAGAGAGAGATCCCGAAGAACCCCCTGAGGAAGAGGGAGATCCCGAGGAACCCCCCGAGGAGGAGGAAGACCCAGAAGAGCCTCCATTTCTAGGATCAAACCACGACTACCGTTTGGGCCCTTAGTAGCCAGAGCAGAAGGAGCCAATAGTACCAGAGGACGAACAGGTACAGAAACAGGATGAAGAGATGGGCAATGCTGAACCAGAATTGGAAGAAGATGCTGAAAATAGCAGTGACAGTGACGATGGATTTTTGGCAGAACCGAAGATGGATGATTATGGCTGGCTCTTACCCATAGATGCACCAAGAGATATGGATGCCGAGCTGCAGTTGTGGCTGACAAACCAACGGCTCGAAATGCAGGAACCTTTACCTTCTCCAGCTCCCGTACCAATGGAAGAATCAGACAGTGAGTGTGAAGTCATAGATGTCGACCCTCCACCTCATCCTAAGATGGCTCGACCCGCAGGAATTCCATGGTTAGGACACCATTCCGACTATGGTCCAAACACTTGGGTCTATATACAGCTAGAACCGCTATACCCTTGCCCATTTAAGATCAGGGCACAATCAGCTTACCTAGCCCCATGCTATAATGGATATTATCTCATTGCTGTACTCCAAGGATTTCAGGAACACTACACCGACCGCATCCATTACTCATGAGTCGCAAGGTCCCACCCCGAGCAAGAGCATCGTATCGTTACAGAGAATGCCGACTTCACCGATCACGTCACCTATACAGAGATACCCATCCGTCTAGAACCTTATAACTACCCAAACCCCAACGAAGGACAGCAGAAACCACTATGGCGAGTAACATGGCATTGCTACGGGCTCACAGAGGACACCATCGAAAAGCAGAGTCTTCTAGAAGAGCATTTTTCAATGCTTTTCGATTGATCAATTTCTTTAGCACCCACTAGTTATTCATGCGCAGTACATTTTTATTTTTATTTTGTTTTATGTTTTATTTCTGTCTAGGAAAACAATTGTGGTAGTGGAAATTATCTTGACTTTTAGTAGCTACACATTTGAGTAATATGTTTTGACATGAATGATGTGTTTGATTCGTTTTGTTAATAAAAGAAAAGTTTCTTATGAGGTTCTGCTTCCATGAATATAATAAATATACAAATATATATGTTCTTATAATAAACCCCCCTTAATAAATTATAACATAACGGTATCTAGATGGAAGAAACGAGAGACAACTGGAATAACGAGCAAAACAATGGATAAAATGGAGCCCCTCAACTCAACAACCAAATTGGGACTAGCGAACTAGTCCAACTCATGCAAGCATTCATTGCCGTTGCGACTACAAATAACCAGAACCAGCGCGGAGCCTTGCACACACCTCGAGGACCAATGACCAGAAGTCAGGCACTGAATGAATTCTGCAAGCGTTGCCCTCCCTACTTTCAAGGAGAACCTAACCCCATAGCTGCGGAAGCTTGGTTGGAAGAAATCAAGAAAATTCTTGAAACCCTAGACATTCAAGAAGCCAGCAATCGAATTGCTCTAGTCACCTATCAGATGCAAGGTGAAGCTCAACATTGGTGGAACCTGATGAAGAACACCCATGATGTGGGAACAATGACTTGGGAAAGGTTCGAGGAAATTTTCCTTGACAAGTACTTTCCAACACCTGTCAAACAAGCACTGGCCTTGCAATTCATGAACCTCGAGCAGGGCACAATGACCGTGACCTAGTACGCAGCACGATTTGAAGAATTGTCTCGCTATGGCACAACAATCATACCTACTGATGACGACAAGGCAAAAAAATTTGAGTGGGGACTCAATGAGACACGCCGAGCAGTAGTGGCACAGACACTTCCCACCTACTCACAAGTGGTGCAATGCGCACTTAAGATGGAGAGAAAAAACGTGGATTTCAAGACAAGGCGTGAGTAGAAGAAGGCAATACCTGCAGTTGGAGGACCCATCCGCACCAACCCTAACAACAGGGGTACCCCAACCTCTCAACCCTATCACCAAAACTACCCTCGCCTGCAACCGTTACAATCCAACCCAGCTTGGAGAAACCCCAATCCAGGGTTCAATCGAAACCCTAACCCTAATCCGAACCAGATCCAAGCACCGAACCGAGGCCCAAACCCTAACCTTGGACCAAACCGCAACCTCCTTCCCCAGAATAAAAACCTAGACCACCGCTGTTATTACTGCCTAGAGGAGGGACATATCAAGAGGAATTGTCCTAGGTTGAACGGCGTTGGAAACTATGGAGGACCGCCGCAAAATCAGGTTAGGACGCTGGACTTGGAAATCAGAATCAGAATCAAGCTAGGCCGGTTTGGAATGGTAACCAACCCGGAGGACAAAACCAGCTTCGTGGTGGGTGGAACCAACCGCCAACTCGCCCTTTTCAGAACAGAGGATCAAACGGGCCAATCCAGCCCAATGCTGGAAGGGTGTTTGCACTGCAAGGAACAGAAGAGGAGATGGACCCTGCAGTAATCCAAGGTACCCTCACTCTTTATACTACATGCGTTCAAGCACTATTTGATTCTGGAGCTTCGCATTCATTCGTATCTGCCGCATGTGTATCTACCATTGGATAAAAAACTGAACCTTTAAAGACAACTATGCATGTGACCTCACCATTAGGGGGTAAGATTTCGGTAGTACTAATTTGTAAAGGGTGCAAACTAGAAGTATCGAACTTGCGGTTAACATGCGACTTACGAGTAATCGAAATAACGGACTTTGACGTCATACTCGGAATGGACTGGTTGACTGCGCACCGAGATGTCATAGACTGCCATCGAAAGATGGTGATAGCCCATTCACCAGATGGAACGAGTTTTAAGTTTAAAGGGGATAGACAAGACCCTTCTGCACCCCACGCGCACAAAACGAAGTGGCATAGGAAGCTCGCTAGATGGTTAGCGAGTCTTAAATTGGAAGAAACAGACCGAATGGAGTTGGACCTCCCTCACGTTGTCTGCGAGTACGAGGACGTATTCCCAGAGGAATTACCAGGACTACCGCCGCCAAGGGAATTGGATTTCACCATCGAGCTACAACCTGACACGGCCCCAATCTCAATGGCCCCGTATCGAATGGCTCCAGCAGAACTACGAGAGTTGAAAACACAACTACAGAAACTTTTAGAGAAGGGTTTTATCCGACCTAGTACCTCACCATGGGGAGCTCCAACGCTATTCGTCAAAAAGAAAGAAGGAACGCTTCGACTTTGTATCAACTACCGCTAACTCAACAAAGTCACCATCAAGAACCGATATCTTCTACCGAGAATAGACCACTTGTTCGACCAACTGAGAGGGTCGACTTGTTTCTCGAAGATTGATCTAAGATCTGGATATCACCAATTGCGAATCCGGGATTGTGACATACTTAAGACGGCGTTCCGCACGAGTTACGGACACTACGAGTTCATAGTCATGCCGTTCGATCTTACCAATGCTCTTACTGTTTTCATGTGCCTGATGAACCAAATTTTCACGCTGTACTTGGACAAATTTATGGTAGTGTTCATCGATGACATCCTTGTATACTCTCCAACGGAGAAAGAACACGAAGACCACTTGAGAATTGTCCTCCAAGTACTTCGAGACAACCATTTGTATGCGAAGGCCAGCAAATGTGAATTCTAGATGAAAGAAGTCAAATTCTTGGGACACGTGGTGTCAGAGAAAGGAATCTCAATCGACGACAACAAAGTAGAAGCAATCATGGACTGGAAAAGACCTTCTACGGTATTCGAGATTAGAAGTTTCTTGGGATTAACCGGCTACTACAGAAGATTCATTCAGGATTTCTCCATCTTGGGAAAACCATTGACGCGACTGACCCAAAAAGGGGTTAAGTTTGAATGGAACGAAGCATGTGAGAGATCCTTCCAAGAACTTAAGAAGAGGTTGACTAGTGCTCCTATATTGATCATACCCGAACGAGACGTAGGGTATACCGTGTACTGCGACGCATCCAAAGATGGATTGGGAGCTGTACTCATGCAAAATGGAAAAGTCGTTGCTTACGGATCCCGACAGTTGAGGCCGCATGAAAGGAACTATCCAACTCACGATTTGGAACTGGCAGCAGTGGTACACGATCTATACGGAGAGCAATTCGAGGTATTTACGGACCACAAAAGTTTGAAATATTTGTTTACCCAGAAAGAGCTAAACATGAGGCAAAGGAGATGGGTGGAATACTTGAAGGATTTCAACTTCACAATGTCCTATCATCCTGGAAAGGCAAACGTAGTCGCTGATGCGCTGAGTCGCAAGAACCGAGGACAAGTGGCTAGTTTAGCTATAAGAGAATGGAAAATGATGGAAGACCTTAACAGCTTTAAATTGCAACCAACCGCAGAAGGCACTGACGCGTGTCTCTTCGCCATAGTCGCAACTCCAGCCTTACACCGAGAAATTCTTTTAGCCCAAACCTTTGAACAAGAATACGACTTTATCCGACATCAATTCTCAATTGGGAAAGCAGCAGCCGGGTAGGAGATCCACGCTGATAAGAGCCTTCGCTTCCAGGGAAGAATTTTTGTACCAGACATCGGTACCCTCCGGAAAGCAGTACTTAAGGAATTCCACCATTCCAATTTCGCCGTCCACCCAGGGAGCACCAAGATGTACCAAGACCTCCGCCGACAGTACTGGTGGGCTGGAATCAAGAAGGACGTGGCCAAATACGTTTCAACATGCCTCACCTGCCAACAAGTAAAAGCGAAACACCAGAAGCCCGGCGGAACCCTACAACCCTTGCCTATACCCGGATGGAAGTGGGAACATATCGCCATGGATTTTGTGACAGGACTACCTAGGTCTCTGCAATCAAACACCACCATTTTAGGTGATAGTCGATCGTTTAACCAAATCCACCCACTTTTTACCCATGAAGATGACGGACCCAATGGACTCTCTCAGCAGACTCTACATCTGAGAAATCGTGCGATTACACGGTGTACCCGTATCCATTGTGAGTGATCGGATTCACGATTCACTACGACCTTTTGAAATAGCCTACAGAAAGCATTGGGAACTGACCTTCATCTCAGCACCACATTTCACCCACAGACGGACGGACAATCCGAAAGAACAATCCAAATTTTAGAAGACATGCTCCGTGCCTGTGCTTTGGACTTTAAGGGAAGTTGGGAACGACACCTACCCTTAGTCGAGTTCGCCTATAACAACGGCTATCAATCCAGCATAGACATGGCACCATACGAAGCTCCGAATCTATTTCCTCCTAAAGGTACACTCAAATTTCAAGGACGAAATTTTGTCAAGAGGGATAGGTTGTAACAACCCGTAATTTTTTAACAATAATAATAATATTTAAAAAGCATTATTCTTAATAATAAAATTCTCTCCTTAATGGATATATACAATTATAATTACATTATCCTAATTACCTTATTTTTTTAGTTTTATTTTTTTTATTTCTTTCTTTACAATTTGCATGCATGCACAAATACAAACTCCTTTCATCTCTTTCTTTCCTACTCAGTCTCTACTTCCTCCCTGACCATTTATTCGTCCCCATCTCGTTCCATCTTAAAGCCCAAGAGGTAGAGTTTTTATTAAATTCAATTTCATCACCCTCTTTAAAATTCGCCAATAAATACCCCATCACTCCGAGCCTAGGGCATACCACAATATTTCTCATGCATCACCAAGCCATGGAGTTTTAGAGAGAGAAAGAAAGAGAGAGAAAAATGGGTTTTGTACCAAGACCCAACCGAAATCCAATTCGATCGTTCCAAACTCTTCCCACAACTCCTAGCATCACCAAGCATCGTCCAATTTGGTCCCAAAGTCTCCCTACCAAAGAACCCGAAGTCTTCTTCCCCAAAATTCAAGATTCGTTTTTAAATCAATTCGATCCGATTCAAGGTATTATAATCCATTCCAATCTCTTCTCTAAGTATATTAAGTGTTTATATGCTTGACCCTATGCCCCGAACGATCGCATGCATCGAAACTAAGCCAAAACAATCAAAAAAACGAAATCTGACATGGAGTTTGCGGCCGCAACCTTCGGGTTTCTCCAGCCGCAAGAACCAGGTCTCTGACCTTGCGGGCAGCAAGGTCAACCCGGTCAGACCTTGCAGTGGGTACAGTTTTAGTTCGAATCGACTTTTTGACATCTCGAACACCATTTTTGACACCCGGACTATTTTTCCTAGACTTTTCACACCTCAAAGATCATAACTTGTTAAGATCATTTTTTTATTTAATTATCTATTTATTAAATTATTTACTCCCTCCGTCCCAAAATGGATGACAATTTTTAAAACTCGTGTCATTTTTCATCGCTTATATCTTTCAATCTATAATATTTTTCATGAGTTTGAAAACTTTGTATAATAGAACTAATCAAGAACCATCAAACAAGATCCATATTGCATATATTTTGAGATCCATATTGAAAGATATAAGTAATTGAAATTGGCACAGATATCAAAAATTGACATCCAATTTGGGACGGAGGGAGTATTAGTTATCTATCAAAGTTTATAAACGAAAAATCTTTACAACCTTCCAAACAACATTTTAACATCCAAATTATTTTTTTCTAGACTCCTTGCATCTCAAAGATGATATCTTGTTAATTTAATATTTTTTATTTAATTTACTATTTATTGTTATTTTATTAGTGTTTCCAATCAAAATTACCTTACGACCTTATAAACCATATTATTAATGCTCGAGTAATTTTATTTAGACTCCTTACATTCCAAAGATGAAACTTTGTTAACCTCAATATATTTTAATTTATAAATTATTTATTATCTATTTACTTCACTTTCGACCACTTTATTTAACGTCTTCATTTAAAATAATCCTGCGGCTCTCCGAACCCAACTTTTGACACTCAACTGGTTGCATAGGATCTCTAGGACTCTTATTCAGGTCATGTTAATTATTTTAATATTTTTACCTAATTAATGTATTTAATTATTTTTTAATCAATCTAATTACTTATAAATAATTAATGAGAGCCTAGAAAAATATTTTTTTAAATTCTTTTAAAAGGTTCTTACTTATTATCATCATGGCCATACAAGACTAAGGGCAACGGCCCGTTCATAAAAGGTTGAGTGATTGTTCTGCTTGTAATTTGTCTTAATTATTATTCGTTTTAATCGCATATTGCACCGATACTTGATTTGAAATGCTAGATTGGACCCTAGAGATATGGGATGGTATGCGAATAGAATTCACCTAGACGATGCTAGATAATGGATGAATTGAAAAGTTTTATTTTTAGATTGCCTGCAGGCGTGATTTTGAGATATGATTAGATTTGTGATGAGATTGAAATTGGCAGGAGTCCAGTGATTAATTGATAGACTGGCGGGAGTCTAGTGATGATTGTGAAGTAATTTGTGAAGTGGTATATAAGATAAGTGAATCCTAGTTGTGATTCAGGCATGATAAGCTTTCCCTTTGTTGTAGTAATTAGGGTGCACACTTAGTATATAACTTAGGTGTATCTGCGACAGCAAAGGAAAGTAATCTCATGGGACCGAGCATGGCTAGCGGTTGGGAGAGGAAAGATCTCGCGGAGAGATCTTAGATTTCACATTAGAATAATGAATAGTAATAAATTGGTGTTTGTACATCATTATTTTGCTTTTCACATTATTATTATGTTGCTTGCTAATTGTAAAGTAAGAGCGGTAGTTGGGTTGGATTATGTTATGGGGTGAACTCTATCACTCAGGTACGGATTGCCTGGCTTTCGTGCCAGATTTTGCAGAAAATCAAGAAGAGACACAGAATCCCGAAGGTGAGCAGTTTTATGCAGAGGAGAATCCAGAGGTGGGAGTCAAGCCAGAATACGCTTGGGATCCGTATCAAATCTAGAAGACAGCTCGATTATTTTGTCTAGTTTATTGCCACAAAGACTATTTTTAGTATTTCTACAATGGTTTGTAATTGATGAATCTTTAGGATGAATTATCCGTTTTGGATTTTGAATTTAATTTAAATAATTTTCAAAAATTAATATTTAATGCTTCCGATTTTATTCCAAAAAATCGGGGCGTTACACCACGTGTCATTAATAGTTATGAATCCCAAATTATCCGTTTTCATAAAAATCATGGCAATTTTAAATTTTCTTTTTTTTCTTCACGTGGTTCGAAATCCTTGTAAACATTGTACTATATTTGCAACATATTAAATGCACATGCGAAACAATAAGTTCTGCCATTAAGCCAAAACAAAGCACGCATGCTTCTCATCCGAAAATTCAAGTAAGGCATATACAAGACTCACCGAGACTAGCGTGCCGAGCAAACTTGTCAAACGTGCGAGCTACTAGTCGCCGATGCTCGGACCTAAACACATCAAACCAAACCTATTAAGGTTATGATACGTCACACACAAGTACACAAGTACGTTAAGCAACAAGAAATTTATCAATAACGTGTAAGGCTCGAGCTATACGGTATGGTTTATAAACAGAGCAGTCCTAGAAACCGATGAAAACCCATCTCTATTTAACTCAGAAATTTATGTAATCTTACGGGGACAGACAAAGATGTTAGGAAGACAAGTCGAGAACACGAAGTCTAGAAATGCCCAGAAGTAGGGTGAAAACTAAACACACCAAATCTGGTCAGAATTGGACCAGGATGGAAAACGGATGAATTCGAGATGCAGATTCTGAGTGTTATTTTCTGTTCATATTTTTCCTACATAGTAGATTCAAAATAGAAACTTTTGGGGAAAGAATCAACCAAAACGGAGTTTTATAAAGTCCTAGGGAAATTTCAAAATTAAAGATGACTGATCGCCGGACAGGTACCTATCGTCCAGACTTGTTCTGGTCTTCAAACAGAGAGGGGAAAAAATGACTCCATTAATGGGAGTTTTCAAGCTAAGTCTAAAGTTTACTCAAAGAAAGATATTAAGGCATCACAATATAATAATATACGATGATAAACACAAGATTTAGAAGAGTATTAACAACTTACCAAAGTGGGAATGAAAAACGGAAGAACTGAGGTTGAAATTTGAGGGAAAAGGGATGGCTATACAACTAGTTTAGGATACGATTTGGTTCCTCCTTGTGGAGGCTTCGGTAATTGTCTCGGTAATATAACCGGACCACCATCAACCGAGGCCTCATATTGACATGGGCCTGTGTATATCTTTCTGATTACTCGCTCGGCGTCAAGTCTCCTGTTTCCACTTCGGTTAGTTACCGAGGTGTGCATTCCGTTTGGGATTTTTGGCAGAATGCAGCATAGCAGGAGGGGACCATGAGCAATACGTGGCGAAAAGGATCATCTGCCCATGTGCTTCGTAACCGTCTTATCCCGTGGCATCATCTATGATGTCACCAAGGGCGGTTACCTAAGCGTGACCTCCACGCACTGGCTTGGAGCCCAAGTTAACCTAGGTCTATAAATACAAAGGGATATTCATCTTTGAAGGGTATGCCATCTGATCCTAACCCTAGACCTAAAAACACCTCTCCTTACATCTAACTTGATCGTCGGAGGGTCACTAGGCTATTCCAGCCTTAGTGACTTGTTGCAGGGTCAGCAGCGGAGAAACGGAGTAGCGGAAGTGAAGTACTGAGTTCAGGCGAAGGTCCCATCTCCTAAATCGAACCCCTACACTCCTGACTGTGGTAGTTGACAAAACTACAAAATATCAAAATGTACCAAAGACATATAATGCTTAACCTCTGTAACTAATTAAAACAACTCGTACTAATTTAATCAATCCAAACGCGGTTGGGTCCCCATATTGCGTATGCTGGCTCGGACACCCTGAGTTATCAACAATGTCTAGCTATCAATGTTGCCCTAGAAAAATAAAACCGTGGAAGATTGAAGCCAATATCAGAGAAAAGGAAAAGGTTCAAAACCATAAAAGAACGAATTTACAAAATATTGAGTAATATCTTCAACTACTTACCTTCAAAATATTGTTCTTGACCAAATGAAGCTCATGGAGTGCAATATTTAAGTTCATTCGGTCTTTTGGGGACTCTGCAGAGCATGCTAGTCCTATCTTGATGAGGGAGATCAAATTTTTCATCATTTTGTTGCTATCTGTCTCCTCGGTTAAGAGCATAGGGTCTACAATCTCCATCACACGTTGAGACAAGGCAATCCTTGCAAAGTTATGAAGATTAAGGTCTGCCTCAAGCAGTTTGTCAGTAGGTCTCTTCCTTGTTATCATCTCCAACAACAAGATACCATAACTATAAACATCTCCACTAGTTGACATCTTGCTTCCGAGACCATACTCTGCAATTCGCAAAATTCAAACTTTAAAACCAAAGAATCCTTTTTTCATATAACAAAAGTGATACAAAAGACAGAGAAAACTGGACTCGGATCCCCTGTCCGAGTTTCCCTGTCCTACCCCTCTGTCCCAGCCTTCTCCAGCTGCCACGTTGCCCACTCCAACTCTCTTCAACTTTTTCTTCAACTCCGTTAGTTCAACCCCTTCCGTTTCCTTTTATTCGTTTCCTAGCTTAAATGAATCTGACCTCTTTCTTTACCACCTATCATCCCAAGAAACAATATTTGTTCCAGTGCAGTAGGAAACTACACTTCGGCACTTGTTTTAAAAAATAAAAATAAAAATCCTAATGAGTATTTGGGTGGTTTTGGCCAAAAAATGACTTCGTTTTTTGGTTTTATTCAATTTTTTTTGTATTTGTTAATTTTGCGTCAAACTTTTGTAATTTATTGATTCGTCTTGTCGAGAGGAATCAAGAAAGTATTTTTTTATTTATTGAAACTCATAATTTCTTTAAAAAGACAAAAATAAGTCAAAAAGACTGGCTGCATTATTTTAAACTTATAACTTTAAAATTTATTTTGATATTTTTTACTTTTCGTAAGTTTTGTTTAGTTTTTCGTCGTAATTTTTAGAATTAACCATTCGTCTCATCGATGAGACGAATCGAAAAAGTATAAAAATATAGACCGATATTGAAAGAATTCAAATAAGACGGCAATTTAGACAAATAAGACAGTCGTTTTAATACTTTTTTCGTCTTTAGTAAACTTTTTTTTGCTTTCTGTCATAATTTTATATTTTTTAGACCCTTCTCGTTGAGATGGATGATTAATCCAAAAAATATCACGCGAATCTAACAAAAATTCAGAAAAGACGAACAAAACACACAAAATGAAGAAGAAAATTAAGTTAAAAAGAATGCACCCTCAATTTGAATAAAGACAAAAAAAAAGTTACTTAACTTATTAAACCAAAACTTACGAAAAGTAAAAAATATCAAAATAAATTTTAGACTTATAAGTTTAAAATAACGCAGCCAGTCTTTTTGACTTATTTGTCTTTTTAAAGAAATTTTGAGTTTTGATAAAAAAAAAATCTACTTTCCCAATTCCTCTTGATAAGACGAATCAATAAATCATAAAAGTTTGAAGCAAAATTAACAAATACAAAAAAAATGAATAAAAACCAAAAAACTAAGTCATGTTTTGGCCAAAACCACCCAAATACTCATTAGGATTTTTTTTGTGCCGAAGTGTAGTTTTCCTACTGCACTTGAATAAATATTGTTTCTTGGGATGACAGGTGGTAAAGAAAGAGGTCAGATTCATTTAAGCTAGGAAACGGAATGGGGTTGAACTAACGGAGTTGAAGTAAAAGTTGAAGAAAGTTGGGGAGGGCAACGTGGCAGCTGGAGAAGGCTGGGACAGAGGGGTAGGACAGGGAAACTCGGACAGGAAATCCGAGTCCGAGAAAACTTGATTTCAACACACCATGTGAGTTTGTAATATTAGCTAGTACATTTACTCTAACATGTAAACGGTACTCCCCCTCATTCTTTTTGGGTACTCCCTTGTTTTTTAAGGAATCGACCAATTGAGCATGATTTATTTCATGATGAGAAAATACCAAATTCAATATCTTGAATGGTATGGACAGATCACAACCAATTTAACAATTTCGTGGTGTCTAACTAACTACCCTTGAGCTGAAATTTGGTGAGATGAGGCAGAATTAAGTTTGTTCATACCTGGAGCTGCATATCCAATGGTTCCCTTTATTGCACTTGAACTACTAGCACTTGGAGTGGTGAGCTCTACACGAAATCTAGCTAGACCAAAATCTCCAACATGGGCAACCATGTCTCCATCAAGAAGGATATTACTCGGCTTTAGATCGCGGTGAATAATTGGCATTTCGCATTGGTGATGAAGATAATCGAGTGCACAAGCCACATCTATGGCAATGTCTACTCTTTGTACAAGATCGAGTCCCACTAACTCACGTTCCCCATTATTTGCTTCCGGAATAGGATGCAACCAATTATCTAGACTTCCATTCGGCATAAACTCGTAAACTAGAGCTTTAAACTCATTCCCTTGAAAATCCATGCTAGAACAAGCAGTTATGATTGAAACTAGATTTCGGTGTCGAATATTCCTTAAGGCTTCACACTCTGCCATGAAACTCTTGGTAGCGCCACGAGTTTGAAGGTCAAGTACTTTGACTGCAACAACCAACTCCCCATTTTGTTCAATAACACCTTTATACACACGACCGAAACTACCAAAACCAAGCAGATTCGTCGAAGAGAAACCTTCAGTTGCGTTAAGAAGTTCTCCATAAGAGACTTTCAAGAATGGATTTTTCAACAATGAAACTGTAGGTTTTTTCTTTCTTTTCTTCTTGAACAAACATATGATGAAAGACGACACTATGATTACACCAACGAGTATTGAAGCTACCGTGATTCCCAACGTCGACGAAAGAAACTTCCTATTTCTTGATTTTTTTGTGGTGCACCGAGGTAGTTGTAGTTCAGAAATGCCACCACAAAGCCTATAGTTTCCGGCAACAGATATGGCACTTGCATTTGTGAAGACACCTCTCATTGGTAACTCTCCTTCGAAATTGTTGAAGGACAAATTGAGATTCTTCAAGGAAAAAGTCCCTAAGAATCTTGGAATTTGGCCGGATAAGTTGTTGTGAGAAAGGTCCAAATTTTGAATACCTTTCAAAGATTCCATTGATGAAGGAATAGATCCTTGAAACAAGTTTTGCTGCAAATACAAGTTTTCAAGGCTGCTACAGCTTCCAAGAGTCCTAGGAATTTCACCAAACAAACCATTCTCAGAGATATCGATTTCTACTAAATTTTTTAGGTATCCAACCTCAGGTGGCAGGGATCCAATCAAACGGTTGCGAGAGAGATCCAACGCAATTGATAGAGAAGAGACCATCAAAAGTTGTCTTGGAATGCTCCCATTAAGGTAATTTTCATTAAGTGCAATCATTAACAAATTACGACAGTCTCCAAGACTCGTCGGTATGGCTCCCACTAGTCTGTTTTCCCCCAAGTAAAGTTCATTCAGAAATGACAAATTTCCAATAGAGTCTGGAATTTTACCAGAGATAGTGTTGGTTCTACATACCAACCTTTGCAACTTACGGAGATAACCTATGCTATCGGGAATTGGACCGGTGAATAGGTTATCATATAGACCTAAGTGTTGCAGATTCACAAGGTTTCCTATTGTTGATGGAATAGATCCATGCAATTTATTTCCACCTAGTACCAACCAAAAGAGAGAGAGTGACAGATTACCCACATAGTTCGGTAATACCCCTCCAAATTGGCATTCCCCCATACTTATCACTCTCAAATTGCTACAGTTGGTTAAAGAACTAAGAAAGGCTAGTCCATCAGATCCCTTAGCTTCAAAATTGTTCATATCCAGAGTTATTGCACTGAGGTTTTTTAGGCTTCCGAAATCATTTGTTACTTTTCCATTGAAATTATTAAAACCCAAAATGAGTTGTAACAACTTCGAGGAGTTGGATATTGAAAGTGGAAGTGGACCATTAAATTGGTTGCGATTTAGCTGAAGGATCTGAAGGTGAGAGAACATGAAACCGAATGTCGGTGGAAGACTACCCTGAAGTCGATTATAAGCCACAGATAACGACTCCAGCAACGATAGGTTGTATAAGGAAGGAGAGATGGTACCTGAAATTTGACTGGAACCCAACCAAAGTGCTCTTAAATTTTTCAATTGACCCAAAGCATCTGGAAGACTTCCTTCAAGAGGATTGCCAGCAGCATTAAAGTCTTCCAGAGAAGTAAGATTTCCAATCCACGGAGGAATCCCTCCGGTCAAATTATTCTCACGAATGTAGAGAGATATGAGTCTCGGCAATGAAAAAGCAAGTTCTTTTGGCAACTCTCCAACTAGCTTATTTTCACGTACATTAAGGTACCTGAGATTGGAGCAACGAGATAGGCTTGGTGGAATTTTCCCTTCAAAACCGTTAATGCCAAGATTCAATTTTTGCAACCTGAAAAGATTACCGAGTTCAATTGGAATTGCACCTGTAAAAGTGTTGTTTCCGAGACTAAGCTCCCAAAGAAAACTAAGGTTTCCGATGTACGGAGACAAAGGACCCGCTAGACCTCTGGATGTGAGGTCTATAAAGGTGACTCGTTCGTGTCGGCGACCGCATTTGACACCTTGCCAGTGGCAAAAATGGAGAGATTCATTCCATGAGCTCAAGGCATCTTGATATTCGGGGGAAATATTCGACTTGAAGGCCAATAATGCATGGAAATCAGTCTCGTTGCCAGCAACATTAATAGTGCTGGAAAGACTAAAGGATGATATTGTTGTGTCAAGGGCAAGGGCTTTGATTTGAAGGAATGGGATGAGGGAGAGAATTAAGGCTATGAGATCAATCGAGAGAGATCTGGTTGCTAGACTCATCTTCATGTCTGCTTTGAACTCTCAAGAACTACAGAATGTTTTGCTGATCATTTCCAAACTCGATTCCAGACTTCTCATTTGTGCAACTCTCTTTTTGGGTGTTTTCAGTTTGAGTGAAATATCTAGTGGGTCCTGAATGTGTGGACTTATCAACGGGAAATTAAGTTATGTGTGGGTCCTGAATGTGTGGACTTATCAACGTGAAATTAAATTACGTGGGGTTGAAGAAGAGGACATTGATTGGCATCATTTAGAAGGGAGCAGGTGATGATCACCTCTGTATCCCTTCTGTCAAGACTCTTCCAAATGGGAAAACCAAACCAACCAAAAGGACAATGTAAGGTGTTTGGCAAAGGTGCGCGCACTGTAACTTTGTAATGTAGATTGCAGGAGCTTTATCTAATAATGAACATGATATATATATATATATATATATATATATATATATATGGGATATATATATATGGGGCGGTTCCGGAGACACCCAAAAAAACACCTAAGAAAACACCTCATAGTTTCCGATCAAATTTTGATGATCCGAGCCGCTCAATGTGATCAGAACGTGATTTTAATGATACACGTGAGAAATCAGCAAAAAAAATGACCGGGAAGGGCTTGATCCGAACAGTTTCGAACAATTTTTTATTGAACGGTTCAAATAAAAACTGCTCAAATCAAGCCTTTCCCGATCATTTTTTTTTGTTAATTTCTCGCGGGCACCTTAAAATCACATTCTGCACACATTGAACGGTTCGGATCATAAAAATTTGATCGGAAACTATGAGTTTGATATTTGGGGTGTTTTTTTAGGTGTTTTTTTGGATGTCCCTTGAACCGTCCCGATATATATATATATATATACTAGTGCATGCCCGTGCCTGAAGGCACAGTGCAACACTTTTCGGTCATACGGTTGGTGATAGGGGAGAGAGCAAGGAAAAGGGATGTGCTGGTCCTGTAATAATTTGATCACATTATTACCTAGGGAAAGGGATGTGCTAGTCCTGTAGTGATATGATCAAACAATACCATTCAAACGAAAGGGGAATAAAGTCGACAACAATTAAACTCCCAGTTGGAATACTTTTAAGTGACATATGTTATCCTCGTAAAGCTTTTTAAAAAGTGTTAAATTCACTTGGATACCTCATGTGGCGTGTCCAGACATATCTCCACGTGTTTCCGTCGTGTCGCGTATTCGTGTCGGACCACAAAAAAGGGCATAAAGAATAAATTCACTGCCCCCTATTTTTCACTCTATCAAACACGAATTTTAAAAAACACAAAGTGAATATCTTTGAAAGACAAATAACAAAAGTAATAGCTCGCCAAAATTCTCATTTTCAGATTTGTGTTAGGGTCATTTAGAACTCAAAAAATCCAAACACCCCAGCTTGCAACTTATACTATAAAGGGAAACTATCTTCTGATGTGTGGTACTCAGTGGAATGACATTAATGGCTCAGACTTTGGAATCACCAAAAAAAACGGTAAAGGTGGTTGAAGAAACGGTAATGATTGCAATGTAGTTTATCATTACCAAAAAAAAAAAAATATATATATATATATATATATATATATATATATATATATATCAGCTGTAGTTTTTCATTTTTTTTTTTGGTTTTTTTTTTTTTTTTTTTTGTGGTAAAGGTGGTGAAGTTGTAAATTCTGCTAATGAACAAAAAAATAAGAGAGACATAGATTGCAAAATTGCAATATTCTGATTTTAATTATCTACCCATACAAACAAATCCGTTTGTATTTTTTGCTACAACTGTAGTTTTAGAGCAGAGGTAGGGAACGTAATGTGAAGAACATAGGATTTCAGAGGTAGGGAACGTAGGATTTTTTGCTACTTCAAAAAAAATTAGCCATCGGTTTTGGTTTATTGTGGGGAAATAACGTGTTCTGAAGAGAGAGAGGGGCTGATTATAGCATTAGGTTTATAGATTACCATAAAGAGTCTCAATTTTTCGGAGTATTAGCCAAAAATTTCTGTGACTACCATGATTGATTAGGATAACTCCTAATATGATTCAAATTTCGGTACCGCCTGGAATTTTTAGATTACCAACGTACAATTTCTTAAATAGTGCTTGACTATTTTATACCTAGAATTAAAATGGCCAGAAAGCTCCCTTAACAACTCTAAAGATGTTATGGCAACAAAGAGCATAATGCATGTAATACCAAAATTAAGGTAATGCCTTTCATTAAAGAAAACTCCGGATTCCTTTCAATAAGTAAAAAGAAAAAACTGAATTCGTCTGCTTCATAAACCTGATAAAATGCAAATTAACAAAACTATGAATTTATCTTAACAAAACAAATATTTATTTGTCCCACCTATTAAAATAGAAACAATCTTGGAATCGTACAGTTTGCCACTTTCCCGTATAGTTTGCATGACAATATTTTCACCTATTAAAATAGAAAAAATTATGAAACAGGACTAATATACATGGAAGTCGTAAATGGGTATACTTGGAATCGTGCAGCATTTTTAAACTAATATACATGAAATTCCCGGGTAATTTTTAAACTACGCACGATACTGTATGTTTCATGCAAATCGTGCAGGATTTTTAAACCAATATACACAGAAGTCTTGGGTAATTTTTCAACTATGCACGATACTGCATGTTTCATGAATAATCATTCAGAATGGAAGTATGAGAGTATGACGCTACTTTTACTTTCATGAAACATAATACATTCTCTTAACTTAAATTATCACGAAGTTTAAATTGGTCGTCATACCTTTAAATAACATGGAAAATCAATTGTATTAACATATCTAAAATTAAAGTAAATGAAGGAGAGTCAGCACAATGCACGTGATCTGAGACAACGTCCTATAATATCCTCTGCAAAAGAGTAGAAAAGGACAGAGTCACACAGAAGTAAAAAAATAATAAATTGAAGGAATTTGTTAACCTATTATTGGTAGAGAGAATACAAAAAGAAAATAACGTGTGATAAGCTTTTTCACACATTTCCCTCTGGTTGCTCTTGAGCAATATGATAATTTCTCTTGCAAAAAGAAAATATCAGAGGAAAGTATAAAAGAAAATCCAACCATCTATCTACAAAACAAATGTCAAAATAAAACATAGAAACGAAACGAAGGATCAAACTACTCACATTAATATGTAGTTTTTCAAAGATTCAGTCTCAATATTGATCATCAGAAAGTTGAACCACTCCTGCATAATACGAAAAATTCGAAGAAAAGTAACAAAATTCAAGAGATTGAGAATCAGTGTATCAAACCCACTTATACATTTTCAGGGGGAAAAATAGGAGAAACCATCGTCGAAGAGAAAGCTATAGCTAGGCGGCCAAAAAAATAATAAAGAATGTCTTCCGAGAAAAAATTCAAAGAAAAGTAACAAAATTCAAGAGATTGAGAATTAGTGTATCAAACCTACATATACATTTTCAGGGGGAAAAATAGGAGAAACCATCGTCGAAGAAAAAGCAATAGCTAGATGGCCAAAAAAATAATAAAGAATGTCTTCCGAGAGGTAATATATAGGAAAAAATCTTATATAGGAAAATCGGCAATTTCCTATATAAATCTGCAATTTCCTATATAAATCTTATATGGAACGGAAGTCGACAATTTCCCAAGATTTACGTAGATGGCAAATCTTGCTCAATTATATATGGGAAGTGAAAATCGGCAATTTCCTATATAAATCTGCAATTTCCTATATAAATCTTATATGGAATGGAAGTCGGCAATTTCCCAAGATTTACGTAGATGGCAAATCTTGCTCAATTATATATGGGAAGTGAAAATCGGCAAATTCCTATATAAATCTGCAATTTCCTATATAAATCTTATATGGAATGGAAGTCGGCAATTTCCCAAGATTTACGTAGATGGCAAATCTTGCTCAATTATATATGGGAAGTGTTTTATTTTTTTTCCTATTCAGCCGAGATTTCCTTTTTAATGAAGATTACCACATCTATCTTTGTCCAAAGAACATAAGTTATATACTAAATTGCCATTGGTTTGTATGTGAAGGGTGGAGAAATTTGGACCGTTGGATTTGTTTGTATGGTTAGATAACATATGTGTTAAAGAGAAATCTGAACCGTTGAGAAGAAATATTTCTAAAGATACCCATCCTGTTTTATAATATAGATATATATGTAAGGTTTTTGGCAAAGGTGCACGCACTGTAACTTTGTAATGTAGATTGCAGGAGCTTTATCTAATAATGAACATGATATATATATATATATATATATATATATATATATATATATATAGAGAGAGAGAGAGAGAGAGAGAGAGAGAGAGAGTCCGGATCCAATGAGGGATCCCGCACGATGCTACCGTGCGGGACTCCCCTTTTCCGATTGAATTGCGACGATCCGAGCCGTTCAAAGTGATTGGTTCAACAAAAAACTGCTCGGATCAAGCTCTTTTCGATCATTTTTTTTGCTGATTTCTCAGCTACTGTGCGGGACTCCCTTTTCCCGATTGAATTGCGACGATCCGAGCCGCTCAAAGTAATCATAACGTGATTTTAAGGGTACCCGCAAGAAATCAGCAAAAAAAATGATAGGGAATGGCTTGATCCGAGTAGTCGGTTCAATAAAAAACTGCTCGGATCAAGCCCTTCTCGATCATTTTTTTTTTGCTGATTTTCCACGAGTTCCCTTAAAATCACGTTTTGTACACTTTGAGCGGCTCGGATCGTCGCAATTCGATCAGGAAAGGGGAGTCCCACATCGTAAGGCCGTAAGGGATCGCTTATGGGATCCGGACTGTGTGTGCATAGAGTCCGGATCCAATGATGGATCCCGCACGGTGCTACCGTGCGGGACTCCCCTTTCCTGATTGAATTGCGACGATCCGAGCCGCTCAAAGTGATCAGAACGTGATTTTAAGGGTACTCGCGAGAAATCAACCAAAAAAATGATCGGAAAGGACCGTTTAGTAAAAAACTGCTCAGATCATATATATTTGTGTGGATGAGAAAATGCATAAAGAAGAAGACACTAGAGATACAGTAATTGGGTTTTTGGCATTATTAAGAATTTCCACAAGTCTGTCAAAAACTCTTGGGCAATATCAAGAATTTCCACAAATCTGGTCATTGGTGGGGCCATCATTTAATGGCCTACAAATTTTCAACCTCTTCGCAAATCTCGCTCCAATGATTTTTCGGGGCAAATGATACCTAAAGGCTAAAAGTCCTTCCAGGCTCTTTGAATTTAGGGAGTTGATGGAACAGAAGCAAAAAAGATTAGAATTTCTTGCCAATTCACTCACTAAGATTAAGTAATTTCATGAGAAATAAAGAGAAAAGTACAAAAATTATATATATTTTATTTTTATTGGCTCCTTCTTCTTTCTCACCCAAAGTGAGAAAACGATCCATTTCTTATGACAATGTTTCTTACAGTACAAAGGAGGCTGTCGCAGCCATGGCTCCACATTTGTAAAGCTTACATTGCATGTTTTCTCTCCCTCTTTCGGCATGACAATTGGCAACCTACTAGCCAATGATTCTGAACACAAACTGTAAGGACCAAATTTCGGGGTCTCCGTATATTGGCAATTCCGTATGACAAAACATATATTTTATATCGAATTGTAATTTTATAATTTTTTATAGGCTAACAAGTCTATATAGAATTAGAGTAGAAGAAATCATTATTATATGTAATCGAAAATGAGCGTATTGAATAAAAAAAAGGTTGACTATTGCAAGACAATTTTTGGCAAAAGACAGATCAATCCCTCCATCAATCTATTGGAGTATCAATCGGCTTCTTCTGATTTTTTCTTTAAAAGAAAAAGTAAGGTTAAAATGGGCCCAATCAAGAGTCTTATTCTTTTCCTCCTAGGTTTGTACTAGACCTGGGTAACATGTCGGGTCGGGTCGGGTCGGGTCGTATTCGTATCTTGTCAGTCGGGTTCATGTCACAAACCATCCAACCCGACCCCGACCCATTTAGAATTCGTGTTTCTCAAGTCGTGTCATTTTCGCTTTTCGTGTCAGAAATGCTCAACCCTAGCGCGTAGATCCGAAGGTTCCGGGTTCGACTCACGAGGAAAGCGAAAATTAATAAATAAATGGGGACCAAAATAGACAAGCAGAATAATCTCGTACACTTACATTAGCCTAGGACAAAAATGAAAAAAGGCAGAAAAGACTACTCCAAGAAGTATGTGTGGAGTCTTTGGATCAAAGTCACGCATGCCCAAGTCATTGGAATATGAAGGCCTTATCATCGACATTGACATCGATCAAGACAATTGGCAGAACCATTCAATGACCAAGACTTAGCATTTAAGTCTGTGCAACCCATGATAACTCCGATAGGATGTCCATTTAATTGGGCAAATTGGTCTAAATGACATATTTAAAGAGTTTCTCAAGTAATAAGGACATCAAAATATTTTCATGTTAGGGGAAGGAAACAAAGGGTTTTTCATCCCCCACGTCATCACCAGAGAGCTGACCGTTGACCGACATTGACCGGTGTTGACCATTCAATAAAGGCTTTACCGGCGTTAGTATTACCGACATTAAATAAATGTTGTTAAAAGACACTTTTAGCGGCATTAATAAGACTGCTGGGAATAATTATCCTAAAATGGCAGTTTTCCTAAGACTGCCGTTTTTAGTGACTTTTACCGGCGATTTTTTAAATTACCGCCGGGAAAGTAGAATATACAATTGTTTTTAATACCAGCGGTAATACTTATAATAAAACCAACCCGTATAATATAAATAATATTATTTATCCTATTTGCCCCAAAATGCGGGTTAGCCCAATTGGTCACACGCGTGCACGTAGATCCGGAGGTTCCGGGTTCGACTCACGGGGAGAGCGAAAAAAATTTACCGCCCATTTTATTTCCGACAGTTTTGTAGTGCCGTTTTTAGTATTACTGGCGGTTTGTTACCACCGTTTTTGTTTTTGCGATCATTGCTTTACCAGCGGTTTTTTAACTATTACCGGCGGTTGTTAGTATTATCGGCGGTTTTTTGACTATTTCCGGCGGTTTTCTAATGCCGCTAAAGGAAAATTTTGGCGTATTTTAATGGTTCCTCCTGTGCAGATTAATTAGAATGGTTCTACAATTGGGCAGATTCTTACTTGATTTTGCCGTGTCCGAACCTGTGTCCTTGCCCCCATCGGGTCCCAAAGTCGATGTTACTTTGTATTGCACATACTAGTCGAAATAGACAACAGAAAACTAACCCCTCACTAAAGACCAGGGACACCATCTTTTCTTTTCTGAAAGTTACATGAGAAAGCAACATGACCACTTTATTCCATTTAAAGAGTCTACTTTTCTTATTAGCTTAATTTCATTCTCTCGCTTTCCACTTTGTACATTTAAATACTACCTCCGCGCACGTAACTTCATTTCATTTGTGGAAGTTCATTAACATCCTAACTTCCAACACTAGCTATTATATATGTGTCCATCCTTAAACATTATGTCCATGCAGTACTCCTCTTGTTTCTTTCATGGCGCCTCCTATTAGCACAACACACAGTACTAGCAAAAAACGTAACCGCCAACATCGCGGATGTAACCTCCAACAGCTTCCTCGGCACCAAGCCCGACTGCCAACCTAAATGCGGAAACCTAAGCATCCCTTACCCATTCGGCATAGGGGCTGCCTGCTCCTTTGATCGGCCCTTCGTAATCAACTGCAGCAATTCACAGCCCTTCTTAGGTGGCCTCGTGGTCTTATCCATCTCACCAACCCAAGTCCGGGTCCGAAACATTGTCGCTTCCATGTGCTACAACAAGACCGGGGCCGTGACCAATGATTTTCGCCTGGCCTGGACTTCGTTGCAGTTTGACTGGCCATACACATTTTCGGACACCGCGAATAAGTTTACGGTCGTCGGCTGCGAAGTCTCTTTCCCGATTAAGCCAAGAGACCAAACGCACCTTCCACTCGACAATATTGGAAGGAAGCAAGAATCGAATCACGTTGGCAATATCCACCATGACCTAGCAATTTGGGTATATTAAACAAGAATCAATTTGGTTAATGGTGTGACCAATAAGGCTTTCATTGTAAACTGGATCAATTATATGTTAGGACCCCATAACCGATCTTTCACAGTTTTCTAAGCCATGTCTTCGACTTCTCTTAAACTGTTGGGATTGACTTGTTTATATTTGCTTACTTTTCCGAATCCTATCTGTGCATTTGCTGTGTGTTTTGGATTTGGAGCAATAATGCTTTCATCGTATGATGTTTATTGGCGATTTTGATTTAAGTTTTTTTTGCTCATCCAAATATTCTCACTGAGATGATCAACTGGGAAAATCATAAAAGATTCGTACAAGAGCAATACTACTAACACCACATTTTTTACTCCATAGAAACAAGTATGGTAGGCTCCATAAAAAGCAGATAAAAAAAAAAAGAGGCTCCATAAAAACATTTGTGTGGAGACCACCACACTTAAAAAATGAGGTATTTATCATACAGGTACACAAAAGAAGAAAATATCTAGAAAAAGAAAGGGAGAAGAAGAGGAAGGAAATAAGCCAAGCTGCTTCTTTAAAGAAATGAGTAATGCTCTGAACACTTACAAAAAAAGCAACCAAGGAATCGTTTGTCGCATACAGTTTTTTCCACCATCTCTCCAAAAATTAATTAGTAGTAGGAAGAGTTTCAATTAATGTCTTGTTTGGATCAAAATTTGGAAAAAAAATTTCAACTCAAATAATACTCTTTATTCTTATTTTCAATCATTACTCTTCACTCATTACCCCTATCTTCAATCATTATTCTCATTTCTCTATTTCTCTTTACTCATTATCCCTACTTCCAATCATTATTAAGCCCTGTTCCAGAAATCTTCTTAAAAAATAAGCAGTTTATTTCACATTTTCAAACTAAAAAAAATGTAAATGACAAAAAAAATTTCAATGTTTTTTGCACCGTTTAAAAGATCTCAATGAAATCTATCAAACAAGATCTATATTAACAGAAAAATTATTTGTGTAAGCACATGATTTTTTAACTTGAAATTGTCTTCTTAAAAAATAAGTACTACTTATTTTGAGTTCTGGAATGGGGCCATCATAAAAAATTTCTTAAAAACTCATCCAAACGCAGAATAAGTCTTTTTTCAGCATTCAACATCGCACTCGTAAGTCTATTTTTAGAGCAGTCGCATTGTGTAACCAAATGCATGGAAGCACTCCAGGCCTAACAATCTCTCCCTCATGATGACGCTCCCGCGACTTGAACTCATGATACCTATCTAAACGAAATAAATCCTCACAACGTTCTAGGTATCACCTGCCAAGTCACTTGTGCACCGCACCCAGTGATCTTAATCGCCAACGGCCTTGAATCCACAAGCCCTCCTATAGACCTAACATATATTTTCCGTAGAAATAACTCTCAAAAAATCAGCTGCATACATGTATGTGCTTCTGCCGTTATTTTCTTTTACTTCCGCCACTGCCTTTTCTTTTTCTTATTCTCACTTTATGCACAACCTATCACAGCGCCACTTTTATTTTTTTTTATTTTTTTATAGGAGTATATGTATATATAGCCATATAGGCTGTGCCGCTGTGGTACAAACTAGAGCTGAGCAACGAACACGAAACATTTTAACACGACACGAACCGGACACGAAGTTAGCGGGTTAGGATTAAACATTTCTGACACGAAACACGAAAATGACACGATTCGAGAACACGAATTCTAAATGAGTCGGGTTCGGATTGAACACGTGAGACACAAAACTGACACGACCAACACGGTTACTAATCTGTGTCACTCATTAACATGAACATATATATATAATATATGGTATATTTGTAATTCTATATAGAGTTGGACAACAGACACGATAACACGATACGAGCCGGACACGAAATTAACGGGTGTTGAAGCTACCGTGATTCCTAACATCCGGGAAAGAGACTTCCGATTTCTTGATTTTTTCGTGTTGCACCGAGGTAGTCGTAGTTCAGAAATGCCACCCAGTTCATAAATGCCACCACAAAACCTATAGTTTCCAGCAACTTATATTGCACTTGCATTTGTAAAAACACCCTTTCATTTGTAACTCTCCTTCGAAATTATTGAAAGAAAAATTGAGATTCTTCAGGGAAAAAGTCCCCAAAAATATTGAAATTTGACCAGATAAATTGTTGTCGGAAAGGTCTAAATTCTGAATATCTCTCAAGGATTCCATTGGTGAAGCAATAGACCTTTGAAACAAATGTTGCTGCAAATACAGGTTTTCATGGCTAATGTAGCTACCAAGAGTGCTAGCTATTTCACCACAAACCATTCTAAAATATATCGATTTCTACTAAATTTCTGAGGTTTCCCAACTCAAGTGGCAAGGATCCAAACAAACGGTTGCAAGCTAGATCCAATAAAATAGATAGTGAAGAGACCATCAAAAATTGTCTTCGTATGATACCATTAAGGTTATATTATAAGAAAGTGTCACCTGTAACAAATTCCGACAATTGCCAAAGACTCACGGGTATGGCTCCCTCTATTCTATTTTGGCGCAAGCTAAGTTCAATCAGAAATGACAAATTTCTAATAGAGTCCGAAATTTTACTTGAGATACTGTTGTTTGAAAAGTCCAACACTTGCAACTTATGAAGATAACCATGCTACCGGGAATCGGGCCTATGAATAGGTTACAATTCAATGCTAAGACTTACAAATTCACAAGGTTTCCCATTGTTGAAAGAATATAAATCCATTCAATTTATTTAGACCTAGTGCCAAGCAAGAGACACAGGTTAGTAGATTGCCCACAGAATCCAATAAATACCCCTAGCTCCAAACTGGCCCATTCTCCAAAAGAGTACCACCTCCAAGTCACTACAATTGGTCAAAGAACTAAGAACGACAAGTCCATCTGATCCTTTAGTCTCAAAATTATTCTCACCTAGATTTATCAGGTAGAGATTTTTTAAATTTTCAAAATCGTTTCTTACTTTTTCAGTGAAGTTGTTATTATTCAACTCCAGCAGTACCAACTGGGAAGAGTTGGATATTGAAAGCGAAATTGGACCATTAAATTGGTTGCGGTATAGCTGAAGGACTTGGAGGTGAGGGAACATGAAACCGAATGTCGGCGGAAGACTACCCCAAAGTCGATTAACAAGCACAGATAATCTTTCCAGCAACAATAAGTTGTACAAGGAAGGAGGGATGGTTCCTGAAATTTGACTGAAACCCAACCTAAGGTACCTTAAATTTCGTAATTGACCCAAAGCATTTGGAACACTTCCTCCAAACGGATCGTAAGAGGCACTAAAGTTTACTAGAGAAGTAAGATTCCCAATTGACGGAGGAATCCCTCCAGTCAAATTGTTCTCAATAATCTAGAGTGATATGAGTCTCGTCTTTGAATAAGAAGATTATTTTGGAAACTCTCCAACTAGCTTATTTTCCTGTACACTAAGGAACCTGAGATTGGAGCAACAACATAGACTTGGTGGAATTTTCCCTTCAAAATCGTTAACACCCAAATTCAATTTCTGTAACCTGAAAAGATCACCAAGTTCAGTTGGACTTTTAGGTGGTATTTCATATTTGTCCAACCAAATTCTGCGGAGGAGCTGACAATTCGGCGAGTGATAATTGGCCCACCAGTGACAAGATTTGTGGATTTTCTTCATAACCCCAGAAAGGGTTCTGACTGACTTGAGGAAAATTTTACATTTCTGAAAACTCTTAATGGTGACAGCCTCTTGGGCACATTTCTTGAAAGAAATTTCGCTGCAAATACAAGTTCTCGAGGCTACTGCAAACACCAAGAGCGCTAGGAATATCACCTGACAAGTCTTTCTCGGAGTCGTCAATTTCTACTCAATGTTTGAGGTTTCCAACCTCAAGAGGCAAGGATCCAGAGGAAGGGTTGCAAGCTAGATACAATCCTATTGACAGTGAAGAGACCAATAAAAGTTTCTTTTGGTATGCTTCAAGTAAGGTTATTTTCAGGGATTGACAAATTTCGACAATTGCCAATATTGAAGGGTATGGCCACTCTAGTCTGTTTTTCTCCAAGTCCAGATCAATCACCAATGACCAATTTCCAATAGACTCTGGAATTTCACCTGAGATATTGTTGCCTAAAAATGACAACTGCTCCAACTTGTGAAGATAATCTATGCTATTGGGAATTGGTCCTGTGAAAAGGTTATCCAACAAAGATAAATTTTCCAGATTCACAAGGTTTCCTAATGTTGAAGGAATACATCCTTTCATTTTGTTTCTATCGGAAAACAACCAACGCAGAGAGGTTAATAGATTGCCCCCGGAGTCTGGTAATACCCCTCCGAATTGGCCATTCTTCAAAAATACCACCCACAAATTGCTACAATTGGTCAAAGAACTAAGAAAGGCAAGTCCATCAGATCCCTTACTTTCAAAATTGTTATGTTAATCCGTTTGGGGTTCATGCAATCAAACTTTTAGCATCATGCAATTCCACATTTAGCATCATGCAATTCCAGTTCTCCCCGGATCTACCAGCAAAGCATAAAATTTTGTCACCTGCTTTTTCTCCCCAAAGTTTTCTGGTGATCGTATCAGGCAGACGAGTCATTTGCTTTGTTGCCAAGACCGTAAATCTTTGTAATTATGTTCAATTTTGGTTTCACAAAACCCATGAACCTTCATTGATTAGTATAATTGCCGTCTCATCCTTGATTCGTATAATTGCCGTAAATTGCAAATCAAACTTCTCCTTAAGAAAAAAAAAAACAGATTTGAAGCACGAGTAAATCATCGCAAGACAATCATTCAACCAGAAAACCATTTTGGTACACTGTATGACACTGGAGACGAATGTGGCTCAAAAGTGCTTGAAAAACCAATCATAGGTGTACCCCTCAATACATATTATTAGAGAGATTTGAGTCATCATCATCGCCACATAAACCCTTCTATGGTCATAATTGAATTGAAAAGTGCTGCAATTCCAAAAACCCACACAGAAAAAGAAAATTTAATACTACAAGCAGTACCATGACCCCACAGCAAGCAAAATCTAAAACACAGTTTTAACTACCAAAACTCAGTGCAATCAGCTGAAAACGGTTTACGTAGAACAACTTTTTTATCCTCGTTTGCGGGACAACAAATTGATTAAGGAAAAAACCAGAGGTTTGCATGCAACTACGGTAAGATTACTCAGAAAATTTGGAAAATAAAATGAAACTAGGGTGAACTTTTTTATACCACCGGTTTCTACTTAACAGCATAAATAGGGTTATTACTTAATTAAACTGTCTTGCATTTTATAGTCACCAACTTCTCTACCTGTCCCTGAAATTCACAAACTTAATACTTTGAAATTAATGTCACTACAATACTAATCCTATGTACCCCAACCATCCTGAAACAAAAAAATGTTTGACAAAGAGTGGAAAGTGTTTCGAAGAGCCATTAATGTAGCAAAACTTTCACTCTTAACCCCAGTATAGAAATATACACATACATATACACAAATATACATACATATTTTTAGAGAGAGAGAGAGAGAACAGGGGCATTCAGAATGAGTAGGAGGTTATTGTTTTAATCACTAAAACTTCAGATGACAATAATTTCATCATCATTATGCCCATGCCTCCATTCCAACAATAGTTTGGAGAGAAAAAAAAAACTCTTCAGGAAGTGTTCAAGATGGAATTTTAAATCTGTCACTCTAATGTATGTTTAAAAGTCAATTGTGCATTCAGTGTTAGAATGCTTTAGATCGCTCTCAAGTCTCAACTGCGAAAAAGGCAATATTGAAAACCGGCATTATAAACAAGAATGAAATAAACTGAAAAAGGCAAATGAACAGCCTTTTACACAACATCCATACGACGGTGAATTTGTTCCCAGGCCTTTGTACACACTGGCCAAAAAGGAAGAACATGAAAATGAAATGAATGAGAAACTCTTGAGGGACATTGTGAAAAACAAATGAACGAAAATCCGGAGAAAAAAAACAGAACACAAATGGGAAATTTACATAACAAAAATCCGACAGGAGAACAACACAGGAAGAAACTTCAGTAGAGTAAAAAAGAAAACCAGAAAACATCAATTGAGTCGGGGAATGCTCAGATTCTATGGGTGTATAGAAGAGTCTTTCATGCCAATATTGACATTCAGTACGAGGAATTGATTTATTATCATCGCAAACCCAACCCTGAATTTATCATATCAAAGAATTCCAAATCTGAAGGGATAAAGCCTCTAAACAAGTGCCAAAATATAAAGTGAAAGAAATAAAGGCTCAGACACGCACAAATAGGTCATCAGAATGTGATCTAATGATCAAAAATCAGCATCGAGAAACGATTTCTATCTTCATCGCCTCCAGATTTCTGAGGAAAAAAAAAAAGGCATAATCGATAGCAATGAACCTCAAAACAGAAAACAAAAGCAAAAAATTTAATGAAAACCACAAGAACTCTATTTTGTTTTAATCAACTGCAACATACGTAAACAAGACTGAAGTTCGAAAATCATCCCATGAAAACATACCCTTTAAAATTCATTTCCTCTATATATACATTTTTTTGATAACTTAGGTGTCCAAACCACCTTTCACGCAAATTCTAGGGGGGACCACATAACTGGCCCCAAAAGCGTTAATAACACCTAGGAGATTTCGAATTAAGAGGGAGCAAACCCCTAATTCTCAAGCCTTAACCACAAGTCCAATCCGGGTTCATTTACTCCATATATATTGCCAACCAGAATGGTAATAGAAATATCCGAAGCAATTTAGATAAGGAACATATCGAAAGACAGCTCCTATAAATTCAAATTGATTCGAGGAGAGAGATGACTCTCTCTCACTCTAAATTTGTGCCCCTGTCTGAACCGAATGGCGGTGGGTTTTTTTTCCTTCCGGGTATTCAAGAGGCAGTTTTAAAAATAATGTAGAACTAAATATGCACACATATATGTACGTATTCAAAACTAATAATTTGCAATACTTTGAACAGATATGTCTGAGGCTTCTTGGGGAACAATTGGGAGAGAAAGAACAGAGAGTCCCCAGTAAGAAGGCCTCAGAAGAAGACCGCAGAGAAACTCTGGGGATCGGAATTAGTTTATGCCTCCTAACTAAGCCGTGATATGAAACCGAGATTCATATAGCTACTCAAAGAGGCATTCTGCTCCATGGCGGCCAAGAAAACAGGTTTAGAAAGAGAAAATCCAGAGAGAGAGAGAGAGAGATACCAGAAGGGCTGCTGGTGAAGAGGAGGAACTAGGGCTTAACCTTGGGACGTCTAGGGTTTACATCTTTGTGGGCGTTTTATATTGGTCTTTACCATCATAACTACAATCCCCAAAATAACCCTGTCCAGAAAGTCTGTCCACACAGATATTACATGCACAGATTGTGCACAAATTTTTTTGTGAGACCCACCACAGGTTCCACACAAACGATCTGATCTGTTCATTGAGTGTAAAACACATTTTCAAGGGTCTCTAAGAAAAATCAACTTAACATGGTACTTATAGGTGCTCGATCCAATTATTTAACTTTTCATTTTCTTGAAATCTCAATGAAAAATTAGATAATTGGGTCGGGAACTTATATGTATAGGATTGAGTTGATTTTTCATATGGACCCTTGAAAAATTGTTTTACATTTAATGAACGGTTCGAATCATTTTTGTGGAACCCGTGGTGAGCTCCAGGAAAAAATCTATGCACAATCTGTACACTTTTGTTTGTGTAGATAGACTGGTTCCTAACCTGAGTTGTAGCTTTGCACAAATTTTGATACAATGTATTCTGAGCACAGAATTGTACACAGATGCATTTTGATTCATTTGTGTATGTAAGCTCCACAAAAAATAATGAAGGGCCTACGTGCTTAGAATCTTTTTCGGACACATGTATCCGAATATGCGCACATATTGTTGTGCACAAAAAAAATCCTTTGTGTCTCCACGTGGAAACAATAGTCTAATTTGACACACACACAAAAATCCCTCTTATTCAATTTAACATTGTGCTTCAAAAGACGTTAGAAAAGATAAAGTAAAGAGTGAAAGAGAAAAGTTATAAGAAGAGTGTTACAGAAAATAAATTGATAAAAAATTAGTAATAGAGAATTAAAGAAAGAAGATTGCTAATTCCTTACAATTCTTGGATTCTTTTGCTTGAAACTATCAATCAAATAAGGGGAGGAATCGATCAACACAAAAAATAAGAGGAGGAAGAATGATTTATTTCTTCCTTTGAATTCCAAACAAACCCCAATGAAGAGGGCAATTTTGACATTTTATTATGACAAGGTGGTGGCCTATGGGCTTTTTTCGAAAAGTAACGGGCTCATCCAAGATCCAAACTAGGAACTCTCTCTCTCTCTCTCTAAAAAAAGAAAACCCCAAAGCAGATCTGGTTTTGGGGAGGGGGCAGCCGCCTCCCCCTCCGCCCGGCCCCCGGCCTCTTCCCTCCTCACCCTTCCCCTCCTCTTCCTCTCTCTTCTCCGACGGTGTTTCTTCTCATCAGTTTTGGGAGCATGTGTTGCAGTGTTCATGGTGACCTTGTTTCAGGTGTTCCGACCTCCAGCCGGTGACCTGTGGGCTGGATCCATCACGGCTCCACCTTGTCTTTCCAAAATTCGGAGTTTAGTGGCCATCGGAGGAGGTAATAATGGCGGTCTGGGGTTAGGCTCTAATTGGGGTTAGGTTTTTTTTTGTTTTTTTGTTTTTTTTCCGGCCGTTTGGCTCATTTTCTCCGACTGGGTCTCTCCCAGTCCGGTTTGTACCGGTCTAGTGCTCTAGATCCGGTGGGTGTTAGTTGGTGGGCAAATAATTTTAGTTAGGGTTTTGGTGGGTGTTCGGAATGAGGTCTGCGGTGGTTGACGGCGGTGTCGGTGATGCTTTCTGGGGGTTTCCGGCAGTGGTAGCAGTGACGCTGTTGTTGGGGTTTTCCGGTAGCAGCTCTGGACTGTTTGCTCACCAGCGTTGTTTCCTAGTTCTGGGCCGTCAACGGCAATTTCAGGCGTGAAGCAGTGTTTGGTCTCCGGCACAGGATTAGATTTCTTCTTTCACTTGTGATCTGTTTGTTGTTTGATTACATCCGTTTTTATTAATTACTGGTTTGTACTGAGATTTTATTTGATTTCTCTCTGCATAGTCCCGGATGGGATTCTCATATCGGCACCTAGTGATGATTTGCTTTTGCACGGTGTTCTGTAATCCCGGAGTAGGTAGTTTGGTGCAATCCAATATTTTTGCGAAGTAATATTTGCTTTCGGACTTGAAATGAATTGACTGATTCAAAAAAAAAAAATCCAAGATCCAAACTAGCCTAAAAGGCTCCGTATGGGCTAGCTAGTTTTGCCATTTGGGCCTTTCTCACTGCACCCAGGATAAATTTGAAGGCTAATGAAAATCAGTCTTTATAATTTGGAAAATTTATAGAAATTGTCCTCCTAGTTTCATCCGAATTTCATTTTCATCCTCCAAGTATCAATTATAACTATTTTGACCTTTAAGTTTGATTTTCGTACCAAATTGGTCCGATTGATAACTGTTGTCAGCCAAGCCAAACAAAAAAAATTAAATTGATGGCAATTTGGACGTTGCAGTTCGTACCAAGTTGGTCTAATTGATGACGTCTGCCCTCAATTGGATTTTTTCCTTCCAGTTTGACTGACAGACGTTATCAATTGGACCAACTTGGTACAAAAACCAAACTTGGAGGTCAAAAGAGTTGCAATTAATACTTGGAGAACAAAAATGAGACTTGAATGAAATTAGGATGACCATTTCTATAAATTTTCCTTATGATTTTGGTCATAGTAATTTTTATGAGCTAATAATGAAAATCAGTCTTTATGGGCAAGCTAGTTTTGCCATTTGGGCCAGGAATTTCCCGTTTTTATAATAATAAAGCTTTGGAGAAGCCCTTCATTTGAGTACTCAAATCAAAAGGTGGCAAATTGACGGATTTGGGTAAATTTGTGCGGGTTAAAATGGATAACGAGTTGAATATGGACGAGATGAATATGGGTCAATAGTAGACGAGTTGAATACGAACAGGTCAAATATGGCTCAAGCCATACCCATTGAATCCGACCCGATCCGTTTCAAGCCCACGAGAGAGAGAGAGAGTCGTGGAATCATGAAAAAATAAAGTAAAAATAAGTTTGTGTATCGCCTTAATGTTTAGTAACCTATGTCTGGTGACTTGTGAGTTTAAAAGTATCATTAGTTACTCCTTATTCGAAAGTGACCCTAGGACGCCGTCACAGGCTTCTCTCTCACTATAAATTCATGTGGGACTCAAGACAAAATGTGCAAACCTCACATGAATGCGTGGTGAGAGAAAAACTTGGGACGTAACGGTGCTTCAAGAACATCGAATAATCTCTCCCTTTCTTCCATAGTTTAGTACTCTTTGCCAAATTTGCCTTGGGCCAATCTGTCCCCTTGCTACTATTGTTTCGAATCTTTTGGTTTATAGAGGACACTGTACAGAAATTTTAAACAATATCTTTGAATGAGTTAATAGTGCTTGAATCAAACAATCTAGAATTAATCCATACAAACGTGTAAGAGAATATCTCTATCCTATTTGTGTAGTAGGAAAAAATAAGGTGGTAATTTTACACTCCCTTTTTTTTATAATCACACTTTTTTTTTTGTTTTCTTATGATTGGAATTTACAATGTTGTCATTCCAAGCGTAAAAGAGTATGCAAACGGAATATTAATTTTGTAAATTCACATTACAAGAGGACAACAATGGAGTGCAGAAATCAATTATCAACAAATACAACTTCGATTCGTTAATGACTTTTATTTCTTTTTTGTCGATTGACAAACTCTCATATGACTTACATGAATGCACATTGTCTGAGAGGGAAAAACTATTTTTTTGACATTTTGTGAAATATGGCTTGTTACCTTCAAAAACTTCCAAAATAATTCCAAAACAATGGATATTATTTTATGCATATTCGTAAAATTTGAGAAGTTGGCGTATCAAATGAATATTGTTTTGAGAAACTTTGATATAAAATGGTGGACTATATGGTATAAGGTAGACGGGTAGAGACCACCTAACCCCAGGGGATTAGCCTGGTGAATAAGACTTTGAGACTTCAGGTTTGCTTTCTTTTTTGTGTCTAAGGTTTGAATTTCAATCATCCGAGCCGCTTAATGTGATCAAAACGTGATTTTAAGGATACAAAAGAGAATCAACAAAAAAAATGACCGGAAAGGGCTTCATCCGAACAGTTTTTTATTGAATGGTTCAAAATAAATTGCTCAAATCAAGCCCTTCGCGGTCATTTTTTTACCGATTTCTTACGGGTACCCTTAAAATCACTTTCTGAACACATTGAGCGGCTCAGATCATCAAAATTCGATCTGGAAAGGGGAGTCCGCATTTTAAGAGGTCCTCATTTGGAACTTTCCCCAAATAAAACTTTTTGATTGAGTAATTACCAATATTTGATTGAGCTTAGTATGATGATCTCCTAACAAAGCCATACATACAGTTCAAAAACAAGACCCGCAATCTAGCCTACCAAATGTGGATAAAGTTACCCTCACCGAAAGCAAGAATGAACAAAATTATACGTTCTCGATACATGTAAAAACTATGGAATTCTCGCTTTCTTTAAATAAATGTTGGGTTCACGATATAGACTATATTTATAGAAATTAAGTAATACTACCAATTAATTAACCTTTGGAGTTTATATATACTTACCTAATTGATTGTGGGAAATCAAGACAAATTTGGAAATAAAATAACTATAAAGATCATCTCAGATTCTCTCAATGTCTTAATTAACATAAATGATAATCCATTAAAAAGAAGAAGAAGAAGAAGAAGAAGAAGAAAAACCCCTTTCTCAGCAAATATATAAACAACCCCTGTGACATTGACATATATAGTTACAAATTAAAATTGAGAGTTATTATTTTTCTTTATACAATAGTGAGCAGAGGTGTATTGAAGAAGGGGAGATTTCTCTACAATAATGTTGTCCCATGTCAAGCTTTCCATTGCTGTTCTTCTCTGCTGTCTCATTACCAAAGGTATAATTAAGGTTTCAAGAATATTAAACTTCAAATTAAAAATCTTAAATCTATATCAGGGGCACAGCACCCTCCGCGGCTCGGCGAACACCATCTATGTCTGTAGCAACGCTATGGAACTATACTTCCGTAGGCAAGTTCATACTTATTATCCATAGTTATTCGATGCCCAGCAGCACGTGGGTCCTCCTACGCAATGAACATAGGACCTCCGTGCATCAAACAACCGTAAATTTATTTTGTCTGTGTGTTGGGACATCTGCGTCGAGGAGAGTATTTTTCTACTTGGGATCGAATCCGCTGGGAGCCAAAAGAAGTCTTTTTTTCATAGAACTATTCGACAAATGTTTCACAACATTAAGGTTTGTTGAATTATAAAGTTTCATTTATTTGCCTTCCTTTTTATACTCAGTAAGCAATGGTTACCAAAATTTCATATTGTTTATGCAGCATTATCGGAAATAGAGTAACATATTTGTTCGTTAAAAGCTTGTTTTAAGATTGGCTTGTTACCCTACACATTAAGTTTCAACAATTTTTTGAAGCTTGTTAAGATTTCAAATCAAATTCGAACAAGTTAGTACTCGACTCATTCAGCCAATGATCATGTAGTATAAAAAATTTCAAGCAACTCGATGTCATCTCGTGTTTGGCTTGATGAAGCTCATTTGAGATCGGCTCGTCTCATAAATAAGCGAAGCTCAAATACATTTTTGAAGCTTGTTAGCTTTTCAAACCAAGTGTGATCGACCACCTGCTCGGGTCGTTTGACTCGTTTATCACCCCTTGCTTCCGTAAAATAAGTAAAACTGTTCTGGTATGGTATTGAGATTTTCTGGATCCGCCTCTGATGGAATTGCATTGCATGCAGGCTCGTGCCAAAAATGTACCCTGGAGAATCTAATGGTGTTCGAAGAGCGAAGCGGGAGGGAGATCAGGGGACAACCAGAATGGCTGGTAACGGTGACCAACAACTGCAGCTGTACCCGAACTGGCATAGTTTTAGGTTGCAAGGACTTCCGCACGACCGAAAACGTCGATACATCCCTCCTCGTCCCAACTCGTTATGGCCTGTGCCTGCTCAAGGGAGGCCAGCCGGTGAAACCGGCCGAGGCCGTCAAGTTTTCTTACGCCTGGTGGCCGCCCACTGTTTTTTATCCCAGGCGTTTCAATGTTAATCGGGGCTGTTAGTGAGAGCTAGCATTTGGGTATTATTATGTTTTGGTTTCGAATAATGTTCCAATGCTGCATGCAGTGTTAAATAAATCAATCAGTCCGGTGAATGCAATTCTCTGCCATTTTGTATTGAGAAATGGTTATCGAGATGAATACTACTAGCATTGATAAATGGTACATGAATGCAGAGTTGTGCTCTGTAGAATGAACCAATTTACTAGAACACTCGAATTATATTTGACTCGTTGAAAACTCGTTTCGTAATTTGTGCTCTGTAGAATGAACCAATCTACTAGAACTCGAATTATATTTGGCTCGTTAAAAACTCATTTCTTAATTTATGGATGTCACGAGAAACTAGTATGAAGCTCGGTTTATTTTTCCAAAATCGGCTCATTAGCGGACTTCCTTCGGTCTATTTGGAGTTACCTACATAATGTAGTATCTTTGTTCATTGATTGGCTTAGTTGATTTGAGGACATGTCCAAATGGGTCAAAGATTTCCTCTCTCAAATTTTGATGTTCACAACTCAGCTCGGCATGCCTCGGTTGCGAAAAAATGGACATATCCCAAAAAAATGGACAGTTCTTTGTTTGGACGGTCTAAAATACTCTAGTTTTTACATACTCTTCTACGGTTCCCTCTTTGTCGACAAGAAGGGGGTGATTTTGGGGCTAATACGAAAAATTTGGTGGTAAGATTTGACAAACTCCGATTAGGAAATTGATTCCAAATCTGTTGAGAGATACTATACTCCTATGTGCTTGCTGACCAAATTAGGACTTGCCTTGTATGCTTCTCCGCAATGTTTTATTCACAACAATTGTATTCATCATTTTTTGATTCGTAGGAATAATAGATCCATCCCTCCTCCCTTCTTCCGTCTAGTAGGCCTAAATCCGAAGCACGTAATTCTTGTGTTCTAACTTCTACGTCACACATTTTAATGTGTGGTTAATCAAATGCATCTAACGTTAGTGCTATAAATTCATAAAACAAAGAACATCAAAAGTAAAGAAATGGTCACAAAATTCGGCAATCAAAATGGATCACTTTGATTATTATATATATAATGGAGACAGTGACAAAATGTGAATATCTTCAGTACAAAGCATTCACAAAAACAATTAACAAACATAAAAGAATGACAACTGAAAGCCCCAATCAAAGAAGCCCCAATACCCCTCCTCTTTCCCCATACCCCACAAACCCATTTCGGACAGAGAAGAAGATTGAGACACAAACCTCTACATAAGAACAAATAAATTTGAGAGAGAGAGAGAGAGTAAATCAGAATAGAAGGCCAAACGCAAGGGCTACAAGAGAAGCAAAAGCTGTGGGCACAAAGACACCGGCGTCCGAAACGGGACTGGGTGCGGGCGCGTGCGCAGGGGTAGGTGCTGCTCCCACGTTCTGGACTGCCGATACCGCCACCACCATCATCACCACAGCTACAAAAAGCTTCACCTTCATTGCCTCCATTGTAATTTTCTAGAGAGAGAGAGAGAGAACGAAGAGGGAGAGAGTGAGGATGGGGAGGGCAGAAAGCAGAAGAGGGAATGAAAGTGTAAATGAGCAAGTGGGTTGGCAATGGGAAATGAGATGGTGGGTTTATATAAGGGGTGATATGCCCCCAGAAGACCGTTGGTCTACGACCCTTCAATTTTTTAAAGCTTTTGCTTTAACTATTTCTAACGTTTATATTTTTTTGTAGGGCTGCCATGCCACTCTGTTTACAGGGTGTCCTATTTCTTTAGGTGTGGCACACAGCTTGTCTGCCAACGGCTATGTTCCCTTTGTGTAGGGTCCATCCATGTTCTTTGCTTTCTTTTTTTGAACTGCACCAAACTTTGGGGGTGTCCTCAATTTGAAAACAATTTGAAAGCATGTTATCATCCAAGTGGAAAGGGTTATCTTTGACATTTCAGTGCCATAAACAATTATGTGCTCTTGAAGATATTTATAGAGGTAAATTTACAAAAATGGTCCATAGGGGTGTGTACTGAGGGAGCAGATCACATCCAATTTACTATGATCCGGTTCAGTTTTGGGCCATTTGCAATGATCGAAACCGTTCACTTTCTAGAACTGGCCGAAAACATTAACCACGTCAAATATTAGGTCGATCCGATACAATTTGATATGATATCGAAATGCATTAAGTTTGTAAGAAAAAAGGGTTTAACACCGGATTACAATCCATGTAACACAATTATATGAAGCTTAAATCAAATGGTATCGGATCGAAGTGATTTTCGACATCTCAGCGAGCTCTAAAAAGTGAACGGTTCCAATATCCTGGGCTTACAAAATGGCCCAAAACTAGTCCGGACTGGACCATAGTGAACTAGACATGATCTACTCCTGTGTACAAATCCCCTATACAAAAGTTAGATGTTGGATGTTTCGTAAACACCCTTAACAATATTCAATTGTGAGACTCCTCAACAAAATAACAAAATGAGCAGCTCCAATCATCTTTATGGAAACTGAAACGGCCCCCAAATGATTTGTACGTGCGGATACAGCAGCACTGGTAAATTTTTATGGGAGTGATTTTTGCAGTTCAATTATCAGCACTCTTTTTCTTTTTCTTTTTTGGGTTAATTCACGTGAATGTACACTACTATCTTGTCATTGATTCACTTTTTTTCACAAATTAAGGGTAATGTAATGAATTCCTATGAATGAAAGGGGTGTTTGGGAGCCCCGTTATCCCAATGCGATTTTGCATTTTAAACCTTTAATTGTAATTACAATTTACCATGATGCATTACCAAAATGAATTTAAAATCACCTCAAGAGGAGCGTTTTAAACTATTTTTAATAAACCTTTCGACCCTATTTTCCAGCAAAAATTTATTCTATACATCATATAAACACTTATATATATTTGGATTACAATCCAAAAATCTATAATCTAAAAAGAAATTGACTTCCAAACACCCTCTAAAAACAAACTATGGGAATGGTAAAAAGAATGGTGCAGAAATCAATTTCCAAATCTAGAACATAACAATATAAAGAGGCTTCAAATTTTTTTTTTTGAGGGATGACAAGAGGGTAATTTCACCTACCAAATTCACCTAGGCAATTGCTAACTAGAGAGAGGTAGAGTGAACCCTTTAAACACACACACACAAACCCAAACTCCTGATGTGGGAGCCAACCCAGGTTTCAATTATTTTGGTGGAAAATGAGGAGTGATGAGCTGTTTTATGTTTGGTAAGCTGGATTTTCTCATCCTCTCACTTATGCCAGCTTTTTCCTAGGAATGGTAAGGGCTGTACAATTGTTTATAAGTGAGCTGACTTGTCCTTATTCTCTTCATTCAGCCTTGTGGTCCTGTTTTTTTCCTATGAAGAAAAGAAACCCGGGGTGGAGTAGGGAGCGACCCGGCGCAGCAAATCTCACCTGGCACGTGACTCTAGACCCTCGGCTAAGCCTTCTTAAGGAGACCTGAAATTCATAGGTGCACACCGTCCCATCCGAAGCCGAAAAAGACAATAGACGGATCATGAAATTCAAACGGGAGCGAGGGGGTTTTGATACGCCTCGAACTTGTAACCACAGGAGAGCCAAGCCCAATGGGGTAGCCCATTGCCATCTTGGCTACCACCCCAGATGGTCCTTGTGGTCTTGTCCCCAGGCCTAGCTCATGAATTCTGGTCTTAATACAGAGGTTTCTCAGAACTTGGAACAAAAAAAGTTAGAAAAAATACAGAAGTAATCTTATATCAGGAAAACCACAACTAAAAAGACAAACAAGCTTCTTTACCCAATTTCAACATACAGCATCTCCAACCACAACTAAAAAGACAAACAAGCTTCTTTACCCAATTTCAACATACAGCATCTCCAACCATACCTTCATTTCTTCAAAACCATAGTTCTTCAAAATGAAGAATTGTAGCACTCCAACCATGTTTCATTTGCTTTCTTCAACATGAAGAATCAAACTTGATTCTTCATGTATGGAGACTCCTTCATACTTTGAAGACAGTTCCCCATATATAATAAACGATGCATAACTTCTAACATTATGATCCAATAATGATCAGATAAGATCAATCTTGAATTTATTTGGTAAATGTTGAAATTGTGATATTTCAAATTTTGGAGGGAAAATGAGGAATGGTTGAGTTTTGAGTGTGTTTTGGAAAAAAAGAAAGAAAGCGAAGATAGATATAGAGAAATGTAGTTGGAGCATGAGTGAATAGGAGTAACATTCTTCAAAATTACTATTTGAATAAACAATGATATTTTGGTCCTTCAAAATGAAGAATTGGGTTGGAGATGCTCTCAACAAATAATATGAAAGAATAGCAATTGGTAAAAAGCCAATTAAAAAAAAAATTGGAAAATAAAAAAAACAGCTCAAATTAAGTAAATTTTGGGTAAGACTCTTTGGATTCAATATAAGCATTACAGACTTTTCATCTTTCCCAAACACCAAAATCGGTAATACACCATTTTTACATCAAGAACTTGTTTTAATACTGCACAAAGGAAGATCCACAAAGATATACAGTTACATGCCAAATCTCCATCCCACATGCCGACAGTTTAAGTAGGTTCATCCTGTTAATATGTTGTTTCCGTATGATTGTACTTGTCGAGTAAAAGAGAGAAAATGTGATTTTTTTTTTTATGCTTCCATGGTTCCTGCAGAAAGAAAAACAGAGGCAAGTAAAATTGTGTTATTTATGATTCTTCACGCAGCACATGCGATTTCTATGAATGAAAAAACACAGCATATGTAAATGTGGAACTTATGTTACGCTTTAAGTTCTAAACCCACTCAGACGCCCATGGATCGGGACCCATATGATTGAATTGCCAAAAACCAGGATCAGGATAATAAAACATATCAGGAAGACAATGGATGACTGCACACAAAATATCCTTGATGGATCGGGAAAAACTCAAAACAACACAAAGTTGTGAAGCCAGAGGAACAGAGAATTCAAGAGCACGTCTTAGAATTGCTATATCACAAGACTAAAGGAATAATTAAAGAACAAGAAAACGAAGAAACAAATAATGTGGCAGAAAGAAGAGCTGATATGTCATCTAAAAAATGTCACAAACAAAATAAAGGACTAAAGAAAACGAAGAAACAAATAATGTGGCAGAAAGAAAAGCTGATATGTCATCTAAAAAATGTCACAAACAAAATAAAGGACTAAAAGATCAGTCTGTACGTTTTGTCGCCCATAATGTTCTGCTTATTTTGAATAATCTTGAGAAATCCCGACAAAAGATATACCTTACTATGCAATATGCATAAAACAGGGAGTTTTTTTTTTTTTTTTTTGGAAGAGCAAAAAAGATTTTATTAAAAATCAGTCAGGGTATTGAATTGACTATTGAGTTACAAAGTGGCACATCAAGGGGGTATAGTTGAAAGTACGGTGTTAGAATGGTCCTTTTATGTTCTACTCCAACCTTAATGAGTTTCCCTCACTTCAACCACAAATGTCTGGTGGAGTTCACATGTATAGTTCAACAGTCAATTGACGATAACACCACAAGAAGCAGAAAAAGACCAGAACATGAGATATATGGCAAATGAATGCAAGACAACTAAACTGCGTATTTTAACCGTACCTCTTCATTCTTCAATAGAAGCAGACAAATAATCTAAGCTTTTGCAGCTTGAAGCATTTCAACTATGAGAGTCTTCACATCTCTGTGAAAGTCGAAATCAAAGAAGTCAAACTCCATTTAACATTGTGATTTCAAATCTGAGCATCAGTGCATTAGGCTGTGTAAGTAAGAATGCTGAAAGTTCACAGCAGGCTGCAACCAAGTCGCTCTTTTGGTTTTCCCAGATGAAGCAATGAAAATGTTCAAATTCCAGCCACATTAGTTACACTGTTACTAATGTACAATATTTTCACAAACAAAATGGATCCATGAGCATAATTCATTAGTCATAGGGTTACCATAAACAAAACAGAGAAAGTAATATGGAAAGGAGGTAATCAAGGGCATCAATGCCTTACAGAGATACCGAAATGGATCCTTGCAACCTGATTCAAGCTGGCAAGTGGGATTAGCGAGTCTAGACTCTAGAGTTGCACTGCTTTCTACCAACACATTTTGAGCAGACTTACCAGGACCGTGATAAGTACGATAATTGTTTTGTTTGACCTTTAGTAGGTTCTCCCGGTATCACTCTGTTTCTATCTTTTGCAGTGTTATTACGTATTGAGCCCAAAACCTACCTTACTTTGCACAATTTACTCTTCATTTGTTTGGAAAACCATTATTATTACTTCGCAGTGGAAGACATAATTGACTACCCAATCTATGATAAGATAGTACTATTGGAACCGCCTTGCCCAAAACCTTTTATGGCTGCATCTATAGCCTCACATTAGGAAGGCATGGGGCTATTACTAATCTATGGGACTGTGGAGTACCCACCAACTAAAAGGCTGGATATAGGCATCGAAATTATTGAACCAATAGAAAAACTTAAAATGGCTACATAAAAGCCCAACAGCTAGATTCACGTAGAAAACAAGAGCTTAATTTAGGAACCAATTTTTCAAATGTTTTTTCATGATATATCAATATCATTTGAACTTACTTTCTGTCTGCCGCACGTCTAGGGAAGGGAACTCGTAGCTTGAAAGTATCCCCTTGACAGCCAGCCTAGAAATAGAATAAAATGTTATGCGTGAATGAGCCTTTTCACAGTCTCAACAAGAAAACAAAAGACAGACATAGCCCAGCAGTCCAATTTCCCATCTCTTAGAAAAGACCATTTGTTCTCCATTAGGAAAAACTGGACAAGAGATGGTGAAAAGAAGCAAAGCCAACAAACTCATGAGTAAATATAAAATCTTGACCAATCCCACAATTTTCCTTACAAATTGAGAGATGCGTATTTTTAAGACATTTTCACTTCGTCTTATTCCCGTTCCAACTTAGAAAAGAAAAAGCTTCAACCCAGTAAATTATTCAACTAGGTACATCAGCAGTCCAACCGCTAAAAGCCTAAAAGTTCAAAACATACAAGGTATTATCCACACAAAAAAAAATAATAATAACATAGAATTGTTAATGGTGTATAGCATTACCTTAACATAGAAACCAAGACTATCCACATCCAGCAGTTGAGCAAAGTCCACCTACAAAATGGCATAAAGTGAATCCTAGAAAGTGAGTCAATTCTGCTTATATGCAGTCGCTATGAAGCACGGATACTCTGTTTTGGCCTTCGTATCACGTACCGTACGCGTATCGGATACGGATACGCTCCGGATACGTATCCGATACGTTTTTTAAAGTATCCGGTTTTCAAATTTATTTTTTGGTGTCCCGATACGTTTTGGATACGTTCAGACACGACAGGATACATTTCGGATACGTTTGGGGGCAAATTTGTTATTACTTAAAACAAATGGGTTTGAACTGTAATTAGGGCTATATATCTTTTATTTCATCTCACTGACGAGAAAAGGAAGAAACGAAAAGAAAAGAAAAGGCAAAAACGAAAAGGGGGAAGAAAGCGATCCATCTCTGTGTCTCTCATCTCTCTCTCTCTCTCTCTCTCTCTCTCTCTCTCTCTCTCTCTCTCTCTCTCTCTCTCTCTCTCTCTCTCGTCTGTCTCTTCTCTCTCTCATCTTGCTGTGTAGCATATACATACATACATAAATACATACACACACACATATATATATACACACACACAACGCTGTATATATATTAGTGACTGTTGTCGTCTGATTTATTTATTTTTTTATAACAGTATATTGAATCCATTCGTGTCTCTTCTCTCATCTTGCTGTGTAATGGATAACTTTAGTCACCAATGGAATATTATTTTTATTTATATTTATATTCAACGTATTGTATCCTACTTTTTGGAAAAATCGCGTATCCTTATCGTGTCGTATCTGTATCTCGTATCCTTATCCATGCTACTTAGTGTAGTCGGGTCATAGCTTCGACAAGTTCATTGCAGCAACATTTTCTACAGTTCTGCTACAAGTTATGCACACAAACAGAAATAAACAAAACATTTTCCACCAGTAGCGAGTAAACATCAGTAGATGAAAGACAAGTTCTCGAGAGTCGACACCAACCTTGTTGGCAAAAGATGACAATCTCAAGTAATTACCACTATAAAAAAAATCCTGCATTTTAAGTTAGTTTGTGGAAAAGGAGGGGATCTTTGAAGGTACCATTCATTCTAAAACAGATCCTGGATCAGTAAGTACTGCCAGGGTTGGTAAAGAGTTGATTAAAAGCTAGTTTGTAAAGTTGGTTCCATTCGCTATGGATCAGTAAGTACTGCCAGGGTTGGTAAAGAGTTGATAAAAAAACTAAAGACTGTAAAGTTGATTCCATTCGGTATAGTGATGCTACGGTGCTACCCAATAGCAGTAAAAGTTGACAAAAGCTGACTATCTTAAGTAACTAGCAATAAAAATAATTCCTGCATTTTAAGTTAGTCTGTGAAAAAGGAGAGGATCTTTGAAGCCACCATCCATTCTCATACAGATCCTGGATCAGCAAGTACGGCAAGGGTCGGTAAAAAGTTGATAAAAAGCTAAACGCTGAAAAATTGGTTCCATTCGTTCTAGTCACGTGTTATAATACGACACAACTATCATAAAATGCATTCAAACTGCAAACTCACAAGCTGATTAGGCCTCCAGATTGTAAAGAAAATATTTTCCCTCGCTTTCTCATGTTTATCACCATATTAATCCTCAAACCCCCTCCTATGCACCTACGTTAGAGAACTGGATTTGGAAACATCAACCATTCAATTACTTTTCCTCGTTCCATCCATGTTGATAGTACAGGTTTGACTGAGTTTGATAAGGAGAGAAGCTCTACCAGTTGCTTCTCTTACGAAAATGAGCTATTTACAGGAGTATCCCTGATTACCGGAATTGACGTTGAGTGTTGCACAATAGCTTTTGTATCCTCTGCGTGATCTTTATTCATGTGGGACTGCCAACAACAAATATGTCAGAGACTAAGAAATGCGATAAACAAAAGAAATATTTACTGGGAAAAGAAAATCCATTATTTTTTCATCTTATACCGCTATAGGCTTAGAAAACTGATATATAGGATCAACTTTTGCAGCTCTATATTCCTCTTTGCTGAACTCTGAAAGTAGGAATAAAAAGCAGAAAGTGGAAGTAAGAAGAAATTCACAAGACCACAACCCTATTTTCAAAACACTGGAAAAACGCATAAAGTTGCATATCATTCAGCAGCAATAGCCCAAGAAACCAATTTCCCTTGCACCCAAAAAAACATAGCACAAGAAAACAGGAAATTTGTACTTTTCTATTTCAAACACTTATAGTGGTTTCCGTATACATTTAGGAAAAACACAAAATAAGATAAACTTTATTGGGTCATACACAAACCTCCTGAACCCAATGAAGCTGTAGCAACCCCAGACACATATCGTACAACTTTGGGTTCAATACGCAGAAATTGAAAGTCTCCGAAATCAACCTTCAGATTAGAAAAGGTCTTAGTTTTTCTACATGAATACAGAGAAAATTAAGTTGTGCATGTTAAGGAACAAGTGACACAAAGTTACCCATAATGCATTGGGATGCCTTGCCAAGTATGCAGTACGAATAGCTTCTCTCTCTGTTTCAGAAACCTGCATATTTCATTGACTCAGAAAATTAGAAATATAGTTTCCCAATAGAGGTCAACAGGAGAGAAAGCTTTCCACACTAAATTAACAAAACCCCAATTAAGAATAATACAATACATCAACCAAAAGTTATCAACTCACAGAAATAGCATCACCATGCAGGGTTATAATTAAATCAGTCCTATCCTCGGGATCTTTTGCTACAAGCAATGAGCATTTCGAATTGGCTAAGAGGTCCTGCCAACACGAACAAAATATCAATTACTTAACTTGTCCTAGACAAGAATATGCTAAAAACCAAACAAGAACTCTAAAAAGAATATGTTGCAAGTATTTTGTTGCGAAGTTTTCAGTCCTATGATGACGAGGAAAAAGAATAGGGTCAGGGCAGTTATGCTAAAGGAGTACTACATGAGTACTATATTCTGAGTTCTGATTAATCAACGTCATCAAGTACTACCAGTGTTCTAAAACAAAGAATTAATCGGCGATTAATCGCTGGCGGGGCATATCAGATTAGGTCCAAGTCGTCCGACTAACGATTAATTGCCAATTACTAATTAATATGCAACGATTAATTGCCGATTAATTCGATTAATCGCTCGAAGTTGGCCGACTACCCAACTATCGTCTAGCGACTTTTAGAACATTGAGTACTACATTAGGATACACATTCATTCAGGCTGAATCTCTTTAAATTACTTTGCCTGCCAAGTATTACCTCAAAAACTAATCCCAATAATCAGAATACAAAAATTCCTATTTCAAGGGGCATTGAGCACAACCCCATTTTTTATCTCTATTAGCAATCAGCTAATCAGAATTGGCAAGAATAGCATTGAATATTTTGGCCGCCAAGAGGTAATTCACAGTCATACAAAATGAGTTATCTCTTTGGATGACTGCCATTTTAGCAATTCTTCATATACATATGATCAGAAAATTCCAACTTCATGGGAACCTTGGTATGAACTGCTAAGCTGCTGACTGCTAATATTGGAGATCCATATGCATCACAAGCAAAGTCAACCATTGAACCAGATGGATAACCCTCATGCTTCTGCAAATTACAAGGAATTGCGATAAGCTTTGAAAATAATGAACTTGATGAAGAAACGAGAGGTAACCAATACTTTAATGTAAATTAAGCAATGTTGTCCAGTGACCACAGAATATTACATATATCGGATTTAATCACATAAAATTCAGAGAGGAAAAAATCAAAATGTCTTTACAAGTTAGTGAGCGAGGCAGGGCAATCCTACATGTTGTAACCGCAAGATGTGCCAACACTTCTACTCAAAACAGCATCTGAAAATATTTAGATTCGACTAATAACACTAATCATCTACTAAAAGGAAAAAAGTCTCTCACAGGTCAAAGTCAAGCAATATTAATCCCCATTCCTCCCAATCAAGGTAGAAAACTAAAGAATTTTTTAGTAGATGATCAATCAAGAACTATAAATGTCAAGTATCAAAGAGGAGAAAAAGGAAAAAGAGAAAGAGAAAGGAAAACCTGAGAGAAAGTAGAAAGCATGCCGCGCAAGCTGTGATCGAGAACGGTTCGAACTTCTTCAACAGGAGGAAGCCTAGCAGCCTTTTCCTGCAATCACAACCAGCATGCTTCCAATAAAACACCAACAACTACACTCTTGTTTCTCAAGTTATGACTTATGAGTATAATCAAAGTACCTGATGAGATTGAATGAGTTGAAATACATTCAAATCACCAGCAGTAACGTCAGCACCTGATGCGTTCTAAAAAAAAAAAAATTTCCAATCAGCAGATTAAAACGAAATCTAAATTAATCCGGCAATGTGATTAAGTCTAATTGTCATGAAATCCTATCTATAAACCGTAGTACACTAGGTCACACACAATGCGCGTGCGGGTGCGCGAGCGTGAAAGTGTCCTTCAAAAACCTCCCACGCAACTAAAATTCGTGAGTGCCCCTAAAAAACCTCCCACGCAACTAAAATTAGTGAGTGCGAGGATTGAGAGCGAGCGCGAACGCAGGCCATTTTGAAGGATTATGTACATAATCAAACATTTTCAATCAAAAGATGCAGAACCAAAAATAAATTAACGCGTTGATTAGAGCGATTAAGCCTAAAATGGTGATGAAAACCTCTATACAAACGATAGAATACAACAAACGTTTTCAATGAACAGATTAAAACGAAAATTAAATTATGTCGTCAATTGTAGCGATTAAGCCGTATAGTTTTGAAACCCTAGATATGAACGACGGTGTGCAAATATGTACGTGCAGAGAGAGACCTGAGGAGGGGACTGAGTGGAAGAAGAAGAGGCCATAGCGAGGAGGAGAGAGGGAGGAGTGAGAGAGAGCGGTTTATTGGATTGGCGAAATTGAGGAGAGAGAGTGGTTTTTTGTGTTATGGTGGTGTTGTAATTGTTGAGGCCATTAATGGAGCGAGCAAAGGTAGCAGTAATGGAGCGGTGGAGTGCGGAGGACGGAGCCATGACTAGAGTCTTCATCTTCCTCCCTCGGGTCGCCAAAGCCCAACTACCGCTTTTCTCTACTAATTTCCCCACGCACCCTCTTGGTCTCGTGAGCACATTTTAGGTTGGATTCGGATAAGCAAAAAGTGTTTAAAAAAATCGTCTTTCTTAATTTTGCGTCGAAATTTTATGAATTATTAATTTATTTTGACAAGAAAAATCAAAAAAATTAAATATTTTTTGTTTTTATTTAAATATTTTAAAAAAATATCACACTTTCAAACTAAAAAGTTCCAATTTTGCACTTTTTCAGTTTAATAGTAGATATTTTCAAAACTATTTGGATAACTCATTCTACACGAATAATCAATAATCTACACAAATTTAGTGCAAAACTAATAAAAGCAATTTTTTAATAAAGACGAAACTCTCAAAAAGCACTTTTAAATTTAGCGAAACTCAACTTTAGTCTCTCTTTTTTTTCCCGATAGAGGTGTTGCTATCCCCAGGCCAATGCGCGCCTCAATCATTTTCCTTTTTGATTCGGTCAAAAATAGACCATCCAACTCGGAATTAGAAAATTCACGAATTTCTCTATTGTGACCCAATACCAAGAGATTCTAAAATTTCGAAATCAGGATGTCAATCAAATGCAGACACAAAAAGTACTACTCCAAATACTCCGTCATTCGTTGGATAAGAGAAGTGTTTGTTCTATGTTTCACCGGCAGGGACGGATCCAACCAAAGGGGTCATGCGGGGCACGTTTTCCCATTCGAACGCGCGTTTCCATTCGAAATTAAAATATTTTTGTATAAATTAACATAATTATAAAAGTGTGTTAATATATAAAGGGTAATAATAATGCCAAAACTTGTTTTGGCATTATCATTTCTCTATGTAAATATACACATTTGCACAGGAACCGACCCAAAGGGGGTCACGCGGAGGCACGTGTCCCCACTCGAACTTGTGCTCCCACTTGAAAATAAAATATTTTTATATAAATTAGCATAATTATAAAAGTGTGCTAATATATAAAGGATAGTGATAATACCAAAACTAATTTTGGCATTATCATTTCCCTATATAAATATACACACTTGCATATATCTTGAAAATATATATATATATATATATATATAATTAGTTTTATGTTTAAATTTCATCGTATGATACATTTATACTTGTTGTTTGATGATCTATTTGTTTATTTGAAGCTATTCTTTTTTAATTCTCTTTATTTTTAAAAGTATGAAAGAAATATTTCAAAATAAAATATTAACAAAACTAGCTCGATGACTCAATCATTCTAAAACTTGTCAATATCACTTAAAAGTATACTTTCAAATTTTTTATGAGATTTTGTTCTCATTTTTACCTAATTTAACTTAAAGTATGCCTTAATTTTGTATGATCTTACTATGGTAGACTAAAAAAAAATGAACTTTCTCTATTATATTTAACAAGTGCCCCCACTAGGCTACATTCCTGGATCCGTCCCTGTTCACCAGTCGACTTTGTGATGGAATGTTGGTGCGTATACGTGGTAAGTGGTAACATGGAAAGAGTAATGAGATTCTGGGAATGGCGAATTGAAGACGGAAATAATCTCACATCTGGACGTGCAAATGGAAGTTTAATTATGTTGGGAAAAATTCGGCATTTACAGAAAATTTAGAGAACAATTTCATTGATAATGTAACAATTACATAATCGAAACAAAATACAAATACAAATACAGAACAGATTGAAACAGTCAAGATACAAATTGAATTTCCTGAATATCGAACCGAGTCCTGTGTGATACCACAGTCTCCTTAAGAAAGATTCGCCGCCTACCGTGGGTGTTGTAGGTGTTAGGAAACCGAATCCCCAAGACCCAGTAATGACGCGTACAGATTAGACAACAAAAATTGTAAAACCCTATAAAGCGGGATTATGGTTCTACCTCAACTCCCTGCGACACGAACGCTGGTTGAACTTGTTATAGCACGTCTTGCTATAAATCACGAATACTGCTCGACCGTACCTTACGATCTTCTATCGTATTCCCTGCACGTCTAGAACACGAATCAAGTGTGGACTCTTTCGTGATCTGTTTGCTCTCTCTAAGCCTGCCTCTATTTACTGAATAATAGAAAAACATTTATCCTGACCTAAAGAGCATAACGTGTATATATAGGGCTACGATAGGGACTTAAGGAGTAATAAGTCTGGGCTCCCAGTGTAAATAAGAAAACTTAATCCCACCAGGATTCTATTTCTTATTTCACTAATTATAATTCACCCCACTACAGAATTATAATTGTACTCCCGTCCTTATCTCAATTATATTACGAGCTCCATGATATTAAATACTCATTAATCTCTCCATGTTAAGATTACAGATACCCGTTGATTAAAATAAATTACTAACAATCTCCCAGTTAATCAACATCTTAACTTGAGACTATCCGCTTAACTTATTCGATATGTCGGATACAAATATCCACCTGCAGGGTTTGACATAATCGAAACTTATAAGCTTACTCAAGGGGTATCATCAATCCCTATCGGGACGTGGATTCCATTAATAATTAATAGTTGTCATATACATAATGTTGCTACCCAATTCACCGAGACTATTGACCGTACAAAGATCTCACTCTTTAATGAATCAAAGTCAACAACATTAAATATATACTTCTAATAATTATCTTTGAATTAAGAGAATAAGCATTCATAATAACCATGAGATTCCAATTGTCTTATAAAGTTAGTATAAAGACAATTACCTCAATACGGTCCCGTTCAATACACACAAAGTATACTAGCACAATGAGTTGGAATTAACACCATTCCCTGTAGTCAAGAAAAACCTACTAAAATATTGTGCTACAGTCCTACCGATGGTGTGTCAAATTCCATCTAAGACTGTGAACCATAACTTATATTCCACAAGAACCGATGATCCAATCTTCTGTGTGTAAGCCGTACTCTACACACTGGATTATCTACTATGTAGAATAAAAGACACACATGCACAACATACAAAATTATCATGCAAATATTGCCCATAAAAGATTCTCATCAAAAATGGATAAAACTGATTAATAATTAAATATTAATCCATCATATAAAAACATAACTTTTACATAATCTCCTAACAAACTCCCACTAAGACTCAAAACCATACTGCCATGCATCTCACTCCCATTCCTTCTACGTGACTATCAAAAGTCTTAGCTGGTAAGCTCTTCGTAAAAGGATCTGCCAGGTTATTCGCTGATGCAATCTTGGTCACAGCAACATCACCTCTCTGTACGATCTCTCGAATCAGATGATACTTACGCTCAATGTGTTTGCCCTTCTTGTGAGTCCTTGGCTTCTTCGAATTAGCAACTGCACCGCTATTGTCACAATAGAGTGTAATGGCTGATTGCACTGAAGGGACCACTTCCAGATCCAACAAAAAGTTTCTAAGCCAAACAGCCTCCTTGGCTGCTTCAGAAGCTGCCACATACTCTGCCTCCATGGTAGAATCAGCAATGCAAGATTGTTTGATACTCCTCCAACTTATAGCTCCACCTCCCAAGGTAAACACATATCCTGAGGTAGACTTTCTGGAATCCCTATCTGACATGAAGTCTGAGTCTGTGTACCCATGAGGTACCAGACTATCTGACTGGAACACCAACATATGATCTCTAGTTCTTTTCAGATACTTGAGTATATGTTTCACTGCAGTCCAATGTTCTTGCCCTGGATTAGACTGAAATCTGCTAACCATGCCAACGACAAAGCAAATATCAGGTCTAGTACACAACATAGCATACATAAGGCTTCCTACTGCCGAGGCATAAGGAACTGCCTTCATTTTCTCCATCTCTTCAGGTGTTTTAGGACACTGATCCTTGGATAGATTGATTCCATGTCTAAAAGGGAGGAACCCTTTCTTGGAATCTTGCATGCTAAAACGGGCTAGAATGACATCGATATAAGTAGCTTGTAATAAGCCCAACATCCTGTTCTTGCGATCTCGTATAAGCTTAATCCCTAGGATGTGACCAGCTTCTCCCAAGTCCTTCATTTCGAATTGGCCGGATAACCACACTTTCACTGAAGATAACACTCCCACACCGTTTCCGATGAGCAGGATATCATCGACATATAGTACTAAAAACAGTACAACTTTTCCGTTGCGCTTCTTGTACACACATGACTCATCCGGACATTGATCAAAACCAAAAGACTTGATTGCTTGATCAAAACGAATGTTCCAAGATCTAGATGCCTGCTTAAGCCCATAAATAGACTTCTTAAGCTTGCACAACATGTGCTCCTGACCTTTTGCTATGAATCCATCTGGTTGCACCATATAGATACACTCATCCAGATTTCCATTAAGGAACGCGGTCTTTGCATCCATTTGCCAAATCTCGTAATCGAGATGAGCCGCAATGGATAAGAGAATCCGAATGGACTTAAGCATGGCTACTGGCGAAAAAGTTTTCTCATAATAGATCCCTTCTTTCTGAGTATACCCTTTCGCAACAAGCCTAGCTTTGAAGGTATGCACCTTCCCGTCCACCCCTCTCTTCTTCTTATAGATCCACTTGCACCCAATGGGTTTAATCCCTTCAGGTGGTTCTACAAGATCCCAAACCCGATTAGAGTACATAGACTCCATCTCTGATTTCATAGCCTTTTGCCAAAATTCCACATCTTTATCTTGAAGTGCCTCATTGTAGTTACAGGGTTCAGCATGTTGATCATCAGGGATCATTTCAAAAAACTCTCCCAACAACGTATACCGACTGGGTGGAACAGTAACCCTCCCACTACGACGAGGTACCGATGTGTCAATAGGTGCCTCTACAAATATCTCTTGTGGCATTTCCTCCTGCACTATTGGTGGTAAAGAAGTTTGTGCCGGTCTCTCTCCTCTCAATTCTTCTAGAACAATTTTACTTCTGGGTTTGTGGTCTATCACATAGTCCTCTTCTAAGAACCGGGCATTAGTGCTAACAATGACCTTCTTATCCTCAGGACTATAAAACAGTCCACCTCTCGTTCCTCTAGGGTACCCCACAAACAAACAAACTTCTGTTCTCGATTCCAACTTATCTGCGTTCCCATTCAGCACATGTGCTGGACTACCCCAAACCCGAACATGCTGGAGACTAGGTTTGCGCCCAATCCATAGTTCTGTGGGTGTAGATGGTACTGACTTAGATGGTACCAAGTTAAGAATATACGCTGCTGTTTCTAGTGCATGTCCCCAAAACGAAATTGGTAAATCTGAATAACTCATCATTGATCTTACCATACCCATAAGAGTCCTATTCCTTCTCTCTGCTACACCATTTTGTTGTGCATACCTGGAGCTGACAATTGGGATGTAATCCCTTCAGCTGACAAGTAGTCCCTAAACTCTCCCAAGAGGTATTCACCACCACGATCAGATCGTAGTGTCTTGAGACATTTACCCAAACGCTTTTCCGTTTCCGCCCTATACTCCCTGAATTTCTCAAAGCATTCGGACTTACGGTGCATCAAATAAATGTATCCATACCTTGAGTAATCGTCAATAAAAATGACAAAGTACTCAAAACCACCTCTAACTTGGATATTCATAGGCCCACACAAATCAGAGTGAACCAATTCTAACGGCTCTTTGGTTCTATATCCTTTTGCTGAAAAAGGCCTTTTGGTCATCTTACCTTCCAAACATGATTCACAGACTGGAAGTTCCTTAACTTCTAATGAACCTAAAGGTCCATCTCTAACCAGTCTAGAAATCCTATTCAGATTAATATGACCAAGACGTAAGTGCCAAAGATACGTTTGGTTCAATTTCGAAGGCTCTTTTCTCTTGCATGGTAAATTATTAGTATTATTCAATTCATGCAGTTGCACTGTAGGAAATATAGGATTTATAATGTAGAGATCATCCACCAATGAACCAGAACAGATAAAACGTTTATTTAACTTAATAACCACAGAATCACTAAAATAAACCAAATATCTATCCTTTATTAACTTAGAAACTAAAACCAAGTTTCTTCTAATAGTAGGAACATAAAGACAATCTCTCAAAATTAAACTCCTATTACTACTAAAATTTAAAAAAATATTTCCTACTGCAACTGCTGCCACTCTCGTAGCATTTTCCATATGTAGATAAATCTCCCCATCACTGAGTCTTCTGGTTTCCTGGAACCCCTGCAATGAATTGCAAACATGATTAGTGGCTCCCGTATCTACACACCAGGTACTGGTAGATAACACCGCTAAACATGATTCAACAACTAGTGAAAAAGATTTACCTTGTTTGTTCACTTTATTGAGAAAAATCGGACATTCCTTCTTCCAGTGTCCTTTCTGCTTGCAGTGAAAACACTTACCCGTAGGCTTTTTCACTCCACCTTGAGGCGCATGAACTGCCTCCACAACCTTTTTCTGAGACTTATTCTGCTTCTTCTTGCCTTTCGGCTTAGAAGTAGAAGCCTTCTCAGCCACTAGCACTGATGGTGGTTTCTTCGCAACCAAAAGACCCTCAGCTGCTTGGAGTTCCTTAAGAAGTTCCGCCAAAGATAAATGCATTTTGTTCATAGAATAAATCAGGCGAAACTGCTTAAAACTCTCAGACTGCAGTGAGTTGAGAACGAAATCGATCTAGGTTTCCCCATCAATTTCAGCTCCAAGGATCTCTAGTTCATTAAGAAGAGCTATCATCTTTAGAACATGATCCCTAACCGGGGTCCCTTCAACATGGGTGATGCTCACCAATTCTTTCATAGCAACTAGCCTTGCTGCCCGATTCTGATCCCCAAACATTTCTTTGAGGTTCAGCATCATATCAGAAGCAGTTTCCATAGCTTGATGCTGATGTTGCAATATATTCGACATAGAAGCCAAAATATAACACCGCGCCATCTCATCAGCCTTAACCCAATCTTTATAAGGCTTTGCTTCCTGTTCTGTGGCATTTTCTTCAGGTATAGGAGGGCACGCCGTAGTAAGCACATATTTGTGGCCCTCAGCAGTTAACACAATATTCAAGTTTCTTTTCCAGTCAACATAGTTTGGTCCAGTAAGTTTATTTTCTTTGAGAATAATGGCAAGTGGATTGAAAGAGCCCATTTTTTAATCTGAGAATCAAATAACATAACAATCAATTATGAAGGGCAATAAAAATTTTGAATTTCATTTTAATATTGGTTCCCTCTACCACATGTTAAAAGAAAAACATTGGCAACCCTACACACCGTGAAGAGCATGCCTCGATGGGAAGTCTCTACTCTTTATCATTCGTGTAGATAGGCACAACCTTTTAATTTTACTATCTAGACACTATACCGTGCCAAGCAAAATTAAATAGCCAATATAACTTCGGTCCTATAAATAATAATAGTGACTCAGATGGTGAGGATACTATTATTTACAGCTAAGTGTATACCATTACCTAGCCCCATGACCCATTGTTCCGTTATGAATTACCTCAGATGGTGTAGTAATTCACACAACAATCATCATAGACCTATCCTTTAAGGAAGTCTGTACCGATGAGGGCATAATTAATTTTGCCCGATGGGGGGAAGGTTCTAAAACCATCACACAAAATTAATTACATCATCTACATACTAGTAATGGAGACCGTGGGATTTATAAAAATAAACTCCCTCTCCCACTTAGTTATTTAAAAAAAATTTGTGAGGGTTATCAAAAATTTTAAGTTTGCAAAAAACGTGATCTAGGTCAAAAGCCATATATTACCATGTTGTTCCAATATGGTAAACTATCACATATGCAAACAATCATAGAAACATACAAATATCGATCTTATGCCTCCATTGGAGTTCACATGCTACGTTAATTATTACAACCACGAAAAATAATCGTGGCACCCAATAAATAACACATGCTACGTTAATTATTACAATCACGAAAAATAATCGTGGTACCCAATAAATAACAATAACCACGAAAAAATTATCGTGGGATCCAATCGCATAAAACCAATAAAAATCATGTGACCATAATAGCTGGGTAAGAACGCTGCAAAACAAGGGTTAGCACAGTTCTACGTTCTACCCTCTATAACCTACGGACAACATGGCCTGTTTAATCCATACGCGTGATTACAGCCTGCTCTGATACCACTGTTAGGAAACCGAATCCCCAAGACCCAGTAATGACGCGTACAGATTAGACAACAAAAATTGTAAAACCCTATAAAGCGGAATTAGGGTTCTACCTCAACTCCCTGCGACACGAACGCTGGTTGAACTTGTTATAGCACGTCTTGCTATAAACCACGAATACTGCTCGACCGTACCTTACGATCTTCTATCGTATTCCCTGCACGTCTAGAACACGAACCAAGTGTGGACTCTTTCGTGATTTGTTTGCTCTCTCTAAGCCTGCCTCTATTTACTGAATAATAGAAAAACATTTATCCTGACCTAAAGAGCATAACGTGTATATATAGGGTTACGATAGGGACCTAAGGAGTAATAAGTCTGGGCTCCCAGTGTAAATAAGAAAACTTAATCCCACCAGGATTCTATTTCTTATTTTACTAATTATAATTCACCCCACTACAGAATTATAATTGTACTCCCGTCCTTATCTCAATTATATTACGAGCTCCATGATATTAAATACTCATTAATCTCCCCACGTTAAGATTACAGATACCCGTTGATTAAAATAAATTACTAACAGTAGGTTGCGTCGGCGACTTCCTCCCAGGATTGGCTCGGCTAAACCGCAAGCCATCAAAACACTACCGTCGATCGCCTTGGCGAACTGACTACCGCATGCCTCTCTCTCTCAAGAACACGAATATCAGAGTATGCTTAATGTGAATTTTGCTTGTGCCTTCTCCAAAACGTGAGCCCCCTTTTATAGAGTGAGGGTAGCCTATGTAACTCCTGGAGATGAATGCTGCCATTAACATGTGAATGAATTCTGCCAATACTCCGTTCCAGAACACCTTCTTAAAAAATAAGTACTTATTTCACATTTTCAAATTCAAAAATAATGTAAATGGAAAATAATTTTTAAATTTTTTTTGCACTGTATAGAAGATTTCGATGAGATCCATCAAACTAGATCCATATTGGTAGAAAAATTATTTGCTTAAACACATTATTTTTGAGCTTGAAATTGCCTTCTTAAAAAATAAGAACTTATATTGAGTTCCGGAACGGGGGCCTAAATAGAGAGGTTACAGGATTGAATACTACATCATGAAGAGAGGTTTTGGGGATTACAGAATCCACATATCAATACGTCTATTGATTGTGGTGCGTCCAGATACAATGAATCCGGGACATACACGGTTGCCTCGGGAGACCCTCCGATAGCCCCTATTTCATTCATCCGAAATTTCGTAAATTTTCAACAATTTAGAGATGCACCCCTCCTTTAATACTTGCATCTGAAGACTTTAACTTACTACCATGTTTCTGTTCATAAAGTTATGGGTGTTTCCGGTAGTGAAAAATTTGTAAATTTTTATCTGTGGTTTGAAAGTTGTTAAAGTGTTTTCGATCGTAAATAAGTTATTGAGAAATATTAAATTGGTTCAAGTAATGAATAAATTGTTATGAGTAAGTAAGTGAAAAAGTTGTTGGTAAAAACTTTTTTGTTAGTAAAAACGATATAAAAAAATACTGAAACTTTTTTTGTTAGTAAAAATAAGATAGTAAAATACATTAAATTTTTAGTATTTTTTGTTAGTGAAAACGGAGCTTTCATGTAAGACAGATACCTATGGGAACAAAGCAATCTAGGTCTAATCTATGGCTCATTGTGCAGCTGGAGCCGCTGGGCATTTGTTCGTTTATTCGAGATAAGACAATCAATTAAGGCACATTTACCGGAATGAGAAAGATGATACTCCACTTGCGTTCTTTTAGGCTATGTTCTTTTGAACTTAACTTAAACATGAGAGATTTAAATTTCTTTCGCATTTGTTAGTTTTGCATCAAATATTTATGGATTATTGATTCGTCTCGAAGTGAAGAATCAGAAAAGTCAATTTTTTTTTTTTGCTTTTACCCAAATATTTTGAGAAATAACCAATTTTTAGCCAAAATTGATTCGTCTCACAAGAGGAATTAGAAAAGTAAGTTTTTTTTTACTTTTACCCAAATATTTTGAAAAATAACAACTTTTTAGCCAAAAAGACAAACCCACAAAAATTTGGCACAAAATTAACAAATACGAAAAAAATTCAAATAAGGACAAAACTCTCAGATTTAAGTTAGGTTCAAGAGAACGTGGTCTAAATTTAGAAAAATATTGGATGAACTTAACTTATTTTCATTTAAGTTTCAAAAGAGAAGAAAAAATAAATTTTGAAAATTTAAAAGAACGCAACCTAATGATGGGATAAGTAGACATACACGTCGGAGGTATGATAGTAGAGGTGATTATATGAAGTAATTAATGAATTAGTTGTACTTCGTTTGATTTGAACGGAATAAACTATGAGATAAAGGGTGACTAATCATTTTTTTACAGTTAGATGAGGAGGAAAATAATCCCAAAAACCGGCTTAACTAATACCACCCCGTGTGATATTAGATTTTAGTCCCTCGCTTATAGGGTATTAAGCGGGCAAATAGTTCCTCCTAAATTAGGATAGTATATACAATCAAATAGTATTTATTACCTTTAGGCAATAATTGACTGTCGTATCTTTTTGGAGAATCAATTGATCAAAGACAGCAAAATATGAGGAAATTGAGGTAACCTATAGTTGTTTAGATTTCCTGGTTTCCTGTCGGTTTGAACTTCTTCTCTTGATAAAAATAAAATAAAATTTAAAAATACTATACACTATACAAATAAAATAAATATTGTGGCTAGATAAAGATATCACTAGCTTCATGGCGTAAAGAATGAAGTCAGATCACTCAATTTGCAGTGAACGTCACGCCACCGCTGTTGACAAATAATTAAGGCCCTTTTTGGCTGGTGGTTAATGATAATTTCCATTCAACCAATACTGGTGACATTGTGTGATGGGTCATGCCTCAATAAATCTAATTTGTATTGGGTGGATTTGGCTTAATTTGCTGGTTTACAGCCATGCTACACCCATGCTCTGTTTCACGGTTTAACATTCACTGTTCAATATTTCACCGTCCGTCTCGACAATTAATGGTTCAAATTTTAAAAAACTCTTTCAAGAAAGAGTTAAAACTCTTCTGTCAAAGAGTTTTGTAAAATTCAAACCGTTTAAAACACTTTTAAACGGTGAAATTGAGAGCGGTGACTTTTAAGTGGTGGACGTAGACTTTCTGGTTTTGGATTATTCAGTCCATCTTCTGCCACCTTTCATGGAATTAATTACTGTTATTAAAAAATATGTAAAAGAATGGCAGGCCGGGTTTTGAAGAGGAGGAGGAGTATTGATATAAAATTATAAATTAATTACTAATTAATTTAGGTACCTTTTTCCCCCTCATTCGGTTTAGACGTCCTTTTCTGCTTGGACGCATGACTTCTTCCTTAAGCGATTGGCCAAAACTCGATCTCACTCTATCCACTTTATGTGTGTTATAAATATAAATTTATTTGACCTAGTTTTAATCCATTGGGGATTAGAAAAAAGTGTATATTTTTAAATTTTTTAGGAAGATAGATAAAAAAATATACATATAGTTGTATAAAGGCTCCGTTTGGTGTCCGGTTCGTATTTCATCAAGGAACATTCATCCCATGAGGACAGTTTCGCATAAGGTTGTAAAACAAACTAGTCAGCTTATTCGAGTTCGAGATCTAATGTAAATTACAGGCTAAATTTTATCATGTTCAAAGCTTGTGATCCCGAATCTCCGGCCGATGAGCTTATGTACTCCCAAAGACAATAGCTAGAGAATTGCAAAATTAGTGTATAGCTCAAGCTCTTATTAAATTTTTTTTAGAAGAATTTAATTATTAATTCAATCGAATCTAATTTGAGTGTGACTCAAGGATGTACTAGTCCAAGTTCAAGCAAACTTTTATAAGCTCACTAAATCAAGTGATCTCTGAAGGAATCCAATGCAAACGATCAGTAATTAATTGAAGTGGTGGTTAATATTGTGCTTGGGGATGAACTGAGAAATTTGCAAGCTGAACTCTGCCCGTACGTCGCAGTGTTGATCGAGCTGCAAATTGTGTTTGGCCATGCATATATATTGTACTAGGTGTGGCCGTGTGGGTATTGGGACTTGGGAATTTCAACATACATACTACGGCCGGAGTATATACAAAATAGTAGTATGTATCTTGTGCAGTACTGCTATACATCCTTCCAGTACTAGTCTTGCTGAAATTTTACACAAAAAGGACGATTAGTCACTGTCAATTGAATTGAGTGGTGATTATGCAATAATCAGATGGTATTTCCATTCATCAGCTACATATCTTTTTTGCTATTGTTTATTTGTGAAGGCAAGATGAGATTGTAAAAGAAGCTACATTATTATTCAATATTGGTTTGCTGTGGCGCCAAGGAACCAACTAGCTAGCATACTTTTATGCATTTTGATGATATGTTTTGATGTTGATTTGGAAGAGAAAGTAAAAAAGAGAAATCCATCAGTGATGGCAACTCCGTTTTGCTAATTTGCAATGTGATCCTCCCCGGTCCCTTAGGATTGGGGAATCTTGTGTTATGTATAATAGTATCTAAGTGTTGCTTATGTATTGATCTGAACATGACTTTAAACATAATACAGTAAAAGTTTTTAACGAGTTTTAAATATGGTTTTGATCATTGAAATGGACATGGAAAGAGCCAACAAATGGACTGAACCAAAACCGTCAAATCCCGTTGGAGAACGAGGGAGGATCCCATTCTATTCCTTTTGGTTTCTCCAACTAATTCAGACGTAGCATTAGTGTGGCATGTGTCTCCTTAATGAAGATAAATTGTTAAAAAAAAAAATCAATGCTTTGAGTACTGCGCAATGACTTGATAAGTATTGAATTAGTCCAAGCAACATAATAGATACTATTTTCGGAGTCGTTCGAAGCACAAGTGCCCACATGCAACATATGGTTCTGGACACAGTCGTCCAAAAATCACGTAAAAAATCCCTGTTTGTTTAGGATGTCTACAAACCACTTCTTCTTTCTTTGATTTTATATATAATCTGCAGTAACCTTCGTACCATATCTGAGGGCTAAAAAAAAGTCCAATAAAGACAATAAAAAACCAAAAAAGTTGATTCTCTTATCTTCTATGGGTTCTTTAGATAAACTTGAAAAGTTAAAGACTAATCAAAATTTAAAAACAAATGCTGAATTCTTCGGAGAAAACAAACAGGGGAGTGATATTATTAGTATATAAGAATGATGAGCTAAAGTACAACCAGGACATAGACTCTTTACACACATGTAAATACTCATATGGAAGTTTAAGGATCCTCATTGATCTGGTACACCACATAATACTACTATAAATACCAAGACGAATAGTATAATGACCAATGATACGAACATAACTTTAAAACATATACAAGTCCTGACACAACTGTGTTCGGAGCCATTAGATGCACACGTTGGCCCATAGACGTACATCGAATGGCTTGGGATACTGTTGTGTTCGGAGCGGTGTTTTAAAGCTGTGTTGTTAGACTTTTTGCGGTACAAATGTATGTGAAGCTCAGCTGTTCAGTGGTCTAAAGAGACGTGACCATGATGAGCACCACCATAAGTGAAATGAGCTGTGGTGAGGGGCACACCTCTCACTGCTGATATTGCTTCATTCACCACCTGGTTAATCTTCTGCAAAAACAGCACAAATCCATGTTTTAGTTCTGGTCAAAAATTATTTCCCACCTCCCCTGGTACAGGAATTAAAAATAAAAATGGCCCAGACTAATGGTTCTAATAATTGAAAGATGGAACCAAAACCTCTTCAACTTGACGTGTGAATTAAACCTCGTCAATGTCGTTTTTATAATTTCGCTCGTTTGCCTACCAGCAGCAATTGTTTGAGCTAACGAACCAGCATGACACAAATGCAAAGGTGCCGAAGGATTACATGACCTATCGGAATTCTACCTATGATCGGATCAGTTGACTCAGACGCCGTGTGATTCTGCCTTGTTGTGTGGGATCTCGATCTTGAGCTCATAAAGCAACAGTGATATCCTTAGCGGTAATGTAAGTAAGTATCTACTAACATCGTAGCTTCAACACAGAAGTCAAGAGGCCTTTTGCCCGTTAGCATCAGGGGTGCCCTTAGGTGCACGAGAAAGGAGTTCGAAGTTCAAATCATCTTGCAATGTGTTAATCTAACTATTCTAACAATACTAACTTTTGCCAATTAGGGAACAAAAAAACACTCAGACACAGAAATAAAATAGTATTTGGTTTTTCTGAACATAACCAAACAATATATTGATTTGTTGACAATTCTTAACCCAACCCAAAGAAAAGAATTCACGATCAGAACACAGTTTCTACAACGAAACGATACAGGTATTTAAGATCGAACCTTTTCATCGGCAAAGATCTGGAACTGAATCTTCTGGTTCTGTTGTTTGTTCCTCTGCTGCTGATTTCCATTTCCAAGCACAATAATGCAAACTGTAGCAGCAGCCACACCAAAGGAGCAAATCGCACCAATACCACTCAAACTCCACTTCAATATATTCACCCCATGACCATTTTCGCTTTCCCAATCCACCTTTCCCTTGGGATCCAATTCCCCTCTCTTTTTACCACCCTGATCAATTTCCACCTCACTCTCATCATCATCATCACCCTCAAACTGAAACAGCCCTGCCTCAATCTGAGGCACGATTCCCCACCCGCCGCCGCCGGCCCTCGGGGAATCCATTTTCATGTCGACGAATTCGTTCTCCTTCATCTTCTTGAAGGAGACTTGGGAAACTATGTAATCGGTTTCCCAAACAACTCCACCGGGGGACTTCACCTGCTCTGTCTCGACAGGGAAATCGGTGACTTCTCTCACCTTTTCCAATTCCATCGGGGGCGGAAGGAATTGGTTTCCCATCCCTTCCGGATCAAAGATTCCCTTGGAAATCGGAGACTTGCAGATGAAGTAGTTCATGTTGAAGACAACCTTCGGATCACCCGCGTATTTTCTTGGAAAGATTTGCTTTCCTCCATCGTCTTGGATTTCAAGAAACCCATCATCGGAGAGGACTTCCCACTCTTCAAGATCCATCTTTTCTCATCTAGCAGATGGGTTTCTCTCTTTTTTCTCGGGGAATTGGATTCTATGGGAATTTTGCAGTTTAAAGGGGCCACACAGACTTGTGTAGTGTGTCTTTGTTGCTCTTGTGATTTTTATTTGAGAGAAGATGAAAAGCTTATCCTTATAATCTGACAAAATGAAGGGTGGTCCAGATGGGGCCTACCTAAGATGGAGCCCCCCTCTTCGATAGGGCTCCTGGATATTTTCTTTTCAGATTTTCTAAGAACATCCGCGTCTCTCTCTCCCTCTCTTGCTTCTCTTTCAAGTTTCAATGCTATTATAAAAAGTAAAACCCAATAAAAACTGCTGCATCAGACTCGGTGGCTTCATTGCTACTTTACAATAGTTGTATTTTTTCTACAGTGACTCGTTTGATCCCACGAACCACTGTTCATCTCACTTCCAATATTCTATTATTATTTGGTGCAGTAGTTTTGGAGTATTTATTCAAAGCTTAATATTTTATGCCTTATTTGGTTTTATGACTCTATTAGGGATCTCATATAAAAGTCATAATGACAAATATTAATTAAAACTCTTTAGGATGAAATGATCAGAAAAATAAGATCTTCACACTGGTTCAAACAAATTAAAATTTTTAAATACTTAATTTTTTTAGATTGTTTATATATATTTAAAAATAATAAATAATAAATGCACAGTTGCTCGGAATGAGATTGTTTGCCGGATTTTTAGAATAAAGAAACAATACTTTAAATGAAATAGTTTTAATACAGAGAGTCTGATGCAGTAGGAATTTTAAAAGTGAATAGCTAAAGTAATAAAGTAACTTTTTAAAGTGTAAATTGGTCCAAAACGTAAAGATATTGATGCAGATGCTCTAATTTTGGGTTATTAAATATGGCTCTGATTAATGTATTGACACTTTGAATGGGCCCTCAAGGTTCTTATTGGCCTGTTTCGAGAATGTGCTTGTGTTTTTTTGTTTTTTTCTTGAAAATTGACCAAATCTGCTTACGCGCATGTCAATTAGTTTGTGTTTTATTGCTCTGTTATTATAATTCTTTTCAAAACAATTTTGTAGAAACTTTTTTTTCGTACGGATTTTTATTCACGAAAGAATTACTCTTACTCGTGAAAATGTTAGAATAGGTTTCTAAATTCTCAGCGCTATTTCTGTTGAACAGTAACTATGATGTAAGCATGAGTTTCTAAATTCTCGGCGCCATTTCTGTTGAACAGTAAATATAATGTGAACATGAAGATGTTTGATGCATACACTCTCAAAATATACCAGTTTAAAACAGCAATCCAACAGAAAATATTTTTGGTTTGCTATAAGAGATTCCAATCGTTATCTCACTACATTTTTTTTTTTTTTTTTTGACACGGTAACGGGAATTCTCCTTAGAAACAAATCAACCATTTACATCTTTTTCCAGCAAAAAAACCACCTCAAGTGGAATACAACCTGAGTAATTAACAAGATTTTTCTTAAGGCATAAATCAGCAAGACAATGAGCCACTTTGTTTTGTTCCCTACAACACCAAAGAAAAGACCAACATCTATCTTTTGCCCAATATTTGATATCTGCAATTATCGTGCTAATCTCCCATGGGCCAGAATTTTTCGCATCTAAGACAGCGTTAATCACTTCCAAGCAATCTGATTCAAAGATTGCTTCAGAAAGATTCATCTCAAAGGCAGTGGCACAAGCAATGCGCAGGGCCCAAGCTTCGATAGAAGTAGCTGAAACCGCTGGGACTCTTCCTACGCGCCATAACTGAGCTTTTCCACCACTAACTCTAGCGATAACGCCAAAGGCAGCCAAGCTGCGGGAGGGATTATAAGCTCCATCACAATTAAATTTGATAACAGGGGATGGTGGTGAGACCCAAAGCACATTCCTGTTAGCTTTTAGAGCAGTAACCTTAGGGGCCAAAAACAAAGCACTGAGGTAGTCTTTCCTTGCCCCCAGAGCATGATCAATGGTATCCTTCGGGTTGGGTTGTTTCCCCTCAAAAACAAAGGCATTCCGTGCCTTCCAAATGGCCCAGCAAATTTGGAAAATTGTAGCAACTACTTCCATGGGAGATTCTTTAGCCAAATTTCCACATAGTAAATCCTCCATCCACTTGTCAGCAGCACTGATCAAACCGTCCTGAACCCAGTAGGATTTTCCACTCCCAAACCAGACAGGTTTCGTCCATGGGCAGTGAAAAAGGGTATGTTCAACAGTTTCTTCAACCTCATTACAGATCGGGCATAATGGGGAAGGTTGTTCAACAGTTTCTTCAATCTCACTACATTCATGCGAAAGAAATGAAGTGTAGGTTGTTTGTGAGGGTTTTATTTGATTGAATTGAGGAGATACTCACCTCCTTTTTTGGAAGTCCTTGCTAGACACCATTGAATGATATTTTTTAATAATAATAAAAAAAGAACATTTCTTTTTTCAAAATGATCACAAGTAATCTTATAGATCCAAGAATTAGTACATCAAGATACTTTATCCCTAAACAAGGGATCAAGAAATCAAATAGGATGGGACTCAGTCTAAAGACTACACCCAACCCCAACTAAACTCATTACTCCAAACAAACGGAGCACTGCAGAAAACATCCAAAAAACCCACACATGGGTGATAGAAGCTTCACAAACGGGGATAAATCTCACACAGGGGACACCAAAAAAGAAAACCATAAAAAGAAGAGAAAAACCGGTAATGGTACCGGAGCAGATTTCATCCACTCACTTAGATCTCCCACTTTGGCGGGGGGAGGACGCCTCCGAAGACCACGATCTGCAAGGCACAGCCTCCAAAAGTTGTTGGACTATACAGAGGAAGAGGCGGAGGACGGATGGCAAATGGTGGTTTGGAGAGGAGGAGGATGGGGGTGAAGGGAAAACAAGAGAAAATCTTCGAGATCTAAGATTGGGAGATGGAAAAACCCAATGAGGGGGAGAAATCCCTCCCCTCCTATCACCCATTGGAGCGTAAAACCCTGGGGGGAGGGGAAGGAGGGAGATGGGCGGCGACGGCTTCTTTAGGGTTAGAGCGGGAGAGAGCAAGAAAAATTATGATAATTATCCTTTTAATAATAAAAAAAACATTGATAGACGATTCTCTCCTCCCTTTGTAGAGTGTTTCCAATGAAATCCTTATCCAAGTACCGCTGCGCAGTGCTGAATGAAATTTCTTAAGGATAAAAAAAAGACATCAAGTGGAGATTTTCTTGTCCCGTCGTGAAGTGTTTCCAATCTTTGTGACTATCATTGAATCCTTCTGAAAGTGTCGCGGGACATTATTGAACTTAATTTTTATACGATTATAAAAAAAAGACATTGATGGGGATTTTCTCCTCGTTTTGTGGAGTATTTACAATCTTTGTGATGAAATCGTTTCGTAAGTGTTGCTGGATATTCTTGAATAAAAATTTTTGATGATAAAAAAAAAAAACATTGACGGGTATTTTTTTTTTCCCTCTTTTTGATGTGTTTCTGATCTTTGTGATGAAATCGTTTTGTAAGTGTTCTCGGACGTGTTTGGATGAAATTTTCTAATGACAAAACAAAGAGAGAGACATTGGCTGGGGAGGTTCTGAAGGGAGAGGACAGGGAAAAGGTGAAAATGAAAGCCACAAGAATTGCCAATAGCTGGCATCTTTACTTTTTATTACTAGTATATATTATGGTTAGTTAGCTAGTTTTCTCTAGTTTTACCCCCACAAATATTGATGACTAAAAGTCTCACGAAATTAACGTTGGTGTCCTTAATAATATTACCACACTTAATTCGACTTGTAAGAATTTTTAACCGAATACCGGATATCTGAGTCCCCTCAGGTAACTATTTCTATCCGACGTTCATATCCAGTCAAACAAACAGACTCGTATCGGTATATTCATTTTTACTTGCCCAAACTAAAAAAGCTACTACTAATTTTCCAATTCTGCTTGAATTTTACAAATGTTACTTCTTCTATTTTGATTACACGATAAAAAATAAAAAATAAAAATTGGAGAGGTAGAGGTACTGGAGAAGAGTCTTTCGAAATTCGTAAATTTGGAAGGTATTTGTTTTTTTATATATTTCTTTAAAAGACGTCAGTGTTTTTCCCAGCACGTGTTTCGTTCATTTCTTTCAAAAATTCTATTTTTCTGATCCATTACGATAGGGTTAAGTTTTTACTATATTCCTAATAACAAATAATAGCGTGACAAAAACAAGAACAATTAGTTCGAGGAGAGAGACATGTAAACTGCCATATCAAAAAAGCTTTTGGTGTATTTTCCCATCTTAGATCTATACAAGGAGTATATATATTTATATCGTCCATAATTCTATGGGGCCCACTTTGGAGTTCCATACAAATGATTTGAGCAATTGAGCAGTTCGTCATCAAAATTCATTCAGAATTTAAGATCCTAAACTGAATAAAAATTTAGAACATTGAATGAAGCACTTAAAGGTTATTTGATTTCTGAATTTTCGTTAGACCACTTAAAAATTTATTTTAAAATTAATGAACGACTCGAACAATTTGTATTAGTCCATTCCCCATCAATACTCATAGTTTTGTTCTTATATCCTCTTCTAATAGAATTTTAGGTCAATTTCATTAGTTGTAAGGGCTAGGCCTCTAGTTGCTTCTTCAGTTTTCATTAGTTGTAAGGGCTAGGCCTCTAGTTGCTTCTTCAGTTGTCAATTTTTTAGGAGAGATACTACATACACTACATTCATCTATTATACCATCAGCTATATTTTTTGTGGGGCTCATTCCGAGTCTCACAAAAATACAGAAAAATATTCATAAATTTTAAAATAATATTTTATGGGGTTCTATAAAAAATCAGCTCCAACGAATATGGATAAGTATTATTTTTTGATTTCTAGGGGCCAAACTACTCAACTACACAGTTTCGCTCCTATAAATCGAGAAATAATACTTTCCGATATTTGTTGAAGCTAATTTTTTACAGGGCCCCGTAAAATATTATTTTAAAATTTATGAATATTTTTCTGTATTTTTATGAGACCTAGGGTGAGCCCCACAAAAAATATAGTTGATGGATATAGTATACCCAGACTTATTGAATTTTTAGAGGGTTAGGGTAGTTGCTGCCGTAAAAAATTGACAAAAGCAACTAGAGGCCTAGCCCTAACACCTAGTGAAATAGACCTAATTGAGGTTGTTTGACAGGTAACAGGCGTGCACATTTGGGCATTTTTAAGTAGTGGAGTATTAATTAAATGAAGGCTACGTGGTTATGGAGGAGAAAGTAAATGGAGGAGGTGAGAGGACACCAAACATGTTCAACGTGTAGCCCTATAATAAGCTGACCGGTTGTCATCATCAAACTCATAATTTAATAAAAGTTTTCTTTTTTGACAATATATTCATATATCTACCTGTAAATCGAAATTGCTGTTAAAAAAATTGACAATCATCTCTGTCGTCTATAATGTTTAGTTTGACAGCAACTTTAGCTACGTCGAATCTGCCAAATCACCAAAGCGAACTAATCTGCATCAAAATATGAGATTGGTTTAACACGATAGTCTTGGTGTTATCAGATCCACTGGAACTAGTCCATACAAAACTTTTCTTCAACTTTAATTGGCCCCCCTCAAGCGGGCGATGGGACAGGCCTCCTTGAAATAATGAGATGCGCATAAGCTAACTTAGATACCCGAGCTATCAAAATGAAAGCTGATAAATTTATCAACAAAAATTATTCAAGACAAAAAAGGGACCAACTAATGCTAGTTATAAGTTCATGTCAGACGAGGCCTTGTTAAGCTGAAGAGAATGAAACGGGAAAACATGCACATAGATCATCGAAAATTCATTTATTTGTTCAGTTACCTATAAAAAAATCTTCATAAATTCTACTTTCGGTTCCGTCTTTCCAAACGACGAATTCAGATTTCGAATACGAAAATAAAGCGACAGCCCAAAGGGCAGAAACGGATTGAAGGATGTTTTTTGTTGTGTTTTGAGCATGAAGCAGTCTGTGTGAAAAGGTTCAAGGTTGACCATGTTATAAAAGAGAACTTCAACCCTTTTGAGCAGTAGTAAGGACTCAACCTGGAATCATGCACCTGAAATTCCCTCACTGGGGACCATTCTAACCATACAAACGAGTTGCATCTCATGAGAGAGAGAGAGAGAGAGAGAGAGAGAGAGAGAGAGAGAGAGAGAGAGTCTCACATTTCGGAAGTATATAAACAGGCCACTCTAAAATTTCCAAGTTAATATACACAGATGTAGCCATTCATAAATATACGTGGTTGCATAATTGGGAAAAACACAGCCAACACAAAGTGTGACCAGATTCAGCTGTTGACACAACTCACGAGTGCAGTAATTTCGGATGTGTGTGTGTGTGTGTGCGCATGTGTGAGAGAGGCGGCCATCGCAGCAATCTGTTATCTCCGGATTGGGAAGCTCCATTTTCCAATCAGTTCGACATGATAAATGATCGCGCATTCAACGTTAGGATTATAATCTCGACGATGAGGTTTCACCCAGTGACACTGAAGCCAAAGATGAAGCCCATACTCGGGCATTCTTTGCACCTTCGCGGAAGTTCCTGGTCTTGAAAACTCTCATCTTTGCCCAAATCCTCTCCACATTCACCATCTGGCGGACACGACCCAATACGTGGCTTGTCTCTCCAAATATTTCCAAGTTTAGATGCGGTATGTACCACGCCCGGAATGCCCTGAAGCGAGATACGACTTTCGGGAAGATGAAGACCAGGATTCTCAAAAGGAGGAATAACAGAGAGAATAACAAGTATGGTTCTGTTGTTACTATCTCATTTAGCGATGCCCCCATCCACGACTGCATGACAAATTTTCCACTGCCCTCCGAATTAGGGGATTGATCCACCGGAACATAGTGAACAGGTTCAAATCCTGGATTTTAGAAAACTGGTTAGTAGAACACAAAACTTGACCACCAATAACGACCTCCTGGTATGAGAATGATATAAAGGGGTTATGATTAATAAGCAGCCACATAGCATTGGTTGACCAAAGTTATCGATCTCGTCCTGCACTGGCTGAGATGTACCGTACTGGCAAAAAATGGGGACACTCAACAAGGTGTTCCATTCCGGCTGAAATACCGCCATGTTCTGGGCTGTTCCGGCTGTTTTTCGGATTCCAGCCGGTACATAAAAGAAAAACACACAGGTTTTAAGGACCTGTTTAGTCGTTAGACCGGCAGCGGCAGGTTTCTGTACATCCCAGCATCATGAGAAAGAGGAGAGATAATCGAAGCTAATGAGAACGTTATGTCTTCCTCCAGTGTGAAACAGTATTCCGGCATCAAGAAATGCGGGCGGGGGAGGTGGTGAAAGGATCGTTTGAGCTCCTTGGGAAAAAGGAGAAATCAAATGTTTTGAGGTAATGGGAAACATGTAGATTAAATGTGGAGAGTAAGCGGCAGGGTCATTTTCTTATTTTTCTTATTTTGAAGTAAATGTTCTAAATGACAAACGTATAAGAATGTGTTTATTTTTCATTTATACACACACACACACACAACGTTAAATCCAAAATGGTACCAGTAAATTTCACGGTACCGGTATGTACCATACCGGTTACAAAAATGGTGTGTTGTCCAGTACGAGATTGATAACTTTGGATTGAAAAATTTACTAGACGAATAGCTAAAAAGACATCAAAACAGTGCCCAAAGATTACAAGAAACTTCTACTCCTATTGGGAGAAGCAATTACCCGTGATTTTCTCGTAGAATTTTACGAGGGAGTGGAGATCTTTAGGGCCGCGAAATCGCATTGTTGATGTTTGGTTCACCATTAAAAACGTAGGCAAGCTATGGATCCCATATCTTGAAAGTACACTGCAATATAAATGAAATTTAATGAAAGGAATGGCAAATGTGAAAAGTAGAGCTTTCGGTCATAAGATCTGATGCCACCACTCTGTATGCAAGGACGAATCCTAGTAGTTTGTTCCAACATGAGACATAAATGGAGACATGTATAATGTAGAAGACCCCAAAAATTAGCTTCTTTAGCTCCAACTTCGAAATGATGAATCTCCAATGCTACAATGCCACTCTAACAAGGTAGTTTTCATTTGTGATTGAGGAAGTCATTCTTGCTTCCAACAATAAAGCAACTATTGTTGTCAAAACAAAAACATGTAACATGGAGACTCGATTACGAAGAAAAAAAAACAAAGCATGCAGGGTACTAACCTACTCCATATTATCTTCAACCTATAGAAACTAGTTATCGCAGTGAGGAGATGAGAATCAAAACAGAAAGGCAATCGATACATACCTTGGCATTGCTGATGATTGTTCGACTGCCAAATGTTCAATTTGAGGAAACATGGAACTCAAGGCTTTAAATATCAACTGAGCATCATGAGAGAATGGACACCATGAAGCATAGAAGAGTACTGAGGTGTATACATTATGCTGTTTGGATGTCAAAGTTCCATCAAGGACATCACCATTTACCTGAAAGCAGCCAAAAAACAGTAATGCATCAGCTCATGAAACAACCAGACAAAGTCAAGAGCAACTATATAAATAGCCGAGACTATGATCCAGTACCAAAGTACATAGTTCTAGATACAAGCATGGTAGAAGCAAAACATCTGATGACTCTCATTACTTGTGAGTAACTGCAATAAAGTTGAATACAAGTTTACCAAACCAAACAAACTAAGCCTTAATGTCCCAGGGAATTGGGGTCAACTACATATATCTTTTTTCCGAATTCAACTCTTCAGGGGAAATCTGCCCAATTTTATCCAATGACTTCATTCTAAGGAAAATAGAACTGCTATGCATTTCCTACGATCAGCGAGTCTTGGTAGACTATAGCTCTACAGATCAGTCAGCTATTTTGACCAAATGTAAGGCAAGTGCCAACAGACAATAATAAAATTACATAACTTTATGAGGCTCAAACAACCCTTTTTAAATTGGAGATCACCAGCATCCTCCTGAGTACTAGCTTGAATGAAAGGCGGTAAAAGGAAAGACTATAAAACTAGAGGGCAGTCCCTTAGACAGTTGAAAACATACTGAACAGCTGGCGTATGTTCCTACAGAACTAAAATGCCATCATTTGGCAATGTCGCTTCGATGGTTAAAGAGAGACTTGCCATTCAATTGGGGCTCATTAGGAAAGAGATAGACACAGATTTGGTTGCGCCACAGCTTTAGTTTGGCTACAGATTTAGCTTAGGTGTTGGAAATGGTTTCTTGTGAGGTTGTGCCAACTTGCGGCTTTGGCAAGGAAATGGCTAAGGGCACTGAGAAGGGGCATCAGTCTGCATTATGAAGTTGTGTAACTACCTTCACAAACCAGCGCCTAAGGGAAGGGACCATTTGTCGCATTGAACACACAAGAAGGAAGGAGCCAACTAACTGAAGTCACTGAACTCCCAAAAATCCCTGAAAGTGTTACATACTTGCATCCAAAAACCACCACCAATGCAACTGAATGCGGACTACAGTCACCACACTATGCACCTTTATAGCAGAACGGACAAGTAGACAACCTTATACTTAAAGCCCCACAAAGCGACTTCAAATTCATGGGTACATATAAGTGTATAAGTTAATATGACAGACAAGTAGACAACATACATCATCCATGGCGCTTTCATTCATTAAACATCAGTACCAAGACTTTTGAGATTGCTCCACTAATGGCATGTCAAACATTCATCATCCATCGCTCCACTAATGGCATGTCAAACATTCATCATCCATGGCGCTTTCATTCATTAAACATCAGTAACAGGACTTTTGATATTGCTCCACTAATGGCACGTCAGACCACACAAGGTTGGGCACCTGTCCCTCAAACATGGAACGTGTGGCAGGCTGACCCTAAATGGTCTTATGTCACTTGTTATAAAGCAAGCCTTCTTCACCTTTGCCTCCAAGCAAGAACATGAACACAGCCTGGAAAGAATATATCTTGATTTTCATGGGGAACCACAACCACCCCCATGACGAGAAAGATAAACTTACCATGTTCCATCAATAGCATCTAACCAATGGCCTGAAAAATGGGAGATGATATAAGAACTAGATTCGGCAACCTAAAAGAATCATCTTCTCTTGGTGTAATTTTAATCGAAACCTTAGCCCTAAGCACTGGAATTTGCTACAAGAATTCCTCTTCCAAACACTTTCTCTGGGAGTGGAACATCAACGGTGTGACAAAGCGGGGAAGGTAAGCTGGTGTCATAGCATAACAAAACTGAAAAATATCATGGGTAAGCCCAACTCAGAAGTATTGCATAACTCAGATTGAAACAGAGTTTGGACCACTATGCTTATGGGACAGAAGTGAAAAACCATCTTTTAATTCAGGAAGGTCATGGTTGCAATTCAGCCGTAAAATATTGATGGTAGATGGAGATCAGGAAACAGGTTTTGTCGCACTCAACTTTACCCAATGACATGATACTTTGATATGTATATGATTCATGACAATGTAGACTTCATGTTCAAATACTTGTAACCTAACTAAGTCCTTGTACTTGGATGAAGGAAAGCGATCTACTTTGTGACTGTGTGGTGGTACTGCAGGAGCACTAATACCAAATTATCCTTGGGATGCACCAACCAAAATCAAATCATAGTTGGGCAACGTGTTGAGGAAAACAAGTTCTGAATGGTAGAATTGACATGCTCTCATTCAATCTAAATCTCATGCTCACGCGGCACATAATACAATCATCCTCATACCCAACATCCAAGCAGCTATATTTATTTTGGTCCTCATTTGACATTTCTGACATATACAAAGCTAACTATTCTCTTAAGTTACTTATCCAAAAAAAAAAAACTATTCTCTTAAGTTTTCCGTCCAAGGAGTGTATATACTATTCTATTTGTCTTGGGATTTTTTAGGGTAATTTCTTTCTGACCTATTGTTTCATACAGGTTTAAAAAAGAATTCCTTAATTGTAACGGAGGGTGATGTCAATACTTTGCATGAAATTAATTAAAGGGAGATTTACTGATAGGTCCACTATAGACATTTCATTAGCCCACAAGTCCACCTAATAATTTTGTAAAGCCACAAGTCCACACAACCTAAACCCTAAGGTACCCTATGAAAGTGCTTAAAACCCTAAAACCTATGAAAGTGTCTAAACCACTAAAACCCTATAATAGGAAAGTATATCCTAAAACCCTATAAAAGTGCCTAAATCCTATAAAAGTGCCTAAACCCTAGGATATCCTACGCTAGGGTACCCTACACAGGGTAATCTACCCTACCCTACCCTACCCTACCCTATAATAAAAATGTGCACCCTATAATGAAAGTGCCTAAACCCTAGGGTACCTTACCCTACCCTACTCTAGGGTGCCCTAAAATGGACTTTAGACCTTCCAAAATTAATACGTGGACTTATGGGCTTATGAAGTTCACATAATGGACCTAAGACTAATTTTCTAATTAAATAAAACTGAGGGAGGACATGAAGTGTGTTTGCTCCAAATATGTTCATTACACAAGATTAGAATTCAAACCATCCAGAGAAGTCACATTAAAAGTCCTCATCTTTGACTCTCCACAGAAAAGACCCATTCAATCAAGGGGAAAAACAACAGAAGTATTTGTGCAAGTTGAAACATCCCATGGCCTCAACCCTATGTAACAAGCAAGGAGTAACAGCTCTGTAATCCTCTCCGGCTGTGCAAGTGCACAAAGCTCAACATCTCAACCACCACACAATATATTAGACTGGGAATATGCAACATACTTTAGAGGCCACTAGTTCAATGGTTAAAACTTGATCAATTAACGTTACGGACAAGGGATTCTTGCCTTTAATGAAGAATTTTTAGGTCCTATACCCAACCTTCTACTCCCCAAACGCCGTTCAAGGGAGACCAAACTAGCATCATATTTTTCATAACTTGCAAAATTGGGTATGGCAACAAGGGAATCTAAAAGGGTAACTTAGCCCTTAGGGTGCGTTTCTGCTAGACTAAATAGACTCAAGCCTATGTTACATGGATTTCTAGGCAAGTCATTCTCCTCACATATATCAACTAAAATACCATTTAGCATAAACAACTTGACTAGTATCTATTGGTGACCCATGAAAACTTGACTATTGCCATTAGCCTGTAGTCCATTTACTTTAGCGGAAACACACCCCATTTACTTTGGAAACACACCAGTGTTTCCAGGTTTAGAGTTGGTCAAACATAGTCACTTTCATTCTTCATCCTTGCATTACCATCCCAATGCAGAAAAGTATGCCCTAAACCTTCGAAAGTCAGAGACTAACAACTTTATTATAATTTTCCACTTCAAGATCATATGTTCCATACCCTAATCCAAGTCAAGGAAATAATCCCAACAGACAATGACAACATAAAATATGTCAATAAACAACAACCCCAGAACAAAATGAAACTGCACCCAAAAAATAAATTAACAGAGGTAACCTATTAAATTCCCCCAAAACGCTGAAATAAATCCAAAAAAGGCCACAAAACAAAATAATTACCACAAAACAGTTATGCAAGTCCACAAGAACCCCTGAAATACACAGTATTTAAAATATACTACCTCCGTCCCAAAATGTGTGTCCAGTCCGCAAAAAGACTTAAAAATAATAAATTTTTTTGACAAAAAAATCAAGTTTTTTCCATGAATTAAAAAAACTCATTGATATCTAGTAAATTACAGAAATCCTATTGGTACCGACGGTACCCATAGGGAAAATGCACCGACGGCCACCGGACGGCCGTCTCCGGTCACCGGACGGCCGATCCGAGCCGTCCAAAAATTTTAAAAAATAAAACCGAGGGGCCCTACGCGAGAATCAATGGCATCCAAGGTGTATAGGGTACTTGATCCGAGCACCCATTTTTCGTGTATATTTGTATATACGTGTATATACACGAAAAAGGGGTACTCGGATCAAGTACTCTACACATCTCGGATGCCATTGATTCTCGCGTGGGGCCCCTCGGTTTTATTTTTTAAAATTTTTGGACGGCTCGGATCGGCCGTCCGGTGACCGGAGACGGCCGTCCGGTGGCCGTCGGTGCATTTTCCCTATGGGTACCGTCGGTACCCATAGCAGTACTCAGTAAATTATTGAAAAAATTGTGTGGTTTTTGGTCCTTGTTTTGCAGACCAAACAAACATTTTGAGACGCCCGAGTATTCCATAATCAACGCAATAATCGAACACATGCAAGCATGATTTCAACGATCAAAACTAGGAAATAAAAATATGGGTATTTTAGTTTTTCGGCAATCGTTACAGTATACGAAGATTCGTAACGAAATCGTGTGGTAGGTACCTCGAGGGGGGAATTGAGAGGGAAAGAGAGGGGCCACGTAGATTGGAGAGCGTCCAAAAACGACGCCGGTTGGGGTTGGGAAGGGCAGATCGGGGGCGGTGCTGAGGAGGCGGATCTTAGGGAGGAAACGGCGACGCAGAGGTGGAGGAAGAGGAGGGTTGTTGTGGAGGGGTTTGGTAGCGCCATGGGAGAGAGGGGTTTAGAGGGAGAAGATAAATTGCGAAGACCAACAACAAACACAAGATAGATAGATAGATAGATACTCCTACGAGATGGGATAAATTGGGGAAAGTTATGTAGATAAACAGTCAACAACGTCTCTCTCTCTCTCTCTCCTCTCTCTTTCTGAAACAATACAGTACAGTTATGGCCTATAGGTGGAGCGAGTGGGTATGCCAGCGGCTAGATCTCGTCACAAAATTACACTAGTAGTAGTGCTCAAAGGAGAAGTGATTTCTTTCTCCTTCTTCTTTTTTAATAGAAGATGCATTAAACATAAATTAAGGGTTTTCGAACCGGGTATATAACTCCAATCAAATCCTCATATAAGGGTAGATATAAAAATCTCTCATCGAAATTGGTTTGTCATTTGCTAACGCATCGGCACGATGATTTGCTTCCCGATAGACATGCTTGATGGACACCGTTCAAATTCCTCTAGGAGGGACCTGCAATCAAGGAGAATTAATTTTGCCATGGCCACGTGGTGCGTCTATACATTCTCTATCAGATATTATTGCGGTATTAAATGCATGAATCCAAAGGAATGTATGAAATCAAAAGGGAATTGACTTCTACATTCTCTTTTTTACCACATACACTCTATTTTTTTGTCTTTATTCATGTGAATTTACCTTTTTACCCTTTCATAAGTTCATTTTTTTACACATTAAGGGGCAATAGAGTAAATTAACATCAAATAAAGAAAAAAAAATAGTGTTATGTGATAAAAAAGGGAGTGTAGTAGTCAATTTCCAATCAAAAAGCACTAAATAATTACTATTGTAATGGTCTAGTTCCACTAATTTCCGGTCTTTGCAGTGGGCTCATAATCAAATCGTCCAATCTCATATTGTGAGCTGAGATGAGAGAAACTTAGATTAATTGAACATCGATAAATACGTGAATAAGAAGATTTATTTGAGATAATTTAAATGCTTAGACAACGGTATCAAAAATAAAATTATACTCATCCTTTAAGGAATTAAATTAGGATGATAAACTTGTTTTTCTACTTTGTTAAAAATTCTCGAAGTTGAAATTTCTCTTATTTCAGTTTATTTTTTACTGTGATCTTTTTCCTCACTCGGACAAGTTAATCTCATGGTGAGAGGTGGTATTAGCCAACCCTCGGAGGGGACAAATTCAAATTTTTACTTTACCTTACATTCACATAGGACTCACAAAACTTAGTTCTAGACTCTACGTGAATGCGAGAATAGGTTGTAATACTACTTGGTTGTGGTTGTACTTTGTCCAGATTCAACTTTCATTACATTTTTCTAAACACTTCTATGTTCTGTTTTCATGAATCTTAACATTTTTCAAATTTATTGTACCCGTGTAGCAAACGAGCCGAACTGGGCCGCCTCACATTTATAGAGAAATCATTTACTATCCTTGCTAGTAATAAGGAGCTAAACCAACGAGTTCGAAACGTTACAAAATTCGGCTAACTTAGAAGACAGGAGGAGAGAGAACGATCGGAACTAGGGTTTGAAACCAAAGACCGTCGGTGAGTCCTAGGAAGAAGCTCAAAATGGAATTCGTAGCTAATAACAAGGAAATCGAGAACAAGTTTCTTTCAACTGCCAACGCTCAATCAGTGCCCGATCTTTCATCAACTGGTTTCCATCCTCTCAAGGTCCTCTCTCTCTCTCTCTCTCTCTCTCTCTACACGCACATACATATTGATACGTGTACATAATGTATAGACGCCCGGCACGCGAAGCATGTGCAGATCGTATCGTGCGAAAGAGTGAAAGGGGAAAATTCAATGGAGATTAATTTCTAACTGAATCTGAGATGTGCAAGTATAACAACCCCTTTGGATGGAGAGGTTTCATGAGAAAAGAAAGGAAATGGGTTAAGGTTTATTGTGAAATCACTCATTTTGATTGTGCATCTTGGTGAGAAATGGAGAGAAAAATACAAAAAGTAATTTTTTGATTGGCCCTTCCCCTTTCTTATATCTCATGATTTCTCACTTTTCAAATGGGCTGTAAGAGGGGGGAGAAGAAAATTAGGCTGACATTTTCTTTAGGAAACTCTCTGTTTGGAAGTTGTTTGGAAGTTGTGGAAAGGGAAGAGAAAGGAAGGGATAAGAGAGAAAGTAGAGGGAAAGTTGGAGAGAAAATATGAGAAAAGTTAAATTCACTCATTTTGATTGTGCATCTTGGTGAGAAATGGAGAGAAAAATACAAAAAAGTAATTTTTTGATTGGCCCTTCCCCTTTCTTATATCTCATGATTTCTCACTATTCAAATGGGCTGTAAGAGGGGGGAGAAGAAAATTAGGCTGACATTTTCTTTAGGAAACTCTCTGTTTGGAAGTTGTGGAAAGGGAAGAGAAAGGAAGGGATAAGAGAGAAAGTAGAGGGAAAGTTGGAGAGAAAATAGGAGAAAAGTTAAATTCATTTCGATATTTTTCCCTCCTCTCTTTCTGTTGGAACCCAAACAAGAGAGAAGGATTATCAATATGAGCCAGCCTTAAAACAAAGCTATGTGAGCCAGCCTTAAAACTGATACGATTTGGTGTGATGTTTCCTTTTGTAATAGTTAAGGATTATCAATATGATATGTATGTGTATATGCGTATATTTGTGGATGCATAGGTTGAATTGTATAAGAGCATCCCAATGGTTGAGCAATTACAATGCCAAAGCTGTTTTTTCCCCCCTTTGGATAATCTCCAATGGTTTGCCTCAAAATGTATTAAAGCCATTTTTGCACCAACATCAAGAGGGTTGTAAACAAGGGTCGTGATTTACCGGATATAATGGTAGTTGTGCTTGAAAAAATTGCTTGTTCCCTGGTAGCAACATTTCCATAAAAATGGCATAGTGGCAGTGGCCAAAAAGTGACTTTGGCTTTGAAAATTTGACTAAAAACATTGAAGATGCTCTAAACCGTTGTCTAAGATCCCGTTGTGCTTTGATGTGGTTAAGTTAGAGTGAGAGGAACCGAGGATATTTTGACGGGGACAAGAGGCTGTTGTTTAAAATTAAGAGTCTCTTCGTTTCTACTTTGTTTAGTTGGGAGTCGAGGGAGTGCAACCTACCATGTATCAATTCCTTTACATGATAGATATTTTTTGAGTTTAGAGTATTGTATATGTCCTTTTCCATTGATTGGCCCTTTTTCTTTTTTGACTTTTTTTTGTTCCTCACTTCCGTTTGTGCATGGGTGGCATTCCCTTAATGCCTTTTCAATTGAATTTAGTAATTATAAGAAGGAAATTTGTTTGTAGTGGTGTTGGAATGGTTTCTGCAGGTTTCCAAAGAAAATGAGAACTTTTAGTTGCACATTATCCCTTGCCTGCATTTGGTGATAGACTAATAGTTCTATTTGCATGGTTTTGCCCTGAATTTATGCACTACTCTGTTTTTCAAAATCAAAAGTATAAACCATGTCTTTGTGCGTATGTTAGCGAGAGATTAGTTCATGATTGGGTTATGTGGTAGCTGGTGAGTGATTTGACTTTAATTTGTGGTTCTGTTAATAGTATATGTGGGAAAACTGGCTGCTAGTTTCGAACGTTTGTGTCTGGAAAGAAATGAGTTTATGCTTGAAGCTCATTCATTTGGTTTCAATGGCTGTGACCTTGGTGGAGTTCTCTTAGTTGTATCACCGAGAGAAGGGACATGCCTTTTAGAGCTTAATGATGGATAAATTTGTTGACATGAGTCTGCCCATAGATTTACTTAATAGATGTTGCAACTTGCAAAAGTATTCCTTCTTATATACTTGAGTGATGTTTTCGTTGTTTAGAAGTTTGACACATCTTGTTGAATTCGCATCTCTTAAATTTCTTCTGCTTCTTCTGCTCCACGATAATAATGCTGCCGCTCATCTTGCTACAATGTTTCTGTGATCAGCACAATTTTGTTTTTTGGTACACTCGTCGAACACCTGGAGTTCGAACTCAAACATCATACGAGGACAATATAAAGAAAATAGTGGAATTTAGTACGGTAAGATTTCAATTTGCATGTTATGAGACTGGAAAAGTTGAGTCATAATACGTCGGCTTAAGTTATTTATGTGGCTTCAATGTGTTGATCTAACCTCTGAACGTTGTCTGCCAATAGGTTGAAGCCTTTTGGGTCTGTTATTGCCATTTGGCTCGACCATCATCTTTGCCCAGCCCAACCGATTTGCATCTTTTCAAGGAAGGAATTCGCCCGTTGTGGGAGGTAAGATTAGATGTAGACTGTGTATTTGGTCATGCTAATTAATCATGACTACAGATTGTCGCAAAAAAAGAGAGGAGAGAGCATAAAGTTCTTTATCCTTCCCTTGGTTCGCCGTTGGCCTTCACGACATATAAGGTTATTGGATAAATGCTTTAAGTAGGCCCTCAACATAAGTAACTGTTTCTTTTTTCTTTTTCGTCTTCTCTTTTCCTTTTGTTAGGATTCTGCTAACTGCAGTGGTGGAAAGTGGATAATACGATTCAAGAAGGTTCTCTCTGGTCGCTTTTGGGAGGATTTGGTAAGGGCAAATCATCTTGTAGGTTTGTTAGACGACAGAATGGATTCAATTTTTTTGCCATTTCTTAGGTAGACTGGGATGATACCTGAAGATATCTCCCACCTCAATGTCATATTTGTAGATTTTTGTGGCGTCTCTTAATTGTGGGGATTTCAAAAAAATCATGTTTTCAGCGTAATTTCGACCTTACTTCCAGAATCCAATTTTCAGGGCTTTGTTCCCTTAAATGGGTTCCCTTGATTGGATGTGGTGGTCGAATTGATCCTAAACTCGAGGTTTATGATCTTTGTTTCCACCTAAGTAGTGTGTTTAACCCCCGTGCTTGAAACATATAACGTTTGTTTTATGTGGGATGTTTGTGTAGGTTCTAGCATTGGTGGGCGACCAACTTGATTATGGCGATGATATATGTGGCGCGGTACTAAGCATTCGGTTCAATGAGGACATATTGAGCGTGTGGAATCGCAACGCATCTGATCAACATGTCAGTGCTGCTCATGCTACTTGTGTTTTTCCCAAACTTTTAACCGTAAATGTTGGTAAACTTTGCCTTTTTATATTGAACCAGGCTGTAATGGCTTTGAGAGATTCGATAAAGCGGCACCTAAAGCTTCCCCATAGCTATGTGATGGAGTACAAGCCCCACGATGCTTCTCTGCGTGACAACTCGTCGTATAGAAACACTTGGTTAAGAGGATAGGGACGTGCCGATCCACTGATAGCCAGAACGGAATTTGCAATTCGTGGCATGCACTTTGTTTCACCCTTCTGTTAAAGTGTTTCATTCGCATGGAGAATCATGGTCACCACCGGTTGACTCTAATAGATCTTAGCAATGTCTGGTGTTTCGATGGATGTAACCACCAGTTCACATGTTGAATCTCATGATGTTACTCAATTGTTGGTATGTCATGTTTAATTGTAGCTTGAGCAAGGGATGTATTATGTGCTCAAGGGATGTATTATGTTCATGCTCTCTCTCTCTCTCTCTCTCTCTCTCTCTCTCTCTCTCTCTCTCTCTCATTACTTTATTCAGGCCACAGGAATTCAGGATTTTCTTTTCTGTCTTTTTGAGATTCAGTGGTGTCTACCCGAATGTGCTAATCGTCTTGTTGAGTGACTATTGAACTTCATAATCGGAATGATTGACATCCATCAACATTCCACATTCCACAACTCATCAAAGTACTCAAACACAAAATAGCCGGTTTGACTTGGTCACAACATCCAATCTAATGCAAGCCTCAACAAAGCCTTATTCTGAAATTTGTCATATCAAAACTGCAATGAAACCAAGATTACCAAAGATGCAGAATGACAACCGAACAAATGATATCAGACGCCTGGTAATACAAAGGTATTGCATTCGCGAACCCACAAGTTTCCCAACCAGAACAGCCAAGTCAAGTCTAGCTTTATGTGTAGTTATATTTGGTCCAGCATGCATCTGCTGAACAAGCACAAAATTTCATAGCAAATTAAGTTTGGGAGGTGAAACAAGGTCAACATTTCTTGTGATGATCATAGATTGCATCCAAGTCCATGAGATGGAAACTAACCCGAACCCCTTCCTGGACCTAGACCGATGATTGAAGCCCAATGATACCTGCAAAACATGGATGTGACAGATGTTAATCTGTCCTATACAGGCAAAAATGATTCCGAGAACAAAAACTTGTGAGCATTCATATCTCAATAATATCATAGGCAAAATCCTAGGCAAAGACACCATTGCCTATCGCTTACGCACAAGACGAGGATGATAGTTACCAGTTACCACGTGTCACAATGCTAATATAGATTCATTACACCTCATTAGGAGGTAAAGAGTTCGAGTCTTGCCACACACAAGAAACCAACCCCAGGCTAAGGCCTCCCAATGTGCCCGAAGATAAAAAGAAAAACAAGGAATGCTAAGCACACAACCTATTATTCTACAGATGTTATCCTTAGCATAGTCTTTTAGGGTTTCACCCTACTAAACCTAGCTTCACTCAGGCCCAGGAAAACAAAATAGCACATGACAGCAAAAACAAGAAAAACAATTTAGAGTTTAGTACCACATCCAACTCTTGCACCGGCGTTTCCTGTTGTCTTGCTAAGATCATGTCCACCTGTTGCATTGATTGTCACAATTAGATAAAGCCCAAAAACTGACGCTAGAGAGGCAATATCGCAACCACTTTGAAGACAATAATGCTACTCAATTCTCACTTTCAAACTCACACCTAACGCAGACAAGCAGGAATTGGAAAACAACATTTGGAACTGAAGAGTGAAGACCCGTAAAAGCTGATGTTCTCCCTATCCTGAGAAACACTGTGAGAGCAAACAATGTTTTTCCTTACCCTGAGAGATTACTCAATTGCCAACTAGGTAACTACGCTGGAAAATGAACAGTTAATGCCCGACCTCAAGGAAATTTTGGCGTTCGGAGGGCTAGTTGGAACTTTGAAGGTCTAATTTAATACTGTATCATGGTCTCCAAAGTCCCAATACATTAAACCTTTTCTTCTTGATAGAGAACCCTAGTTGGCTCCTCAAAGAGACACCTTTCTTTCTTTCTTTCATTTTCATATTATAATTCTACGACATTAAGCAATAAAACTCAATGCAGATCAAGACGTAACCCATATTTTAGCTTTCACATAAGCGACAGCAGTTACCCAATCAGATCACAAAGAAGAAGGAAAGTTCAAAACTGATCCAAGTTCGCTAAGAACTAGACAGAGTACAAGAACCTTGTGAGGAACAAGATCAAGAGAAAAGTAACTTAAACTGATACAAAGTTCAACTGATGTTAGTCTCATCAATGATTACAGTTATATAATCAAAGAAATATGAACTCTTGCGGCTCATGCCTGCAACTATTAGACGTGCCGAGGTACCTAAAATACACATTATTGCATGAATGAAATGGTGCATTAATTCACTTTATGGCGATAATAAGTTTTCATTGTGGTATTTAGAACCTTCTAATCATACTCTTTGGTATCTTTAGCTTTGCGGCTATTGCTTGATAGTCCATGTTGATACTGATGAGCACCGCACGACTAATTTATCATTTGCCAGGGTACATCACAAGACAGTACATCTACTTTAAAAGCGAAGTTAATGCAAATTAGAGAGACGGACAAGAATAGGGAAGAAACCCTACGATTATGCGCCAAATGCCAGCTGTAATAAAGTTTCAATTGCTATTGCACTTCAACTATGATGTAAAATTTCACAACTCATGAGTGCAACAAACGCTGAAGCACTATCAAATGCCACTAAAATCCCTTCTTTTCCTACGACCAAAAGGTGCCTGATATTACATCTCCTGATAAATGTTTAGTTTCTCAAGTCAACATCGATTATTAGAACTTTGGAAGTACTTCTTTCAAGTTTAGGAATCATATTTGTGTCACAAGATGCAAACAAGAGTAACCATTTTGAAGTACCATACCTCTCCCAAGATCGTCAGGATCTGCATGCACGACAACTGCTCTTCCCAATATGGAATGATGTCCAGTTAGTGGAATCTACAAATCCATTAACAAGGCATAAAAAAGGTAAATCTTAACACACCATCCAAGCATATGAACTTTTAATACCTCGAAAAAATGCCAGATTAAGTAGTAGTATTACACTATTACTACTGCGCTATAGGGAACTACATTTCTTTCCCCGCAACAACTGGAACAAGTATATTCCTAACTCTGTGATGGTCAATTACCAAAATGGAAATTGAAATCACCTAGTTTAGATTTCTACACATCATCCAAATGAACGATTGGTGCCTGGTATCAAATGTTAAGAAACCAAAACCATATTGAAATAAAGAAACTTTTGGAATGCATACCAGCGTGTCTTCAATTGAAATCTTGGCAACTCCTGAAACAAGGAAATCAAAGTTAGGCTATCAAATTGGTCCACTCTAGTCGCAATAACTACATGAATACAAGTGAAAAATAACAAGAATAACTGAACACCCACCATCTGGGCCAGCAACAATATTACCCAAATCCCCTGCGTGACGCTCTTTATCAGAAGGAGCTCCATGATTTTTCTTCAGAGGATTAAAATGAGGTCCTGTTGTAAATCAGTCATCAAATCAGAAACCCACAATCACTCACTCCCAATCCACAAGTATTCGTAGCACACGTTTATAATTGAAGAAAATATTTACGAAGACTCTAATTGGAATTTGAGTTCAAGAATAAGAGTTTGTGTGTCTGTCCGTAAGATTTTAAACAGCTCCTTTCCATGGTAAGATAGGATGAGGAAAAAGTGGATTGGGTTCCTCACCAAATCTCATTATCTTGGGTAGGAAACGGTGCGAACAAAAATTGAACCAATAAAACCCCCAAATTTATCTCTCACCATTTCCAACTACTCATAATCCAAACAAGTGATATGGGTCCTAATTTCTTTCCTTTTCTTATCATTTCTCACAACCCTATGAAGGGTCTGTTTAATTAGGTGAGAACAAGGGAAAGAAGAGTGACCAGTGGAATTGCAGCCGTTGGTGGTATCGCCAAGGGCGTGAATATGGAAACCGTGAAGACCTGGAGTGAGGCCAGTTATCCTCCCTGTGATATGGGTTGCTCCTGTATATACCCCACCCTTAATTATACTCCGTAGAAGCTTGTAATAAATGCATATACACAATACTAGATAATAAAACAGAGAGAGAGAGAGAGAGTGAGAGAGGCACCTCTTGGGTCCTGAACGAACTGGAGAGTACCCTTAACATGGGGGTCACCGGCGATGAGAGCCACCGCTTTCACAGTAGTCATCTTGCTGCTCTTTTTCGGTTATTTTTGCATCATACGCGTGTATATACCCTCCAAGCTGGAAAAAATTTCAGTGCTGAGTGGGTTTCACGTGGTTCCCACCCGGTGCATCCAAGCTGTCCATTACGTTTTTGGACGCAATAGAATATCCCGATTGGTTCAATTGTATGGGTTGGACGGTCCGAATGTGCCAAACGGATATCACGTGAAGTATACCCGTCCAACACTGAAAAATTTCTCAAGCTGATTCCAATCGGGATTGAATGGTCTCTTTGCACCTTAGTTACGTAATCCTTCAGTAACCATGCGCTCGTGGTCACTCTATCAATCAATTTACTCTATCATAATGGAGTAATAATAAGTTTGATTTTTGATATTTAGTGGTGAGATTCATCTTTTATTGGTGGAAAACTCTGGGTAATTTTTACCAATTGTTTTTTGGTAGTAATAAAGTTTGATTTTAGGGATAGTAGTATTTCAGTGGTACGACTCATCTTTTATTGGTGAAAAACTCCCAGTAATTTTTTTTATCATTTTTTGGTACGTCGAAAACGAGAAATTCTTGGACGATGGGTGAATATATTCTATGTGATATCCACTCGATACTTTTGAGCCCTCCGATGCACTTTTGGACGGCTCGAATTCAAACATTCTCTTTTCTTTCACTCTTCCTCTTTCTCTCTCATTTTTCTCTTTTCAAATTCGAGCCGTCCAAAAGTGCATTTGACTGCTTGAATGTGCTGAGCGGGTACCACATGATATCCACCACGCACTGAAAAATTTCTCCTCGAAAACACAAACCATTCAAATGAAAACACAATCAGTTCAAGTACAAATATAGTACTACAAGACAACATCAAGGAACTTGCTAATTCGGGACAGACACAACATGGCGCACTGATTGATTGAGGTGAATCTTCGGTTTCGGTAGCCATTAATAAATGGAAAATTTATATAAATGATCCTTCTAGTTTCATTCGAGTCCCATTTTTATCCTTTAAGTGTCAATTATAATTTTTTTGACTTTCAAGTTTGGTTTTTGTACTAAATTGGTCCAATTGATAACTTTTTTTCAACCAAATTGGACAAAAAAAATCTGATTGATGGCGGTTTGGACGTTGCAGTTCGTACCAAGTTGGTTCAATAGATGGTGTTGCCCTCAATCTGATTTTTTTCATCTAGTTTGGCTGTCAAATGTTATCAATTGGACTAACTTAGTACGAAAATCAAACTTGAAGGTCAAAAGAGTTGCAATTAATACTTAAAAAACGAAAATGAGACTTGGATGAAAGTAGGAGGACCATTTCTATAAATTTCCCTTAATAAATTCCTCCATTTGCGCTGCTCCCAGTGTGGCCATATGATCTACACTCTGGTTTGCATTTTTGGGATCACTAGCAAAAGCTTGGTGAGGGTGTCCAATAGGGGGTCCATAGTTGATCAATGCGGACATTGCTTTGGCCGTCTTGTGGGAGAGTCTCTATCGCCCGAAGCAAATCTCCAGATCAGCTCAAAAGCCACTTGCCCATACGATCTCGGAAGGGGCCGCCAAATTCAGCTTTTCCATTTCTTTCGTGCCAACAATCATTTGTTTTAACTTGAGACGCCAGTTTTACCTTTACTTGTTGGATAGACGTTCAAGATCGGTATTGTCTAGTTTAGTCCAAAGTAAGGACCGGAGACAATCAAACTCGTTCCAATTGCACAGGTCTTTTTATTTGGTTGGATACAAGCATTAAAATTGAGTTATATTTAAGGGAGCCACATATTCTTATATGTGATTAAAAACTTCTCCTAAAAAAGAAGTGTGTAAGAATAAACATTTGCACACATTTAAGAGAAGGAAATGATTCAATAATCTAATCAAACGATAAAAATAACTAATTTAATAATCTAAGCAAACAAATCTATTATGAGTTGAGAATAGAAATTCTCCTCGAAAAATTAAGGTGGCGGTGTGTTGAATTAATTGTAGACGGTAAGCTTCTTTATTTTGAGAGTTTTATGTTTTTTCTACTTATAAAAGGTCAAGCCGACACCATAGACACTACGTTGCGAAGAGATTTGCCTTTGCTTGGAGAAATAAAAAGTAAATAGTATATTATAAGCCCAAAACTTGAGAAAGAACAAACGAATATTCTACGAAAGAGGATATTCAAGGATCAATCATGACATTTTAATGCATGTGAGAGAAATATTTTTAAAAGTAATCTATATGAAACTTTAGACGCGTTTATAAAGATATTAGACGCGTTTATAAAGATATTGAATATGTAATTACTGACGATACCATCAAATAATTTTTTGCTCCAAAATTAAACATGTATTAAACTATATATTTCCCAACGTGTGAGATCTATATATAGTCTATCCTAACATGAGTTTTGGGTATAATTATTTCTTTCACTATTAGTTGGGTATATATAGTCTTTCACCATCAACTAAAGGGCCAATATGGACTATTTTGTTGATGCAATTTAATACATCGCTCTAGTAATAGTTCAAAGAAACCACGTATATATATTTGTAGGCATGGAGTGAAAATAAAACTCAATGAATATTATGTAAAGAAATAATTTTCATTTTTAGACTCTCTTATTTAATGAAATAAATGGATTTTTATTTTCAAATTTAGAAAATTAAAAGAAAATCCTCAAATAGGAAGTTTATTGATCGAACAAGGATTATATATATAAATATGCACGTACACAAATTTCCCTGTTGAAAGACAAGCTAAACATTGCATTTTAAGAGGAAATTAAATAATCATCTTAAGTGGGCATACCACGCAAGTTGCCATCTTGCCCACTTTTCAGAATTATGTTTACATCATATTGACATGTGATTTATCTTTTTAATCCTTTAATTATCATGTACATATTTACAACTATATGTGTTTCCTATCTTATTGAGATTTCATCAATATTATTTTCTAACTTAGTAGGATTGCAAAAACAATGTTTCCTAACTTAGTGTGGTTGAATTAATATTCTTTACCTTTGATAAGGAATTCAAATAGTGAGATTAACCTTATTTCCATATTTAACGAAGGAAAACAATTTTCAAACCCTTTTAACAATTCACACTCTTATTTTTGTTTTTATCCACATGAATTTATAATTTTGTCCTTGAATATGTGAAACAATGTATTGAATAAAGGAAAAGATAGCAAATTCAAGTGGATAAAGACAAAAAAGAGTGTGTGAATTGCAAAAAAAAGGGTTTGTGAAAATCAATTCCCAAAACGAAAGACATCCGAAATTCAAAAGAACCAAAAAGAAACAATAAAGCTATGGCCTATGGGTACCTATGAAATGTACATACTATGTAGACCTGGATAACAAGTCGGGTCGGGTCAGTCGGGTTCGTGTCACAAATCACCCGACCTGAACCCAACCCATTTAGAATTCGTGTTTCTCGAGTCGTGTCAGTTTCGTGTAAAAAATGCTCAATCCTAATCCGTTAACTTTGTGTCCGGTTCGTGTCGTGTTATCGTGTCTGTTGCCCAACTCTATATAGAATTACAGATATACCATATATATATATACGGGACGGTTCAAGGGACACCCAAAAAAATACCTAAAAAAACACCCCAAATCTCAAACTCATAGTTCCTGATCAAATTTGTATGATCCGAACCGTTCAATGTGTGCAAAATATAATTTTAAGGGTGCTCGCGAGAAATTAACAAAAAAAATGATCGGGAAAGGCTTGATTTGAGCAGTTTTATTTGAACCGTTCAATAAAAAACTGTTTGAAACTGTTCAGATCAAGTCATTCCCGGTCATTTTTTTGTTGATTTCTCGTGGGTACCTTTAAAATCACGTTCTGATCACATTGAGCGGCTCGGATCATCAAAATTTGATCGGGAACTATGAGGTGTTTTTTTAGGTGTTTTTTTGGGTGTCTCCGAAACCGCTCCGATATATATATATATATATATATATATATATATATATATATGTTAGTGTTAATGGGTGACACAGATTAGTAATCGTGTTGGTTGTGTCAATTTCATGTCTCTCGTGTTCAACCCGAACCCGATCCATTTAGAATTTGTGTTCTTGAGTCGTGTCATTTTCATGTTTCGTATCAGAAATGTTTAATCCTAACCCGTTAATTTCTTGTCCGATTCATGTCGTGTTATCGTGTTTCGTGTCCGTTGCCCAGCTCTAATACCATGTACATATGAGTTTTGGGGGCCTATCTAGGGTCCAACAAAGATGATTCGAATCGTTCATTATTTTTAAAATATTTTTTAAGGAGCCCTGTAAAAAATCAGCTCAACCCGATATTAGTAAGGATTTTTTCTGAATTTGTGGAGGCGAAACTACTTAACTACTTAGTTTCGCCCTTACAAATTCAGAAAAAATTCTTATCGATGTCGGGTTGAGCTGATTTTTTACAGGGCTCCATAAAAAAATATTTTAAAAATAATAGACGATTCGAATTATCTTTATGAGATCTGAGATAAACTCCACAAAATTCATATGTACATTTCATATGTGCAAATAGCATCACTCAAATAGAAAATCAATTTCCTCTGCGCAATTTGTCTAAAAACAATTAAGAGGTACGTTTTGGCGCAAAAAAGAAGGCCACGTTAGCTGAGCTGGGTAGAACCCACCAACAAGTGGGCTCCAAGTCAGCCACAGGTGGGTCCCCTATAACCTTCGGCGGATTCCAAGTCTCATGCAATACCATTATTAGATCCATTCGTTCGAATCCTCTGTGAGTTGGCAATCTTTTGGTTGATGACCTCTGTATCCCTCCTCCCTCTTTCTTCACAAAATGTCTAAGCCTAAATATCTTCACCAAAATATCTTCTCACCCATCCCCTCTTACTGGAAAAAGATTGTAGAGAGAGAGGAAGAGCAGAGAGAGAGAGAAAGCGATGAGGGAGGTGATAAGCATTCACATAGGACAGGCTGGGATTCAGGTGGGTAACTCCTGCTGGGAGCTCTACTGCCTTGAACATGGCATTCAGCCCGATGGGATGATGCCTAGGTACATCTATTTTCGACATTCTCCATTCATCTTTTTTCATATATAGAGATTTCTGCATCTGGGTTTTTGTGTATCAGTAGATGCGGCCTGTTTTTCGATAATCTACGTTTGTGTACTCGTTTTTTGCTAACTGGGTTTAAATTTGTCTTTGTGGATCTGAAAATTTTGAATCTGTTTATAGACTATAGTTGAGCTCTGTTTTTCTTAGTTTGTATGGTTTGTTTGTTGGCAGTTGTTACTCGTAAGCTGTAGCCTTGGAGTAATTATTTGGGGGTCTTGTTCCACACATTTTGCTGTAACTTAGTACTGCGCCCAGCAGAAATGTGTGGTGTATAAGAGTTTTGGGTCACCACATGGGCCGTGGCGGTGCCCCAAGATCGCCAAATATATTTGCGTAGCCTCGGGTCTGAGATCGTGGGTGAGGTCTAAGTTCTGTTTTTTCTCCATGTATTCAACCCAAAAGGTTATGTATTAGGTGTGGTGGTTGGGGCCTGGGCGGGGGGGCTCATGTTTTTTTGGTGGTAGCAAGCTCTTCTTCATTGTATTTTCGGGCGACTTTGAGTAGATTTCTCTGGTTTTTATTTTCAAATGAATAATTGTTTGTGTCATTTAGGTTGGTTCATGGTTTTCGGTAGTAGTGTGTTCTTCTGCATTTCATTGTGTAGATTTCTCTTGTTTCTATTATTGGTTCCAAACAAATTATTGCGTTTGTCATTTACGTATATGAACTTTGGGATGTACTCAATCAGACCAGTAGTACACTACCAAAATGAGTTGATCTCATTCTAACCAAGTAACCTCGTAGGCACCATAACTACTGGAAATGGTCATACTTTAATCTCTTTTCGCACTTGCAAGTTGAAGTATCTTTTGCAGTGAGAACTAAGAAGTTGGAATGGTCACTGCTTATGTATCATTTTGACTTTATGTCACCAGATGCTCCACATCTGAGTAAAAAGAGGCCACTTGGTAGGATCAATGAAGTCATATCTCAAAAATCTTCCTCGTCCCGTTGATTCCAGTTTGGACCTTTTGCATCAGGATGTTAGTTTAAACTTGTTACTTGCACATCTAAAATCGCCCTTTCCATTTTATGGTTACGTGTGTCACTATTCTGTAACAAGGTAGTATATGGATGGTTTCCATATGAGTATTCCCATATGTGACTCTTAATTGAGAGATCAGGATCAAGACCATCAAATGTCATGAAGGAATCTCTGTATTTGGTGAGTCCTTGAGTCCTTCGATGACTTGCCCCACATATATTTACCATCCAAATGGCGAATATGGTTATTTTTATCTGTCGGAAACAAATTCAGCAGCTCTTTGTTTTCCAACCTTCTTTGGGCCTAATGGGGTTTATCTTATGTGCTTGCAGTGACACCTCATTTGGTGTTGGACACGATGCCTTTAATACCTTCTTCAGTGAAACCAGTGCTGGAAAGCATGTGCCTCGGGCAATATTCCTTGATCTGGAACCAACCGTGGTTGATGAAGTTAGGACTGGGACCTACAGACAACTTTTTCACCCAGAGCAACTTATTTCTGGCAAAGAGGATGCCGCCAATAACTTTGCGAGAGGACATTATACAGGTAACCTTCAATCTGCGATTCAAATGTTAATGGTTTCTGTTTTCAAAATAAATCCTGGAGATTACATTTTAAGGAAAACAAAAGCCCTTGTTGCTTTAATTATTCGTTCATTTGCATCTGAATCGGTTTTAGAGTATAGCAAACTGTACTTCTAATATATATGCTCCCAAAAATGGGCTTTTCCAGAAGTAAAGCTCATAGATTATGTTTTGAGACCGCTATCTAAACAAGGTTGTCTCTGGAAAGTATACTGCAAACTAATTCTGGAAACAGAAACCAAATAGAGTCTATAATTTCGTTGGACATAACTTGCTAAAACTGTTTTGTTTGTTATGCGCTGCAGTGGGGAAGGATGTCATTGAGATATGTCTTGACCGAGTGAGAAAATTAGCAGACAACTGCACTGGTTTGCAAGGGTTTTTGGTGTTTAACGCCGTTGGTGGTGGCACTGGTTCTGGATTGGGGTCATTGCTTTTGGAGCGCTTGTCTGTAGAATATGGAAAGAAGTCAAAGCTTGGTTTCACCATCTATCCTTCACCTCAGGTACTTCCTTAAGACAATAACTAGAATGACATGAAGTACAGAAAATTTGTTGCTAAGACAAGTCAATTCTTCTCCACAAACTAAGGAAAAACCTTTTTGTGTCCCCCCCTCGCCTTTCTTCTTCAGTAAGAATAACACAAAAGTTCTATGATTTCAAATGCATGGTAGATAAATTTTCTTACATTTTACTCTAATTTCATCAGAGATGATTTTATGAAGAGAAAATGATTTTATCCTCTCTTTTTTGGGAAAAATGATTCATGCAGCTTTTGAGGTGAAGTCACACGCCTAGGTAACTAAGTAATATGAAGTGTATAAGCATGAGGGACCCTCAATTCAATAGCTAGCATTAGGTTTGAGTTCTACCCAAGACCATTTGACACAGCTAACCCTGATTGAACACTTTAGCGCGTTAGACATATCTATAGAGTTAGAGTCTTCGCATGCTGTAAAAATTTGCTGAAGATTTTGCTTCCACTATTAGTTGGAAAAAACTTGCTTATCCAAGACAGAACAGAGAGAAAAGGGCAAGAAAACATAATAAATTCTTGTGACGATTTTATCCAAAATCTCCAGGTTTCAACTGCGGTTGTGGAGCCTTACAACAGCGTATTGTCCACTCATTCCCTCCTTGAACACACAGACGTTGCTGTGCTCCTAGACAATGAAGCTATATATGATATCTGCAGGAGATCCTTAGACATTGAGAGGCCAACTTACACCAACTTAAATCGCTTGATTTCTCAAGTTATCTCCTCGTTGACCACTTCCCTCAGGTTTGACGGAGCCATCAATGTGGACGTTACAGAGTTCCAAACTAACCTGGTGCCATATCCTCGCATTCATTTCATGCTCTCATCTTATGCACCAGTGATATCAGCTGTAAAAGCATATCACGAGCAGATATCCATACCAGAAATCACCAATGCCGTATTTGATCCCTCAAACATGATGGCCAAATGTGACCCAAGGCATGGGAAGTACATGGCATGTTGTTTAATGTATCGTGGAGATGTAGTGCCCAAGGATGTCAATGCTGCTGTTGGCGCCATTAAGTCTAAACGGACTGTTCAGTTTGTTGACTGGTGAGTTTCCTTCACAAAATTATGATACTTGTGCAACACAATTTTACTCACCATGTCTTTGTTTCTGATATGCTTTTCAAATGGTCTTCCTGGGGTAAATAATTTCAGTCTGCTCAAACCTTTTCCAAAATTTGCCGGTGTAGGTTTACCCATCATATTTGATGCTAGTGCAATGTTCATATTGTGCTTTCTGGTCTTCCTGTATCTTATGTTTCTTATCTACTGTGCATGTCAAGGGACACAAGGTAATAATGTCAACTTCTGAAACAGCCACAATTTAGATGTTTGAGCAATGTTAAGATTTGTATTTCTTCTATAGTCTATTAGTACCAATTCTAATGATCCTAAATTTGGGAAAATGACGGCCAAGGACATGTTTTGATAATTAATACCCGCCAAGGACGTTTTCAGCATTAACAATTGTTCGTAGCATGTCCGTGGAGGGTATTAACAATCAAAACACGTCCTGGGCTGTCATTTTCCCTTTTCTTTGGTGTGTGGCTGTGTGCATAGATCCCAACAGGTTTTAGTGGCAGATCTACGGTGAGCAACCACTGCATGTCAAACGCATCAAACAAGTAATGTATGGTTTAAAAAGAATTTAGAACGAACCCACTAAAAAGAACCAGCAAAGTTTAATCACAACATAATTGGAAATGGGTTTTTAAATTGTTTCTTCCAGAAAATGAGGTCTTTCATCACCGTTAATTCTTTTCGTTCGATTACTGACTACAACTCTGGTGAAATGTATTTTGTTCTTCCTATTGGTTAAGAATTGGATATTTATGGTTTGTTTATTATCTTGATTTGAAAGAAAAGGAAATACTAGGTAACGACTTCCAACTGCTAAAATAGTCAGATAGAGAAATGGTGTGTGAGAACCAAAAAAGAAAATTCTAGTATACCTATATTGCTCCCAATGCCCGTGATCCTAAAAATTTTGGTATCTGCAAATATCAGGTGCCCCACTGGTTTCAAGTGTGGCATCAACTACCAGCCACCAACAGTGGTACCTGGGGGCGATCTTGCAAAGGTGCAGCGTGCAGTTTGCATGATAAGCAACAACACAGCGGTGGCAGAGGTTTTCTCCCGAATTGACCATAAATTCGATCTGATGTATGCCAAGAGAGCATTTGTCCACTGGTATGTTGGTGAAGGCATGGAGGAAGGCGAGTTCTCAGAAGCACGGGAGGATCTCGCTGCTCTTGAGAAAGACTATGAGGAAGTTGCAGCGGAAGGCGTCGAGGAGGAAGATGAAGGAGAAGACTACTGAAATTTTGTCGGGAAAGATGGAACAGAACTTTATTAATGCCTTAAGTATATCTTTCTCTTTTCAATGTTTTTCTCGTTGCATTTGCAGTTTGACTAGCATTTCTTGTTTTTCTTTTTGCTTTTGTTGTTTGAATTGTTGGCTTTGAGTTCATCATATTCTGTGATGGAGCGTTTGGACAGGACACAAAAATCGGATCATTTTTCCTGTCGAGTTGGAACTTGATTTTCGCGGAATATCTTTCTTCCGGTTAAACGAAACAGTTGTCTTGATATTCAACTGTCTTCTACTTGTCTCTCTGTGAATCCCATGCTACTTCTATGAGAGAGAGAGTCGCAACATTTGACCTCACCATATGGACGGCTCGTTGTCATGTGGGTGTGTTCAGTATAACTCTACCATATTTCTAGTCAAGTCAACTGTACCCACTTCAGGGTACCTGTGTTCTTAATTTTTTCATTTCAACGAGCATCCCTTGTGTTGCGTAATTGTAGTGATACCTGCAAATACCCTTAAGCCACCGGATCGAGTTATTTGGTTGTCGCTCATAACTTCAAACACAAGAAGAATTCAAGTTGAACTTCATTGAATGGCGCATTAAACCACAGAATTGCCCTAGCTTGTTCGCCTCAGAATTTTTGTTGAACGTACAGAAGAACTCAACACATTGCAGCTAACCTGGGGATTGAGATGGTAAATGATCTCTTAGTGAACAATTTTATGGGCTGGCGATCTCTCTCCTTTATCAATGTTGCAAGTCCGAAACACAAAATAGATTAGGGAAAACTAGCTAGTGGAATGGGGACGAGGACACTGGTTTTTTGTTGTAAGTAAAGCAATGGGTGTTTTCTCAAGGGATAGAGATTTGTTGTAGCTCCAGAAGTAGGCTGAAACCCATTCATGCAACTTGGTAAATAAAAATTATGCACAAATCTCATGCAAAACGATGTATAAAGACAGCTCTGATTTTGAAACAGAAGTAACTGACCAAAATTCGAATTCAAGGATACATGCATTTATACTCTAGTGCAAAACAGACGGGTACTTCATAATTTCATCTCCAAAGAGAATCAAAATCCAAATACAAAACCACAGAATGATAACTTCAAACTGTTAGTTGCAATACTCAATCTGAAAAACTAGCAAAAGAGAAAAATAATACTGTAGGAAACAGTAACTCCATGGCAACAAGCCAAACAAGCCTTGTCTCTCAAACTTCAACGGTTGGCTTTTGCAACCCTTTCAATCTCATCCTTTTTCTTAATTGCGTAACTGCACATACAAAAGGATAGTTAAGTGCATAAGCGTGTGAGTCAATGTGAGCAATATCAAACCAACAACAGACCAAAGTGCAATCAAATTTTAGCACTGAAAAAAATTGATTAACTTTGTAAAAAAGTGAACCATATAACGCTAACTAGTTTATGTGAAAGTACAGAACTGATTTGACTGAGAGAGAGCACCAAGTATTAAGAGTAAAATCTTAGAAATAGCTAAAATTATGAGGCACGACTCGATTTGTACAAGCAACAAAGGCCGGCGCCCACTGGAGTCTCGTTTTTTTTTTTTTTTCCCCCAATTTAATGTACTTTTGACTCACTTTACTCCAAATATTAACTTCTTTTTACCTGTTGGAAGACCCTTTGGCAGCATTGATAAGCTCGTCGGCAAGACATTCAGCAATGGTCTTGATGTTCCTGAAAGCACTCTCACGGGCACCGGTTGTCAGGAGATAAATAGCCTGGTTAACACGTCGCAGCGGAGATATATCAACAGCTTGACGCCTCACAACACCAGCCGAACCAATTCGAGTTGCATCTTCCCTTGGTCCACTATTAACAAAGGAAAGCAAAGTTCAGCAAGTAAATACTTATTAAAATCTAGCAGTGAGACTAGCTCATCAATCACTTAGATTTTCCACTTTGGTATTTATCACTTGATGCAAGTATTAGGCAGAATGTAATTAAGTCATGCTCCTTTCATTTTATTGTTGCAGACTTACAAAGCCATAAAGTTAGTTTTCCCGCAAGGGGAAAAAATGAGATGAAAAAAGGGTGTGTACTATACTTCTATAAAATCAAAACAGATTCCATTTTTGTTTTTTCACCAGCAAAATAGAAAATTTTAAACATATTTTAGAAGTTATAAAGAAAGTTTCAGTATATAGAGGCTGGAAGGAAACTTTCTTGGGTCACAAAATGTTCAAAATAAATTCCCCCAAAAGTTTCCTCAGAAAATAGGGATTGGCAACTCCCTGTTTTCCAAGGACAAACAATCCAACTCTAATGCTTGGATGCGGGCAAGGTAATCCTATTCCTTCAGAAAAGATTTTAAGGAATCATGCCATAAGGTGCCTATGTGATATTATAGGTCCACTTGAGTAGGTCCAGTCCAAATATAGTGCATCAGAACACAGGATCCAATTGATGGTAGACATGCAAACATGGCCGAAACAGTAGCAAATGGATTGGAAACTGGTTTTCCTATAACCAAAAACAAAAAAGAAATCCATAGCAGTCTTACCTGTTGATTACAGCATCAACAATGACTTGAATGGGATTTTGATCAGTCAGCAGATGAATAATTTCCATTGCGTGCTTAACAATGCGGACTGCCATGAGCTTCTTCCCATTGTTTCGTCCATGCATCATCAAAGAGTTGGTAAGCCTTTCCACAATTGGGCATTGAGCCTTCCTAAACCGCTTGTTTGAGTACCTCCCAGCTGTGTGAGGCACATAAGTTGCATGCTTGGCAGCACTCACAGCAATGTAATCCGTCACGGACATGTCACTAACCTATGTGACACCATAAAAAATGACCAATTGTGAAAAAAAATTGATGCCCTGGCACAACATAGAATAGCCAACTGTATATTTATGGGTAACCATATTAACAGTGATCAATAGTGGATCAACAAAGTTTTGAAAAGACATTAGAAATTCAGGAACATCTGAATCGAAGTGATGGAATTCACAAGAAATTCCATAAATCAAGTTTGCCAAAAAAAGAAAAAGAAACCAAGTTTAATTCCCAAAGCCTTGGTTCTAATGGACAACATATAGATTACAATTCAGCAGAAAAACCATTGATTCTCCTCAAGCTGTCAAGCACTTGCTAATTCGGGATGGTAGTAGGAGATATGCACCCAATATGCCTAATTGGGACATGCATCCAAGAACCATACCGATTATATATTTATATGTAAAAGTGTAGAACCTTGATATACAATTGTCCATACGACTTCCATAACTGAATTTAGAAACAAAATACTATTCTACTCTCAAAAATATGATATCTAGTCTTATCCTGTTGTACACAAACAAAAGATATTACTGAGACGATTCGACAGTGACCTGCAACCGATGCACTTGGCAACCATAACTGAGGCTACGGAGCCCATATATCATAAGAAAAACTGACAATGACAAAAATGAAAGATGTGAAAAAACTCATTTCATGAAAATAGAGTAATACCCACCAAAATGAGGAATTCAACAAGACAAGTGAATCTAGAGATCAACTCATACAAGGGGAAGCTAGATTTTTTAATTCATTAATCCATTAGCTACGTATATTTTCCTTTTCCTTCGTCCATATATTCTTATATCCCAATAACCCACAAACAGCCTCGAAAAAACTTATACAGAGTATGTTTTCTGAAGGCTTAGTTTGGAGAGATGTGGACTTCAAGTGAAGTTATTAGTCATCCCTCCTCACCCAGAGAAGCTCAATTTTCGATTTGATTGTTTACCCATTGTTTTCACCATTGCCTTTGGGAGCTTTACCTTAATGAAATGAGTATTTAGTAGGAGTAATTTAACTCATTCAAGTTAAGGACTGTAATTATACACGTAATCCAATAGGATACACCTCTTTTACCTCTAATCAACTGTTACCTTCACAAGTCAATAATAATTAAACCTCTAAGCCAAATGTTGTAGGTTCATGTGTGGCTCATTTACTGAACGAGCCTAAAATTGAGCCTCGAGTTTGGTTCGCTTGATAAAAAACAAATCGAACTCAAATGAGCACCAGGTCGAGCCTCAAACAGTCATGAACGGCTCTGTTTATTCGCAGCCCTAAGCCTGAGTTTCCCAACCAAAACAAAATGAAAATCTTCTCTAACACAGACAACAAAAGTTACATTTCAGGAAAATTACTAATCACAAAACCAACATAGAACTAGAAATGTCTACTATAAAATTATACGATGTACAGTCTCAAAAATTCTACAGATACGTACAGGCACATATATATATAAAGAGACAGATGTGGAGAGAGAGAGAGAGAGAGAGAGAGAGAGATGAAAGACCTGAACTTCACTACTGTCGAAAGACCATTTGTTGAAGAGCTTGACATCGGAATGGACGATATTCTCCTTGCTCTTGTCATCGGGCTGGGGAACGACAGCAACTGGTACCACCTCCGCCATCACTGAAACACCTGCGCACTGATTTTTTCAGAGAGAGAGAGAAACAGAGGGGTCTTACAACAAAATCTACGTCTACGCGCTTAGATACATAGGGAAGAGAGAGGAACAAACCGTTTTAGAGAGAGAGAGGGGCGAAGGAGGAGGGGGACGGCGCCGCCTGAAGCTCGAAGTGAAACGATGAAGAGAATGCGAAACCCTGATTTGTCCAGGGTATTTATATCGAGGGTTGGAGGTCTAGGGCAAACGAAATGGGCTTGCTGCAATAGGGTGGTAATACGACAGCGTTTTGGGGACTTTTTTTTTTTTTTGATCCGCACGTTTTGGGGACTTGATTCGATCAATTATCGATTGGCCTGTCATCGTGGGAAATAATTTAGACAAAATGATTTAACAAACTATATATATAAGGCCCAACCTTTTGAATAATTAGAGGTAATGTAATACGAGAGAATAATATTTTTCGTAAAGAGAAAAAATAAAATAAGAACATTAGGCCTAACAAAATTTATGGTAGGTATTATAAAATTTGGGGGAAAATATGGGCCAGGGTTAAAGATGCTCTTAGTATTTATGACACGATTCAATTTGATGAAAGAAATGACCACGTTAGATAAAAAGAGAACAACATATTTGATATAAATGTTTAGTGGATGATGCTATGGTGTCTCCGGTCATTTTGGGGACACCGTAATTTTTGGTATAATTTCACCATTATGAGCATAACTAAAATTCATTACAAGCATAACAGAACCCAAATAAAGCATAACCAAGGAATATTCAAAAAACCAATTAAGGTATTTGGATGCCCTAGGCCAAGTGGTGAAATAATGCCCTACATAGAAGGAATTTTTTTTTGCAAAAAAATACCCTACCAGGATTTAAACCCAAACATCTTATGTGGAAAAGCAAACACTCTACCACTAAACCACCAAAGAAGTTTATATTATAGTTGCACACAGAAAATATATATACTTATCTAGAAATGGGTGCCCCATTTTTTGCCCAAAATGTGGAGGCCCAAGGCGGCGGCCTCTTGGGCCTCCCCATTGGGCCGGCCCTGAATCAAGTTATGCCTTGTTATGGTTCTGTTATGCTTATAATGGTTTTGGTTATACTCATAATAGATTTTGGTTATGCTCATAGTGGTTTTGTTATGCCAAAAGTTACGGTGTCTTCAAAATGACCGGGGACACCGAAGTCATTCCCAGATGTTTAATCCTTTATAAAAGCCAATTGCTTGCATAAGGGAAACTAAGAAGTGAGATGGAGTGTTTACTTTTTTTTCATTTTTGGTAGTCCACTGTATTTCGAGACAGCTTGCGTGCACATGAAGCTAATTCCTATAACCCCTTCTTTAAGGTGAATCGGTAATGTAATCCCAAGAATTATATTGATAAGGAAAATCAAACCTGAGACCTTAAAAGAGTAAACTCCTAATTCTAGGTCAAACCCTTTGGTTTTTTACTTTATTTGTTTCTTATTATCAATGTATTTTTTGCCTAAGAAAACAACAAAAAATTAATAAAAAACCTCATAATTGATCTCCCTTCCACAAATTCTGTGTATGGGCTAAATTAAGTAAAATGATGTAACGCCACTTTGATTATTCACATAGTTTAGAAGAGAAGATCCTTTTCTTTTTGAGAAAAAAAAACAATTAAGCAACCAAGCCACAAAATAAACTTAAAGCCCAGCTAGAACCACACGGGCAAGTTTTCCTGCATGTGGCTCATCTGTAATAACTTCTTCGGAATTGCATGAGCTATCAGACGGATTTCTAAATGGGGATGCTTCCTCCAGCATGAGCGAACCTTTTCAAAATTTTTTTTTTTTCTTTTTTGAAACAATAAACAACTAAGCTAACAAAACAAACGGACCATTTATGTTTTCCTAGTCCTACTATCCAATTAGTAATTCAACTTCTTAAAAGTTCTTTTATTTTGCTTTTTGTTAACAAAAGTTCTTTTATTTTCCTTTTCCAGTAATTGTAAACGAACACGAGCCTAGTACGTATCAAGGGGCCGGAGTCCCTGTAGTGCATGGTGCACTATAAGAATGTAGTATACAATCTGAGTCGTTCATCAATTTCATGTAAACCATCCCTAATTTGTACAGGGACCCCAAGTCCGCGTATCAGTAGTCAAATAGAGTAAACCATCCAAATATGTGAGAAAACATCCAGGAGCAAGAACACCTGCTTTCCGTTGATTCCACCATCAACCTGTTTCTCTTCCTATTGTAAAGAAAGCCAAGGCAATTGTCATGTGTCACTTCGCATAATGTTCTGGCGATATAATCAAACAACAAACAAGCACCAAATCCAGAACTGGAATTTTTTTATATTTTTTTATTTTCCATCAAAGAAGAACATCATTTATATATATAAAAGAAATATTACAAGGATTTAGCAAACGTAACCACAACGACAACTGTGTTATTGCCTAAGGTAAAGAGTGCCGACGACATGCGAAAGCTAAGAGGCCTAAGGAACAGAACACAGTGTGATCGTGCGCGAGAAAAAATCACAACTAACATAAAAGAAAAATAAAATAAAACAGACAACCCAAAAACCACCGCTACGAGCCGCTTGAAGACTCCTTGCGCCACTGCCATGAGCCCCGTGAACACACACTCCATAGCCATGAACGACCAAACCGCTGGCCGGATCGCACTCATTCATAACAGCGGCCGACGCAGATTAGTTAGCCAAAGCGAGAAATCAAACACAACCAAATAATCGCCCCACATCACAGCCGCACCTCAACAACCTACAACAAACAAACAAACCCACCAGATATGCATGCAAAACAAAATCGATCGGATCGGTTAGGGAAGGGAAGGGAAGACAGATGAGGGAAAACCAAATCCGACCGGAGAGGGGAAAGAAGAGAAACACAAAGCGATAGCCGGTCGAGCAGGGGAAAGTGAGACCAGAGAGGTTGTTGTTCACGGGAAAGCTCTGATGCTCGACGGGGAAGGGCAAATAGAAGGGGGAAGTCGAGCAATCGGAGGGGAAGAAAATAGGCATGCATATCTAGCAACGGGCTAACAACAGCGGCCAGATTGGACGATGCTGGTGGACAGCGTAACTGCAGGAAAAGCAGAGTGCCGAGCTCCGATCGGATTTCAAAGGGCACGAGAACAAACCCACTGCCCGCAGCGAGAGTGGCAACAAAAAGACCAAGCTCTCTCTTCTGCTTCTTCATTTTTTATTTAATCAGCACCACAAGCTTCCTTTTTTTTTTTTCCCGACATAACCAAGCTCTGTTTTTCAGCACCTGTAGAAACCCCAAAAATCACATGCAAGAGCCCCACGATTGGATCGGACGGGGAGGGGAAAAAAGGGGCGGGAACCCGATCCAATCAGAGGAAAGAAACAGAACGAGAGAGAGAGAGAGAACAGTCACTCGGATGGGGTAGGGGAAAAATGAAACGGGGGGCCGAGCGACTGGAAAAATAGAATGCATGCGTGATTGGTGACGAAATGCAGGCTCACCGGAGTACATCACCGGAGAAAGAGGCCTTGAGGGCTGGAGAAACGAACGACGGAGCAGGAAACAGAGCTCGCCGGAGGTAGAAAGCAGCAACGTATAAACAAATGGGTATTATTGGAGAGAGAAACAAATTGGTATTATTGGAGAGAGAGAGAGAGAGAGAGAGAGAGAGAGAGAGAGAGAGAGAGAGAGAGAGAGAGAAGGGGAGGGGAGGGGGGGCGGGCGACTGGCATCGCCCCCCCAACAGAAGTCTGGCCGGAGAACTCTGGAAGAAGAGGAAGAGGAGAGGAATTTTAGAGAGAGGTTAGAGCCTCTCTCTCTCTTAGCAGGATCGGATTCTATAATGATTACTAGAATTGGAACTTAGAACTATACGAAAAGAAGAAAAATTTGCACCAAGTAATAGCATCGATGATCATTTAACAAAACTGAACCATACTATGTCTTTCTCAAAAAGGGGTAAAACACAAAAAAGAAAAAAGGACACCTTAAACAACATCGTACGAATCTCCATACTCAGATACAGAGTCTTAAATCCCAGTACAGATACTGAAGCATAAAGTTTGCCATGAAGTGTCGCAATAACAAGCAATCAAAACCTGAAGGAGGGTAACCAATGTATAAAATCTTATCAGCGCAACCTTCTTGCCTCCCTCTCAGACTCGAGAAGGGTGAGCACATCTCCTTCCCTCACCGGGCCCTTGACATTCCTCATAATGTACCGGTTCTGATCATCAAGAAACTTGACTCTCACCTGAGTCACCTGTCCCCTTGATCCTGTGCGGCCCATGACTTTCACCACGATTGCATGCTTAATCTGGGACTCCATTCTGAGGAGCCCAAGAAGAAATTCAAAAGGCAGAATATTTGTATACATAAACAACAAGTTCTCTCCAACATAATCAAGAACCACAGATACATCGGACATAAAAGATACCAAATGGGGGCAGGAGTGAGATTCTTGAGAAAGCAATAAGTTTCATGTGAAAAAATACTTCTATACAACAATTTTTGTTTTCAGTAAATAATTTACAAGGTCAACTAGAAAAAAAGAAACATGTTTTTGCTACAGCTGTGCCTCCTAGCATGTAAGAATTTGGAAGTCTGGAGAAACTCTGTTTGAATTCATGGGGTAACATTGGATGTCTCAACAGCAGAAAATATGATATGCTCTGAGGACATCAGTAAATGTAAAACTATCAACAAATCTATTAAGTGAGAGAAAGTGTTGCTATTCAGGTTAGATTAGTTTGTAAAAGAAAACAGACCAACACAACAAAGATTTAAGTCACCGTAGTTCCATTTTGATTGATTCTCTCATGACAGATAAAATGAGAGGTGAAAATATTTAGTCAATGACCAAAACGCTTGCTGCAAATACCAAACAGACTCCTCTAATCTTCAAATTTCAAGGCTTCATAGAACAATTATGAGTGGTACAGGCTCCAAAACACAAATGCAAACACCTAAGCCCGTGTAACTACAATTGAAAATTTTGTTGAATGGATAGGACTTACTGAATTCACCAATTGCACCATTACACTAATAGACAAGAGAATGACCAATTCTTTTGCCCCCCTTTGTTTTTGCATAAAAAAGAAAAAGAAAAACAAGTCTGTAGCAGACAACCCTCCGGGTGGTTAATAATAGCAAAGATTAGCAAAGATCAAATTAGACGTGATTTTTCTCCTTCCTTTGTGGCGTTCATTGAGTGGAAGGCATGAACAAAATTGTCTCTTACTCACATTCTCCAAATAGATAGGGAAGTCCATATCAAGAAGTTTACAATCCAAGAGCAATAAGTTATAGCTTCAACGCCAGACATGACACAAACAAACAATAACATGCTTATACAGAGACACATACTACATGTGCCCCCATGTGTCTGTGGGTGTTATTTGAAACAACTCTGACCTTAAGAATCAGAAGTTAAACTGTTGCAAACGAGCAGAACACAACCAATCAAACAACCAGGTGAGCCAATTTTCATTACAAGACACAAGAAGGCTCTGCTTGGATCGATGTGGATGACTTGCCACTATTATTTGATGAGAATTCACAAATTTAGGTTTGGTAGTTTACAAGTCAATTACAACATTGAATATAGGATCTTGTCGTGATAGATTCAAACCAGTGTTCCGCCTAGCGCCTAGGCCAAATAATCGGGGATTAATGGGCCCTTCGAGATTAGTCGGGTTTGGGTATGTCTACTAAATAAGATTGACTTGAAATTCTTCATGCCAACGATTCCAGTTACGCATTGATCCAATAAAATACATATCTTCCACCACAACTCCATCTTCCACTCTAGTTTTACCAGCTAACTACAGCTAAAATTCTAATATTTTCTTGTTAAAATGGAAGATAAATCGTTGATTTAAACCCATGTGAATTCAACGAAGCCTAAAAATGTGATTATCAAAAAAAAAAAAAAAAAAACGAAGCCTAAAAATATCATCTAACTGAGCAAACATTCAGTCAAAGAACAACGAAATAATCTCCTTTGTGCATCTCCAAACACAGCTAAATTTCTATGCACCCAAAAAAAAAAACATCAAAACAAAACAGGAAAAGCTAGGCGAAATTAAGTTCAATTTATGGTCATGAATTGTTTCATTTCTAACACCTGGAACTGTTTAATTTCGTTTCCCTCCAATTCTCTACAACCCAAATGAAAACAACAGATCTAGAATCGTCAGAACATACGTATGCCAATATTCACATAAAAAATAACATGGAATTGAACATATCATGGATTACTATAAATGACTGCAAAACAGAAAGTTGGGAAGAGAGAATCACTACGAACCTGTGTAGAGAGAGAGAGAGAGAGAGAGAGAGAGAGAGAGAGGGCGGCTGGAGAAACTGGGGCTAGCTTCTGTGTGGTTGGCGCTCAAATGCGGGCGAACCCTAGGGGATTGTATGTTATGGCGAAGATGATGTCAGATTACGAGTTTGCCCAGGTTGAGGTTTGATCTTGGATCACAAGGGTGGTGGGTTTTATGGTCAATTTGATTAGGGGCCGAGGAAAGCAATACCAGAGGTTCAAACGGAAAATCTATGGATACATATATTCATGTACATACATTACGTACGTACGCATTTTAGACTCGTTTCGGATTTTATAAAAATGGTTCGAGTCGTTCATTTTTGTTCAAAATAGTTTTTTCACGGTCCGTGTAAAAAATCAATTCAACTCGATATCGGTAAAGGCATTTACAAAATATCCAACTTTCCTTTAAAATTCAGGCATCGATTCTATAGCAAAAAATGGATGTTTGATAAATCTTTTACCGATGTCGGATTGAGTTAATTTTTACAGAAATTGTAAACAAATTATTTTGAACAAAATGAAAAGCTTAGATCTTTTTTGTAGGACTCCAGACGGATCTAAAGTGCGTATATACGCGGTATATGTACATGAGTGTATATATCTATAGCAAGACTCAGGTCCAAAACTATGAGGACTCTATCTATAATCACAAACACTTAGCGTATACAAATTCACTCACATCAAGTGTGGGACCGTAAGTGTGGGTAAGTTTGTGTGTTTGTGTTTGCATAAGTGTTTTTTGTGGTTCTACAACCATTGTCATTTGTGGGAAAAAAATCCAAAAGAACCTAAACTATGGAATTTGATTTTGTACCCTCAAGTAGTCCCGAATTTTTTTTTAAGACCCATTTTGGTTTTGCTCATGAAAAATGCTAGAACTGAGTAAAACCACACTCATTTACGCACTCACGCTTACATGTGTGTGGGCCTACACACACTATACACATCCATAGAGCCCACATCTTTGTGAGTATGAATGTGTAAATGAGTATGGTTGTAGAATAATTGTTCACTGAAAGTTTGGCTTTTCCCGAACTGTTTTGGTTTTTTTTTTTTTTTGATCCGCTAACTATTTTGGTTGAAGTTCGAACTGTTCGGTTCAAGTTGAGTATTTGTTTTTTTTTTTTCCTCCTAAAATCTGTGTTTGTAAATCTTATCAAATACTAGTAGTGTTTGGATGATGCTACGGTGTCCCCGGTCATTTTGGGGACACCATAATAATTGGTATGACAAAATCATTATGAACATAACCAAAATCATTTAGTGCATAACCAAGGTACAACAAATTTCCCGGATACTTAAAGACCCGGTGAAAAAAAAAAGAAAAAGAAATTAGCCCCCTTTAACCACGGTTTAACCACGGTTAAGGGAGTTTTATCCCCTACATCTATCATCCTCTACATCTTTTTCCTAAATCATTCCCCTTTAACTAGGGAAAATCCCTCTGCACTTCGTTCATCTCCTCATCTCCCAGACTCCCACCCAGAAAGAAAACCCTCACCCTTTAACCACGTTCATCTCCCACCCATCATCGACTCCTCGTCTGGTGTCGAGGAATGGATTGATCTGAGCAACTCCTCTCTCTCTCTCTCTCTCTCTCTCTCTCTCTGTTCTCTTCTCTTCCTCTGTCCCCTCCTCCCTACCGTACATCCACCCCGTGGACGTCGCCGCCGCCCCCACAACAAACAACAACGGCGTCGGGCCGCCATCGGACAACCCGGTTTCAATCCAAATCCGAAACCCACCTTCAACGAGAACAAGGCTGAGATCCTGAAGCTCCCCCACGCCCACGTCAAACCCAGTATTTGTTTTTGGGTATAATCTGATTCCCTATTTTATTTCTGAACAAATTTTATTTACGGCCCATATTTATTGAAATCTTCTAATTTGTGTTAACTTTAGGGCAACACAAATTAACGATTCTAGCACTCCTATGTTGTGACTTGTTGTTGCTGCTACTTAAGCGTGGCCTGATGATGAAACTAGTACCCAGAAAATAATAGCAGAATTTTTTTATATATTTGTGTATTTTTTCTCAATGGAGACAATAGTAGCAAAATTTCACGGTACTCTTTTATGTATTTGATTTGAAAGGTTTATTTGAAGTTTGACGAGTTTTTACCCATTTTAGGGTTTTCAGATCAGTTTACACGCACTTTAACTAATTTCTATGAGTCAAAATTTTGACGTCTGCTAACAGAGGTGATTAATAGAAACGACAGTTAAAGTCCTATACGAACTTGCCTTACAAAGATAAGATTTTATCTAAGAGATTTCGAACTTGAGACCCAAGAAGAGCAAACTCTTAATTCGTATACATTGCCGCCCCTGTTTGTCCATGACTTTTTTTTTTTGGAAGTCATGTCTAGTGAGTTAGTGCTTAGAAACTTTTATGAGTAGGTCACGTAGACACCGACATTTGTACTTGCGTATTGAACAACATAGTGTGCTTACATTTTGTTCTTGTTATATCTGTTAAGAAACAATGTGTGAAAAAAACACCAAGAATAAGATGTTATCTAAGAGATTTCGAACTTAAGACCCAAGAAGAGCAAACTCTTAATTCGTATACATTGCCGCCCCTGTTTGTCCTTGAATTTTTTTTTGGAAGTCATGTCTAGTGAGTTAGTGCTTTGAAACTTTTACGAGTAGGCCATGTAGACACCTACATTTGTACTTGAGTATTGAACAACATAGTGCGCTTACATTTTGTTCTTGTTTTATCTGTTAAGAAACAATGTGTGAAAAAAACACCAAGGGGGTGCAACCAGCGTATACAAGACCAATAGATACCGATGTGGTAAACTTGTTTTTACCATACATTATATTTAAGGTGATGGTTTAGTTGAATGTTGGTTCTCTCTAGACTTTGTTGCGCCATAAATAACAATCCAATTTCTTTGAACTGTAAAGAAAGACAGCATAAACAATCTGGTGTATTGTGTTTCCATAAAAGTCATATGATTGGCGGTGAGGAAGTGGGAGAAGAGTATTTTTCTTTGTTTGTTACACTATTTGATCACACAAATGCCCTTATATGTTGTTGGTTAAGGTGTTTGCATATAAGTTGTTTGTCAAAATGTATTGTTGATTCTATAGTGGTCAATTATTATTTGTAGGTATTCCAAATTTCAGAATCTTGATGTTAGTGTGAGATATAGTAATGGTGTTTATGGTCCATTGATAATTTAGTCTCAATTTTGTCCAAATAATAATCAAACAACTCTCCGATTGTTTTTTTTTTTTTTTTTGAGAAATAGTAGTCATGCAAATGTTTGACATCGAAGTCTATAATATTTGTGTAGATTTGGTGACATAAGTCTCTTGAAAACCCATTTAGAAGGCATATGAGGTGTCACGAAATAGATTTATTTTGTTTATCACTATGAAGCTGACAATTGTGTAAGTAATGCACTTTAATTATAGGTCATGTGTATGCAACCTATTTCACCTATGTATGTAACTAGTCTTATGGATTAAAAGTTATGACAATGTGGTTTATTATTTAGGGGTACAATGGAAACTCCCAATAATAGTACCAACAGCAAGGGTGTGAAGGTAGATTCATATGATTGGGAATCCAATTCCGACTCTTGTTCTAGTTCGGAAGATTCGCAGAGTAATATATTTGTTTCTGAAGATGAAGATAATGATGTGGATGGGGAAAAGGAAGGGGAAGGGTCAGTTTCCAGTGTAGATGATAGTTTTCGCTTGCTCACTGATACAGAGATTATGGAAATGAAATTTGTTTCTGAAGATGAAGCTGGTCAATTCTACAATGCATATGCCAATGCAATTGGTTTTAGCGTATGCAAATATAAAAGTAGACCACAAAAAGGCAATGAAATGTAAGTAAGGTGGAGGACTTGGGTTTGTTCTGGGGAAGGTAAAAGAAATAAGAAGCATTTAGAACGCACTGATCGAAAACGACGTCATAAAGCTGAAACAAGAACTGGTTGTGGTGCTAAATTCCGGGTTTGTCGTATGAGCAAAACCATGAAAAATTATGTTGTCACAGAGTTTGTGAGTACCCACAATCATCCCTTAGCAGCACCACATTGTGTTCCCTTTCTGCGATCGCATAGACGTGTGGGTGATGCAGACATAGCTCAGGTAATGGCCATGCGGAATGTTGGCATGAAGCCAGCGGAATGTAGGCATGAAGCCAGCGCAAATTATGGACTATATGACATGTCAGTCTGGGGGTTTCCATAATGTGGGGTTCACTGTAAAAGATTTGCGTAACAAATTGCATAGCATTCGTAAAGAAGAAATAAAAAATGGGGATGCTGAGGGTGCATTGGGATACTTGTCTGCTCAAGTAAGTAATGATCCGTTATTTTTCTTCAAGTACACTGTTGACGAGGATGATCGGTTGGAGACACTTTTCTGGACAGATGGGAGGTCTAAGATGGATTATGCTGCATTCGGAGATGTGTTAGTTTTCGACACGACCTATCGAACCAATGCTTACAAGAAGCCATTTGTCATATTGGCAGGTGTGAGTAATAACTTTACAACGACCATATTTGGTTGTGCGTTGTTGTCGAAGGAGACGGAGGATACGTACAATTGGGTTCTTTCAACGTTTTTAGAGGCTATGGATGGTAAACGGCCCATCTCGATGGTCACAGATGGTGATTTGGCGATGCGCAATGCAATTAGAAACATTTTTCCTGATGTAAGGCATCGCCTATGTTCGTGGCATCTGGAGCGAAATGCCGCTAAAAATGTTCACATACCGGAATTCGTATCTGACTTTACCATTTTGATGCAAATGGAATGTGATGTTGAAGAATTTGAAACTCTTTGGGCTGATATGGTATCACACTACGGCCTAGAGACAAACGCTTGGGTGGTAGAGATGTATAACAACCGCGAAAGATGGGCCGAGGCATATCTTCTCGGCCATTTCTTTGCAGGGATGAGGAGCACTCAGCGCTGTGAAGGTATGAACCGTTATTTAAATCGGTTCTTAACAGTAAGGCTACGGCTTTTTGAATTTGCCCAACAGTACCACCGTGGTCTAGCTAGGATGCGAGTTGCCGATGCAGAGGCTGAGACGGCAACGGAGCATAGTACCCCTGTTTTGATCACGCAATTGAAAAGCTTGGAGAAGAATGGAACCGAGGTGTACACACAATACATATTCAGATTCTTTCAGGATGAAATACAGCGTGCATTTGCATTGATTGTGGCGCGTCGTGTTGATGAGATGGAGCGTCGGTTGTACTTCATTGAGATGTACTCGCATCCAAAATCCAATTGGACGGTCGAGTATTATCCAATTGATAGCAGAATCAATTGTAGTTGTTTGATGTTTGAGTCTTTTGGTCTACCTTGTTGCCATATGATTGTGGTCATGAAATATGAACATCTACCGACCATTCTCCTTAGTTTAGTCATGCGAAGATGGACAAGGTGTGGTCGACCTCTGACCCAACAACCAAATGTTTGCCAAATTTCTCGCAGTATATCCCACATGGCTAGGTATGGGATATTGAGTTCGGGTTACAAATTGATGTCATTCTATGCATCGCATGCCCAGGACTCATTTGAAGATGCTAGGCAAGTGGTACACGAAATGACATCCTGGATCAGGAAGCGTTGGGAGATGGGAAAGAATAAGGAGTGCAACACAGAGATTGGTAAATCAAGTGATGGCCAAATTTTGTTTGGTGTGGGCGATCCACCTGTGGTCAAGACCAAAGGCAACCCTGGGAAGAAGTCCAGTGCCCAACATTCTCGGAATCCTAGGAAATGTAGCCACTGCAAGTGCCGAGGTCACGATAAGCGGACATGTCCAAAGTTGTCATCAAAGCATCCAATTGACGACCTTCCTATTTAGCCGTATTTTTATATTTGGCTAAAGTTGATGTACTATGGAACTTTAAAACTCAAGGCCTCAATGTATGAGCATTATCATGAGAAATGGATTTCTTTAACTTATTCACTATTGTAGTAGTTAGTAAGTTCAATTACTAAGTTCAGTTGGAATATTCGTATTGCAGATGTTTATCACTCATTTCCCTTGGCCTAGTTGATGTTGATCTGTGTTTGTGTGTTAATCTATGTCAGTTAGTGTCTTAATCTGTTGAAATGGTTTAGGTCTTTTCATAGGTTGATGTAGTTTGTTTACCTGTGAAAAATAGTTTTGTTGATATGTCACACAGATATTGTTGCCCCATATGCCAAATTTTGTTTGGTGTGGGCTTCTCCACTTCTTAACAATGGTAATAAAACTGTCCCCTGTAAGATAGTCACTCCACTCTTTAAACATACTTAGGGAGATTCTTTAAGATTGAAGATAGTATTCTTTGCCAAACTTGCTTCCTATCGTACTTTATGAGCAAAAACATAATAAAGAAAACATTTGTCTAGTGTAGTAGCTCGAGAGAAATTAAACGTATCCATCTGCTCGTGTACATTTTGACTGCAGCATTTAACACCTAGAGCAGAGAGAGACTATAGTCTTTGGGCATTTTATGTTTTTGAAGTTCCAAAAATCCTCTACTCGTTGGCCAGCCCATAAAGTAGATTTTTTTTATTTATCATGAATTATCAATTTTCTTATAGCCCTCGGTTTCTGCTGTATTCCCTATCCTATCATAAGTTGGCTGCTAAGTGCTAAACCATTAAGACTTCTAACCAGTAAAAGCTAATGAATCAATATGCAGTAAAATAGTTATGCTAAGAGAACCAAGAAAAGTAGCATTAAGAAAGTCTATAATCAGTTCATTTGTTGAGGCCCATTTGAGAAATCAACTCAGTGGCTCAAGTGGTAGCCTAGTGGATATGTTGTCGCATTGTTTTGCACTTGCCATATTGTGGTTTTCACATCAGTCTACAGTTGCTTTAGTTCCTTTGAGTACTTACGGAATCTGTTTGAAATAGTTACAGTTACAGTTTGGAAATGTATCTTTGGACTAAAATGTATCTGCTCTTTTGCAGGATTAGGAGGACAGGAGAAATTTTGGCATATGAATACCCATCATGCAGGCATTAATGAATACCCATTAAGTTTGATCACCCATATGGAACAAGGAAATTACATAACCAAAATATTGCACCTAAATAAATACGAAACAACATAGCATTAGGTTCCAATCATGCGCCATATAATACAAAATGGAATACCCTAAAAAGTTAAAACTACCATACAGAACGATACTTGATAACCCATGTAAAATCAGGCCCCCAAAAAACTTAACCTTTACAAAATATACCTACAGATTGTTAGTTATATACGAATCACGTGACCACCTGCGTACACAAAGCCCGTTTTACCTCTTTCTGCCTTCCATGCCTCAAATTTTTTTAAAACCTCCAAGGCATCCCGATTATTTTTGTCACCACACAATTCCAATAACAACCTTGGCCTTTCGGTATTGTCCATCTACAAAACCCAAAGCTAGCTTAGAAATCCAACACTATCACAACCAGTTAAATACAACATAACGATGTTACTTTACGAGCACTAACCTTGTGTACACCGGATGGGAAATTGAACCCTTGCATGAATTTTATAACAAATAGCCCACAATCATACCTAAAAATGTGCAAAAAGGAATAAAGTAAACCACTTCAAACGCAAGTAACACAATTAACACAAGTAACCTATAAAGCACAGATACGGATACGGGATACGACACGATACGGATACGGCAATATGGCAAAACCTAAAAAAAAGGATACGAATACGTCGGGGATACATTTTCATAATTATTAATCTCATAGGCATAAAAGTGAAGCCTTAAAAAATAAAAGAGTAGTTGAATTGCCAATACCAAGCATTAACATAAGATTATGTTCAATAAATTACCCGTCCTCCTCATGTTGCAAGGGTTGCTTTTCAACATTAGCAATGTTAAACTTCGTGACATCAACCTGATAGAGCTCTCCATATTGGAAGAGCAACGCGCGATGTAATCCCTCCAGCTAATCGTAAAAACAAGTAGTTAGAATACAAACCGGGCATATCGTAAAACATGGTCTAAACGAGGTGTGCCATACCACTCGTTGTGTCAGTTTCTTACGAAACAAATTGGATCGAGTAGCGAGCTTTGAATCAAAAATATAAACCATATGAATGCCCATGTCTATTTTGATGCAAAACCGGTGGCTCCCACGATCATTTGTTGGTATGTATATCTACGATCAAAGGTAAACAATCATGATTCAAGACCAATTGAAATCTTATTTTATAATTGATTTGCAAAAGTACTTAGTTCATCATTTTATAACTTTACCATAGAGCATGAGCTAAGATCAGCAGTAAAATTTGTATCTCCAAAGTAGCTACCGCATAACTTCTTCAAATCACAATCATTGAGGTTGGGATTGTCTAATATCTGCCTCTGCAAATTTACGGGAATAAAGAGACAAATTTATGGGAATAAAAAACAATGCCAGTAGTATAAGAAACAAAGGGGATATTAATTATACTCACTGATACAGTAACTAGCAAATACCACATGAAGTGGCGCTTGTCTGGATAAAGCAACCTTTCCGCATTTGTCATTTGCACGGCTACCAAATTTAGAATCTACAACCATACATGATAGGTAACCACATTGGACTAAAATGCAAAAAGTAATAACAAATTGAATACTTCAACTTAAACCAAGTGGCAAAATCATATTTACACAAACCGTGTCTAGTATCCATACTCCGGGTTTCAAGCTGCACAATTCAGACCGGGTTGCAAAAAATCTTTCGGTGGAAAATAATTTCAAATGCACGTAAGAATCCCTACAAGAATGATTATGGTAATGAAAACCAATCCTCATAATTTACAAGGGAAAACAAAGGAAAACACATAATTAGAAAAATGTACCCAGTAAATGGATCGCAAGGATCAAAGATGAATGCCGCGAACAACTTTTCAAGGTCATTTAAGGGTACCGAGGTTGACTTCCTTGCATAATCAAGTGTTTCTCGAATATACGGCTATAAAAGAAACAAATAGAAAAGAAAAATAGGTTAGACTAAATACTAGAATGTAGAAGGGGAATTGGGAATCACTAGTAACCTTGGTTTGTAGATTCAACTGTTGCACACCAGCAAACTGCAAAGACTTGAATTTTCCATAGTGTCCACAAAACTGTTTAATTGGACAGGAAAAACAATATAAGAACCATGAATTGGAAATACATTGTATACAAGGGACAATAAATGTAAATGATATTAAGATTCATACAGTGGGAACGTTGACATCCACGTTGTCCACAATTTGATGTTGGTCCGCAATAATCATTGACTGAGATTTTGCTTGTTTGTTAGGAGGGTTCCTCTTCTTAAGACCATCCTTCGTAAATGGGGAACGTTGGAATTGGCTTTTCTTCAACTCATTAGGCTGTCGCAACCGCGGTGGTTCATCATACACTTCCACATTATCATTAACACAGAAAAACGGGACATAGTTGGCATTCGGCAACTTTTTTTCCCTACCTCTACTCAAACCACCACGCGACTTAAAGCCCTTTACCGGTGAAGGTGAACATACAGCCACATCCATGTCCTGTTGTATCTTCCTCTTTCGAGTGTCGGTACCTCTACTCAAACCACCGCGTGACTTAAAGTCCGATACTGCTGAAGGTAAAACTAGAATTTCATCCACCTCGAATTGTATCCTCCTCTTTCAAGTGTTTCGAGTGTCAGTCCCCATGTTATATTGATCAAACTGGTTAGGATCGGGGGTTTTAAACTGGTTGGGTATTGAGGTTTCACTTTTGTGTACTCCCGTTAATTGGGGAGAGGATTCTCCTGAATGGTGGACTTGGTTCAAGTCCATTTCTTGAGTCGTTTGTGGTTGTAGCTGAGACGGCATTTCAGAGCCATGATCAAGGGTTTTAAACAAGTTCGGACTTGAACTTTGACATGTATGCACTTGCGTGAGGAGGGGAGAAGATACTCCTTCAAGGTGGACATGGTTCGGGTCCATTTCTTGAGCTGTTTGTGGTTCCATCTTAGAAGGTGTTTCAGCGCTAAGGTGGCTGGCCAGCCATGGATTTGTTGAGACAGCCTTGGATGATTGGTTGAGTGCAGGATTAGGGGTTTGAAACAAGTTCGGTGTTGAAGTTTGACATGCATGTACTCCCACGAGGAGGGCAGAGAATTCTCCTTGAAGGTGGACATTGTTTAGGTCCATTTCTTGACCCATTTGTAGTTGTAGCTTAGAAGGCGTTTCAGAGCCAAGGTGCTTCGCCATTAATATATTTTGACGCAACAAAAGACCTGCTATAGTTGCAAGAGTATTTGTCATCACAGTTACATCTCCAGTTGAAATTTGGGACACTCCGCCTTCATTGCCACTTGCTTTTTCCTCTAGTGTAAAATGAACCACCACCCCCTCCCTGTCATAACCTCCAATTTGGTCAAACCGATGTAAGACACTCTTAATTTCAGAATCACCCCAAGCAAGCAAAGAAGGAAATTTTCGAACATAAGGCATAACTGTAGGCCTTGGAGAGACACAATCCAAGTAGAAAACCTGCATTATGAGACAATTAAAGTAATAATGCATAACAAATAAATAACCAAAGTGAAATAAGGAATATGAAATGCGTTAATGCAGAATCACTCAATACCTACCACCAGGAGGAATAGGCACCCGCTTGGTTGTGCATGATCCTTATTGCGTTGGTCCAGTATACCCTTGCATAAGAAGTCTAGGGTCAGGTTCGCCCAATTCTAATTGGCCATTGCCGCAACATCACTGACAACATTAATAAGGGATCGAGTAACACCCGACTTTGTGGTTGGGCATAAAAAATATCCTAAGATGTACAAGGCAAATTTCCTCTTGAAAACATCATCTACTTCCTCCGTTTTCTCTAAGTACTCTCTCAACTCTTTCAGTTGGACTACCCCATTCGTCATTCCAAGGTTTTTATAAATTTCTGAAAATTCTACCGACGTATTTCCCTCCAACTCAATAAGGTTGCCTTGTGCATTAATGCCCAAACACTCATGAACATGGGAATCAGTGAGAAGGAATGTCTGCCCATGAACAGTAAGTGAACGAGAAACAGGATCAAATTTATGCACCAACCAATTACATAGCAGATGGTTAAGAGCCGTACACCTCAATTCTAATATTCCACCCAACCCAATAAGCTGAACAGCACGACGTTGATCTGGGCTTAACTTTTGTACTATTCGAACGATGGACTTTAAGGAAATACGGTTCTGTATTTTTTTCTGCAAATTTAACAAACATCATCAAATAAGTTGGCATTCCAAAATCAGGTCAAATCATGTTCACCTAGACAAGTTCCAACAATTTGTACTCACTTTTCTGGGTTTTGGCGGAAGTACAGCTTTTTGCTTGGTGAGTTCCTCTTTGGCCAACTAAGCCAAATCTTTGTACTTTTGCCTGTGTTCGTTCGACAAGTTTTTCCATTGCTCACCAATGTCCCTCTTCGTCTGCAATACGTACCAAATCATGCACCAATGATCATTCGTCATCATCAACATTAGATCAAATAGATGCAATTAGATGACAAAATGTTAAGTTAAAATTATAATTTTACCTGATTTGTTATTAAGGTACCAGCATCTTTTAGATTGGCTATGGTTTCATTGCTACTTGCACAAACATAAAGTAGTAGTCAAACATTGTCATAGGAAAATACATAATTAAACACCAAATCAGTGTTAAATGAATTAAATTTTCATTAACAAGGAATACTTATATAGAATGAAGGCCGATGGCACCCTTCCTTTCAAAGCATACTTCTGAATGATCTCGTCTGTCATGCTGAAAATACATAATTCATCATGGCCGTGTTACAAGCAAACATAATATTTAGATGAAAATGTAATCAGCTTAAAATGTTTAATCATCAATTGGAAATGGAATCGTACAACTTCAATTGGAAATAGAATCCCTATTTAGTGCAAGGACATGCTAGTGGCACGAGTCACTAGTTATTAAACACCCTTATAGCTACAAAGAATTGAATAGTCCCGAATGGACCTTCTTGCTCGTGCCTTAGGGCTACCCCTTCCTAATAAACTGGATGGAGATCAAATCTTTTAGTGACATTCTCAAAAGTTAGCAAAAAGAAATAACCATCTGCCTACATATGATAAAACATAATAGTAACAAAGCATTTCATCTCCAAATGTAAGTTTCTAGGATTACTCAAAGTGTGCAAATCCATGAAGCTCAAAGTGGTAACTAAATATACTATCACATTGTGAAGAGGGGACTTGAATGCCTCATTCATTTCATACTCTTCCTTCCTCTCCTCCACAGCCCTTGCAGAATTTCCTTTGATTCCCTCCCCACTGGCTTGCTCTGAGAGAATTTTACTAGGCCTCGGCCTCATGACAATTTTAATTGGTTCATGTTTATCATTTTCCAACTGTTTACCAGGTATTTCAGATAAACAGGTTGCAGGGTATCTACTATCTGCCAATTTCTTAACCACAATTCTAGTACCCAGACCATCTAAGACATTATCCTGAACCATAGTCTGCAAACCATAATGTTGAGCAACACGGTGTGCCGCAAGACGAAGGTATGAGGTGGGGAAATGTTGGAACTCAAACTGCTGCTGGTCGGAATTCTTCAGAAACTTCTGAACATCAAGTTCCATTTGCAGAACTAACATAAACGAGCATATAGATAAGATAAATAACTACACATTAAATATCCATAAGCACATAAATATTTTTTAACTAACTACCATATAACCTACCAGGTATCCCAATTCCTAAGTTCCAGCTACCAAAAGCTCTATGATTCAACTGAAGACATACAACCACAACGGCTTGATATTTGAAAAAGAATACCCATCTAAAAGTTCAAAACCTGCAAATGTTGCTTACATATCCATTTGGACCTGAACTAGTTATGGGTCCCAGAGCAGGTCCACCCGTTGGTGCCAAAATGACATTGCCAAAGTCATTTTTTTCCAGCTTGTTACAGTGTCAAAAAGCCAATAAATATAGCAATATCGCTGCATCGGTTTGGTGCCATTTTAGCACAATCTCAAATCCATATTGTTGAATTAAACTCATCCCATTTTTCGATCATAGGATTTGGCACATGGGTTGACTTGCTCTGAGAATTTCAACCCCAACTTCATTGCCCTCCAAAACCCTAACCCTAACCCTAACCCTAATCCATACCAACCTATACAACCAGTCCAACTACCTGTATTTCAGATACATGCCAAAAAAACCCAAATTCAAAAGTCTAGGAAGTAACAGATGACCGAAATTTCAGATACATGCCAAAAAAAACAAAAAACAAAGGAGCTATGACAGGAGAAATTAGGGCGAAATTGAAAACAGAAAAAAGGAGGACTCACTGGTGAGACGATGACAAGGGTTTTGAAGAGCCTCAACCAAGAAAGGATCGACAGCGACCACCCCATCGTTTATGGTTGGTGGAGCTGAATCCATGGCGTTTGTATCATCACGCGGAGGTAGTGTGTGCTCGAGCACATGTGCATTTGTATCATCACGCGTTTGATACGACAAATATTCCTACCACGTAGCCCCGAAGATCGAAACACACGGCCGTACAAAACTATTTGGATGAATTGTAGGAGAACCCTAACTATTCTAATGAACAAAGAAACCAAAAAAAAGTGCAGGAAAATGAAAAAAACCCTACGAAACCCTATTTACAGTAGCAATGGTTACCTTGTCACGAAGCAGCGATCCACAATAGAAGGTAGAACCAGAATGGGGATGAAGATACGGACTGAGAGCGACGGAGAAGAAGAAGATTAGGACGTAGGGTTTTTTCTCCGTTAGACAATTATTCCCTACAGCAGCGTGTTTTGTCAAAAAGAAAGATGAGTTGTTTTGGGCCCTTCGATCTTCTCATTAATGTGTTGGCAGCTCCATATTAAAAGCATCACATGATCCTAACAGAGAAATCCTCATAGAGGATCCGGATCCCAAAATTTTTGCCCGTAAAAAAGTCTGATTTCAAAATTTTGGGGGATTCTCCTTGTATGGGCGGGACCAATTGCATACATAATCGGAAAATCGAACATACAATATTGAATCTGCATTCCGATGAAAAGGTTTTCAAAATCCGTTAGACCCAAAATTTTATGAGAATGATTAAAACAACAAGTACAATAAAATTAACGGTATCGATCGTCGTGATAGTGATGCGGTCGTGTGACTACTGTACATTAGACTACAGCACAAGATCTTGGTTCATAATCAAAAAAGTGTAATGTATAGATTTTAAAGGTGGTTGGCAACTAATTTTTTTTCAAATGCTCGATCTAAACCGATGGGATTTAACATCTTGTTCATTTAATCATTGTCACCAAAATCGGTGATGATCGGATGTTGACAACCACATAATCGGAATACATTTGGTGCTTCCAGAAGCGTTAAAGTCCCATACTGCACCACTCTTGGGCCGCCTCGGCTATTTTTTTCCGAATCGGGACCGTCTATACTTTACGTAACAAAGATTAGAATACTTTTGCCAAAAATGAATTAAATTTCTTATCAATACATACTTGATCGGATGTAAAATGTCATTATAATAATGAATCTACGTTCCAATAAAAGGGCTTTCTAAACCCAGTAGTCCCAAAAATTTACGAGAACAATTAAAACACCAATCAAAACAATCTGAACGGTATCGATCATTGTGATTGTGTTGCGATAGTATGAGTATTGTACATTACACAAAAGCATAAGACCTTAGTTTAGAAACAATGAAATTCAACATATAGATTTTAAAGGAAGCTATTCAATAATTTTTTCTGATGACCGATCTAAACCGTTAAGATTGCACATCTTATCGATTCTATATTTTTCGCCAACTTTAGTGATGATCGGATGTCGGCAACCACATGATTGGAACACATTCGATGCTTATGTAGGTATTAAAGTCCTATAATTCACAACTCGATGACCGCTTGATCAATTTTTTAAAAATCGGAACCGTCTATCATTTCCGTAAGAGAGATTAGATCATTCTTGCAAAAAAAATAAGTAAATTGCTTATCGTTACAAACTTTATCGGACATAAGTTATCATTCTTATGTTGAATTTTTGTACCAATCAAAGAGTTTCATAATCCGGATGGAGCCCAAAATTTTCATAAATAACTAAATCAACAAGAACAACCAAATTAACGGCCTTGATTATTAAAATAAATGATTTATTGAGGTCCATTATATTTTACTGTTGAACATAATCGCAAGACACATTTACAATTTAAATTTTTTTCCCACTTAACCATGGTTAAACATTTTCAAATAAAAAAATAAATGAAAAAATGACAGGTGGGTATTGTTATGGTTTTAGAGGTTGTTGTTATACCTTTTAGAGGTTATTGTTATGCTTTTATGTGGTCATATTATGCTTCTTTTACTTTTTACTTTTTGTTATGCCTTTTATGGTTTTTGTTATACTTGTTATTGGTTTTGTGTTATGCTTTTCAATGGTTTATGTTATGCCCACATGGTTATAACTCAACAATTATGTCATTTAATGGTTTTGTTATGCCTATTTTGGGTTAATGTTATACCTGTTTAGGAAATGTTATACTCATGTTATGCCATTAAATTCATGTGTTATGCCTTTTTGGGTTTACTTGTTATGCTATTTAGTGGTTTTGTTATGCCAAATTTGATGACCTGTTAGGGTGACCGGTTAGACCGGTTTTTTTTGGTCAAACTGGCATGCGTGGCACAATCTCAACCGTTGGATCGGAGTTTTGGTTATGCCTTGTTATGGCTTGGTTATACATATAATTGGTTTGGTTATGCTTGTAATGATTTTGTTACGCCAAAAATTACGGTGTCCCCAAAATGACCGGGGACACCGAAGTCGTTCCCGTAGTGTTTTCTTTAGTGTTTTTTACTTTTTTTTTGGCATCAAAACTATTTACTTTTCAACTTGTCTAGACAAGAAGAATTCTTGTTGAGACGAATTAGAGAAATAAAAAGTTGGAAATGAAAAACCTTGGCTTTGGGGGGTTTGAGAGCGTTTAGTCCCACATTGGTTGGGAACTAAAATCTCATGTGATATATTAACGTTTGGGCAAAAAGGTGGTCTATGGTCAGCTGGGTCGGGTCGTTACAGGAAAAAAAATCACTTAAAGACAAGAAAACACAATCAATGAAATGAAAAACCCTCCAAAAACCTTCTTTGTAAAAACAAACAATGCATGCAAATTTGTTTCTTAAATAGTTTTTACATTTTTACATCTCTGTTTGATTATGAGAAATAAAAATCAAAGCTATGATTGGATTTCTATAATGTGTAATTTGTTGCCAGTAAAGGCTGTAATTTTGTCTTTAAAAATTTGCTTAAAAGTTTCATATCTTATACTGTTTCATTTCATTTAGTCTGGACAAATTTTAAAATACAGCAATTTTGATGACAAATAAATGAATAAGAAAACCAGCATCATGACAGCATGGAAGACCAAACTGGCCAGGCTAGAAGAGAGTTCAACTCTTCTTTCTTTTTTCTTTTTTTGATCATGAGAGTTTGACTCTGTTATCTGATGTTTATGGTGTTCTTTTGTGTCTGAAAAGAAATCTAGAAAGAGATTGCCAGAAATGAACTTATGTTGATGGGCGTCCATGAACTAAGAAAGAAAAAGATGATCAATTCCGATGATCTTTACTCTTATCATGGAAGTATAATAGTAGCAGATTCAGATAGAATTGGTCACTACATGAGTACCTGTTGGTAATTTAACTAGATCTGGAGTCACTTCTTTGTCTTATCTTTAATTTTTCATCTATTTTTTTCATGCCCCCAACTAGGGCTGCAAATGAGCCTAGCCGAACTTTGTCGAGCTCGAGCACGATCTCGGCTCATTTACTAAATGAGCAAAAAACTTGAGCTCGAGCTCAGTTCCAGCCTTAACGAGTTGAGCTTAGTCATTTACTAAACAAATCTCTTTAATCGAGCCGAGACTCCCCTTGACAAGTCGAGCTCTACTTGGCTTGTTTACTAAACGAGCCGAGCTCACGAGCTGCACAGTTCATTTGCAGCCCTATCCCCAACCATTTGAAGAGTAGAAAGAAATTGCCTCCAACAAATAGGTGTTGTGGATAAGAGGAATAGGATCTTCCTTTTTGTGTGAGATTTCACCATAATCAATAATCATCCTTCTCTTTTTGAGAGTTTGCACATACTTGCCATTTATAGCATGCATGTTATGACTCCATAATGAATTCTGCAAAATCAAAACAAATGACTCCATAGCTTCCTTACCTTATGGAGTTGATCTAGCACAAAAGAGAATTGAGGGATGGTGTTGTGTAGTGGTGTGCGCAACACCGTTTGTGTAAAAGAATGGTGAAGAACAAAGAATGGGAAAACAACAAAGAATTGGAAAACAATGCCTACTCGCATACTAAAATCAAAACAACCGACTCCATAGCTTCCTTACCTCATGGAGTTGATCTAGTACAAAAGAATTGTGTGAAAAGAATGGTAAAGAACAAAGAATTGGAAAACAATTCTAAAATCAAAACAACTGACTCCATAGCTTCCTTATCTTATGGAGTGGCTACTTGATCCAGCATTGCCTGCTCAAAAGCCAGTGGGCTTTTACCAGCAACTGTTTCTCTACACAGTTTTGTGGGTGTCGAAACCCTGGGACTCCATGGACAATCTCTCCTTGGAGAAGAAACGGAACTTCTTGGCGACAAGTTCATTTCTTCTAATGCCCGGTTTTGTAGCTCCGAGGGGTAGTCCCTCACGCACACGATCCGTGGCCCAGCCCCTGTCGTCCATTTGAACGACAACTGATGAGCCAACTGATAGGACTTCGCTCGTTCCTGCGAATTTATCCTCTGGATTATCTTCTCTTTTGGGATGACTTCTTCGAAATCTGTTTCCTGATCTTGGTCCTCAAACAAATTCTGCTTTGAAACCATGAAATCGTCGTCCGATAGAACTTCTTCCTCTGTTTCGTATCCGCCGCTTGGGGTTTCCACTGGTGGTGGCAGTTCATCTTCCTGGAACATCTCAATCACATCATCAGTACTTGGTATTTCGAGCGCGGTTACCTTTGAGTTCGTTCTTGGGGCAAATCGAGACAAGGGCAGAAGCGTAGCTCCCAAATCGTTGCAATCTTGTGTTATCGAAATGGTTTCCTCTTGAGCTGAGCTTTTGCCATTACTTTCTTCAGTGACTTGAGTAAAATCTGGTTGTGATAAGTTGTGTTGTGTAGAAAAGCCACGGTTCTTCCCGTGTGGTTCTTCTTCCTCTTCTGTTGGGCTTCTCTGAATATAACAGCAAAAGAAGAATACATCATGTTTGCTATCATTTTCATTTTCTGGAAAACGCGGAAACTTGTCTGGGGTAATTTTTGTAAGCTTTATAGACTTTTTTCAATAGGAATATGGAAAAACCTCACTGGTCAGAGAGCACCAAAGGGATGTGTTCTCTTCTTCATTCAAAAACAAAGTACAACGAAATACCAACAAAACGGAAAGAATCCCAAACACTATCGGCAAGGAAATCATCTTTTTTTCAATTGTCACCGAAGATTTTTGGCCAGCTACTGGGATGCATTTTGCTTCTAAAGAAATCAGTACTCCAAATGCAGAGAATAATTGTAAATCTAAAATCCCAGTCGCTGGCCAACAAAGCTCCTGCTGCATCATTCAGCATAGACTCATGAATTTCTTTAATAGGGAACAAAAAGAAGAAGAAAGGAAGAGAGCAAGGTTAATCTTTCAACCTGAACTCTGCTGAGATCTACACTGTGTTCCTTCATGAATAACATGAATTCTTCAAAATTCTCTTCTGTCGGGAGATAATGCCCACTGTGTGGCCAAACTGCCTACAAAATTGCAAATTAAAATCCCATATCAGACAAACATGTCCCTTAAAACTTTCAAACAGCTTGCATAAGGCTGTGTTTGGATAGCCGAGCAAAAAAAAAAAGGCTGTGTTTGGATCATGAATTTGGCAGAAACGATGAGGTAAAACAAAACAATTAGAAGAATATAGAAAAAGGAGCTATATTTATTTCTAGTGTTCCCTATCATTTTTCTTTCCCTTGTACTTGAACGAGTCCATGATCTAAACAAAGGCTATAGGGGAAAGAAAAAGAAAATAAGACTTAACATTGTCAATCAGTTTTTGTACCTTGAGAATTCCCTCTTCCACCACTAATCTCCCTGCGGATAATGTGGCGCCTCCGGCCAAGAAACTTGAATGTTGAAATGTGCCTTTGTGCTTTTGGCCAACATACAATGTTTTGGAAGTGCTGAGGACGAAAATCCATTTGGCATCTTGAGGTCCTCCCGTTGTATCAAGAAGCATTCCCGTCTGGCTGTAAAAGAGTTTGCCGTTCTCCACTGCAATTTCATAAGCCTTCCTTTCTGTCTGCAAGAATGAATAAGAAGCTATTGGTAACGTAAACTTCAATAAAAGATGAACTTTTTGCAATCTCAATTCAGATCAAGCCATAGAAGTAGGAAATTGGCAAAACTTTCAACAAGTTTTGCATTTTCCTGTGCAAGTGCAGAAGTGCTTCAAAGTCATCATGAGAAAAATAATTCAGACTTTGGGAACGGAATTGTAATGAGATTCAGGAAGGTAAAGGACTAGGTAAAGGAATTTTTAGGAAGGTAGTAAGGTAAAAAAACACTAAGCTGGTTTCTACGGGAACCATGATAAAATCCCTCCACAAGTCCATGATCCATGATCTAAACACGGAGTCAAAGACTGATACCTGTTTCAACTTGGTTCCAAATTGATGTAGAAATCAAAAATGCAAACCTCAGAAAGGGCATAGTCTTTGGCCTACAGTCTTGGATCATGGATTTGTGTAGGGACTTTTGATGAAATTGTACCACGCGGCAGTTTATTAACTTATTATCTTTTCCTTTACTTTTTTCTTTCATTCCATAAGTTACAGAACAAAACCTGGATCCAAGCACAAACATAGGAATCATAAGGAAATTCAAAAAAGGAAGATGAGGCTCACCGGACCAAGGTATTTGATGCACTGTTGTTGAAGCGTCGCTCGGAGGCATTTGTCAAGGTTGACTTCTTTACCTTCTCCTATGTCAAGCCTGCAATTTCACCCCTCCATTAATAAGAACTCAATTGAACCAAATCTTACATTGTCAAGAAAACATGTCTCCTTTTTAAAGCTTTGGTGTCCATTTAACCTTACCAATAAAAGAAGGGCTGTTTACTCTCACAGTGGAGCCAGTTGACGTAATAGAATTGAAGATTGTGACCATAGCGATGCCGAGGATCAATCTAGTCAAAACAAGGACCAAAGTCAAGAAGGCCATAAAGAATACTACATAGTACGGGGAAAAAATGTCGGTCTTCACTATAGATGAGACTTACTGCCTCAAGCCAATGCTGTAAAGCAAGTTTTCGAGCACTTTCATCCTTAGATAAACCCTTTCCAACCTACCAACGAGAAAGAAGACAACACATCAGCTCAACAAAACACGCATTCAGTATACATGCATTAGTTTGTTCGGAACTTACCTTGGCCGCTTGCTTTCTTGCTCTTGACCAACGTGAAATGGCGGTTTCTGGTTTCTCTATGTCAAAGAAAGAGGTGGAACTCTGGTTGAGTTCAGCAAAATCTAACAATTTCCACCTACAAAGTGCATAAAACGAGATCAAACACCACAAAATACAAGAGTTGTGAGGGATTTCAGTGCACCACATTGTAATAATTTTTCCACTCTTGAGTTCCGTTAGGTGTATTTGGATCAAGGATTTGTGTTGGAATACATGCAAGAATCAAAGTAAAAAAGCCAAATGTTTCTACCATTTTCCTTTCGTTGGGAAAATCTCCTCACAAATCCTTGATCCACAGATAGTCTTACAATCCAGAAAAATTCACAGAATGGAAAAGTATCATGATTGGAAGAAATGGGGGTCATTTAAATCATGTTGTATAGATTCCTGAAACAACACCTATCATAATTATCTACGGCTGTGTTTGGATCTTGGATATGTTGAGGGATTTAGAATCGGAAAAATAGTGATGGGACAAGATAGTAAGAAATTTTGGCACGTTTCTGATATATTTTCCTCATACGTACGTTTTCTCTTTTTTTCACAAATTAGAGAGCCACCCACAGCCCGAACAATCGATTGATACTTTCAAATGCTACGTTAACACGAATCAAATCCAACACAGCATAATGTTGAGACCATTTTAAGGGAAATAATCGAGACGAAGACATACCAGCTCTGCTCGACTAAAACAGCACAATCCGCCAGTTGTCTTCTGGTACGGAAGCTTTTGTAAACCTTCTGCACCTTCAACGCAGCCTGACATCTTTGGTGTTCTGACTCCAACAATGCGATTTCGGGTGTTTTCTCAGACACACACTCTGTTGGAAATTGCTCACCAATTTCTCTTCCAACAAACACATTTTGCTCGGTCTCCAACAATAGGATTTCGGGTGTTTTCTCAGACACACTATCTGCTGGCAATTGCTCACCAATTTCTCTCCTAACAAACACATTTTCCTCCGTATCTGAAGGACCTCTAAATGAGATTTTGGTCTCCAATCCCCTTCTTTTAAAGCTAACAGACCCTTCTATAATCATCCTTCTGGAGCCATACGATTTCATTTTGCCATTTTCAGACTCTCGACCATCAAAGCTTATTGATCTAGCTAAAAAAGCTTCCAATTGTCTGTCTGCATCACCAAAATCAGCAAATGGGCAGGAAAAGGATATCCCCATTTACAACAACAGAAGAATTTAGCTTTCCTATGGAAAAACTCCAAATGCCCAAGATCTATATGGAACAAGTGAGCAAGATCCAAACGGGGGGTGGGGGGGTGCGCAAAACCTGTCAATAAAAACAAAACAAAAGAATTTAGCTATGAAACAAAGGTGCAAGGTAATTTTGAACGGCATTACTTGGTGAATACTACTACAACAAAAGGCTGGTAACAACTGAAGTTCTTTGATTGCATGATTATAGAGCTCCTCCGATACTCAAACTTCTTCGACGCAATTTTTTCAGTCCTTTTTCGAGCGAAAATAACATAAATCCAAGAACTTGGGGTGCAATTCTAAGCCCAAACATGATTTGGCACAACAAAGATCGAGTAAAAAAAATCAAGAACGCTGATAAGTTGATAGCATGATCTGGTATCGTTAACAATCCTAAAATAGAAGCCTACCCATGTCATTCGATCACTAGAACACCACAAATTTGGAAACAGGAAGAAATTTTAGGCAAATTGTACTTACAAATACGACAATCCTAGTCAAATGGATTGAACCAAATTTCAAGGAAATGACAATGGCAGTGACTTATGACTCATTGGTGATTTTCCCCTTTTCATGGTATGTGAAGATCTACTGAGAAAGAAATAGAAATGCTATGGACACAAATATCAAAAAAACGATATATTCAAAATCGTCCGATACAAATGTGATGATGCATGTGGGATCCACACACCGCACAACTCTGAAGTCAAACATATGTATCCCAATTATTTTGCAAAAAGGAATTCAATGCTACAGGTACCCATCTCTCATTTGTCACATCAGGAATAAAAAACAGATAACACCAAAGCATCTTAACAGCAGCATCAAAATAACCCGTTCATAAAACTAGAGAGAGAGAGTTACCTTAGAATGAGAAAGATGTGAATTGGATTCAGACAATCTGCCGGGAATACAGAAAAAGGATAGACAGAGAAGGTGGAGAGGAAAAAAGAGAAGGGTGACCCCTAAGAAATGTGGGTTGGTTAGGACCAATGGGAGTATATGAGAGAGAGAGAGAGAGAGATAGATATGAATGTGGTGGGAAAGATTAAGGGTTTGGTAGTTGTAAGAAGAGAACTCAACAGAGTGCGGCGTGGGCCTTTGAGGGTTTCCGTTCGTTTCCCAGCAAGCAAAATGAGTTCAACGTTTATACTGTCAATGCCACAGAGAGAGAGAGAGAGAGAGAGAGAGAGAGAGAGAGAGAGTAAATGCGAGGAAGTTTCATTTCACTGGTTTTTAATTAATAAACCTGAAGAACCACCATGGGCAGTTTTGATAGCAGTTTCCACTGGTTTTTACTACCGTATTAGGTTCTGTTTAGGGTAGGGAAAGAAACAAAATTTCCTTCCTCGGAAATATGGTCACCTAGTGAATTATGGAAATCCACGTGACACGTAGTAAGATACTACCAGGGACGGTCCAAGGCGCCTTTTGAGATCTACTCCATCTTACGTAACCGACGCAATTGTTTCGGATGTTGTCAATAATCACCTTTAACCAATGAATATACCCCTTCCGTTCCTATTTAATGGTTTCTTGTTCTTTTCTAATCGGACAAAAAAATAATTATATATTTAAATCGGTAATGAGTTTTTAATTCTATAAGACTTGTACCTTGTACAGTTTACAAGATTTTTATGCGCTAGAATTTTGGTCCCAACAAAAACAATTTTAGCATTATCAGTACCCAAAAATTATCTAGTAAATTACAATATATAATCAATTAAAAAATGATACGACCTCTCAAAAGAGACTATTAGAAGAGGACAAATGGAGTATTATATTAGCCAAAAATCTAGCAGTTATTTTTTCCTAGGATAAACGTGTTCTGAGATTATATTTATCGATATCTGATCTATATGATTTTTTAGTCATGGTTAAACTTTCAACAAAGTCTATAAAATGAACAATTTTGATCATTGAAGTGAGCTGGAAAAACACCCGAAAAAATATACAAATCAAACTGGACTGTCCAATTTTCCCTGAGCTCAAGTTTATTGATTTTCTTGGTAAAATTTTTTTGAGCTTACTAAGACTATTTGTGTGAAGTTCTAAACTTTGATTTAATATTTCGTTATTTTGAATCTGAATTTCCCTCATATACCCTTACGAACACTGCCCTTTAAATCCATTGTAATTGACTGATCAGAGAAAATACTTTGGTTGGTGAGTTTTTTCTACACAAGTCCAAACTTCAACATCTAGACTTTCTTTGGTCTGCTAATGCAACAAGCACAAAAAGTTGGTTCGATATTGATATGTGAAAAAGTTGGATTTCGTCATGCGAAAATAGATGGCAAGTGATTTGGTAAACTAAAATTGTTCATTAATATACTATACAAAGAGAAGAAAATGTATCTTTTTCATGTACTTATTAACGATAAAATTATTTTTATTGAATTTTTTTTTTTGTAATTGTTATCAGATAAACGGGTTGCATCACAAATAAAATATTGTAGCAACGGAGAGAATTACGAAATCCTCAAGACCGAAGTGAGTTAACTTTGTAGCTAATGTGTCTTGTTTTGGCCACGGCTTCTTGCAATTCATATTTAAATTATAGGAAGCAGCCGCATCTTGAGCGTGCATCTTACCACTTAATGATTATAAAGTTTTTAAATGTCTCTTATCAATTAGAATAGGTTTTTTATCGATCAAAGTTGTTCAATAAATCGATCTAAGCCATAAGAAACATTAATGGACGTTTTGGGATGGCAGGAAAGCTCTCTTAGACCGAACAGATAGAGTTTGGGTTAATTTATAAGCTTATCTCCGTACTCTAATCGTCCATATATCTCGAAACGTTTGATTTTCGCCCTTATTCCGTATTTTTAGCATAAATGATGATCTGAATCGACATCTTTCGGAGAAAACATGTCTGCAAAAATGAATGATGGTATATCTATACCTTTTTTGGTACTAGAAATTGGCGAGATAGTGTATGTGGAGCAATGCCAAAAAAGAATCTGGAGCATATGGCCGTGTCTAAGGCACTATTTATTTTTCGTGTCGACGGTCACCAAATGGAGATGTCATTTGGTGGTTTTGAATCATTGCTCCGCATCATTCCCAGCATGCCATATATGCATTTTATCTCCTTCATTACCAACACGAAGTACATGAACCCCGCAAGATAGATCGATAGTACATACTAACATTTGGAGCATAAAAAAAAATAAAAGAGTAGATTCAGGAGCATTCAATAATTTTTTCCACCAAATATTTTCTTAACTAGAAAGGCAGAAAGTATATATTTCGTCCTTCCCAATTTAATTGTCCCTCATTCTATTCTAACCGGCAAAAAAGTTAGTTATATTTTTAAATTCGTAATGAATTTCATATCGAATATGTATATTGTTTGATAGATCTCGATTAATTCTATAATACAATATTTTTAAAATTATATAAAATATTATAAATTATAAAAAATAATTAATTAAAAAGTGACATAAACTTAAAAAAATAAAAAATAACTCTGGATGGAGAAAGTAGTAGTAGAGTGTCCCACCAAATGTCTCCTCTGGCGGCACAACCAAGTAGCTACTAGCTAGTTAGAGACGCATGCCGGGCAGGTTGTTTCCACGAGCAGTGTACTCCATATGGTAATCGCGGGTGGGTGAGTCACGCGTTTTAGCAGCACAAACTTCAAGACTCTTGTCGGACCGTTTATTCACAGTCTCTTCCAAAATTAATTGGCGATAGAGAGTTTCGATTAAATCTTTTACTCCCTCCGTTCCATTTTTATTGTTCATTTTCGTTTTTCGTGTCGTTCTTTCAACGCTTATATCTCCCAATCTATAATGTTTTTCATAATTTTGAAAACTTTGTATTATAGATCTAATCGAGAACTATCAAACAAGATCCATATTGCATATTTTTGAAAATTCATATTGGAAGATATAAGCGTTGAAAGAATGACACGAAAAACGAAAATGAACTATAAAAATGGGACGGAAGGAGTATGAGTTTCGATATCACACCTGCAAGTTCATTTTTAAAACAATCACAAAGAGCAACATTGTGTAACCAAACTCGTGAAAATACTCTAAAACCAACAAAGACCATAGTAGGAGCAGAGGAAAGATTGCACCGTCAAGACAGCTAGCTAATACTGGTGTACTAGTACGTAATCAAGTACGGAAATCTCGATCCAAACCCCACGTGGTACAACCACACTTGTCACTACTTACCCCTTTCTTCTCCTTTTTCCCGGGGACTGCTAGAGCCACCAACCCATGGGGTCCGAAATTGTACCGACAAGCACGCGAAACTTATTCTGGGCCCTGTACGAATGATTCGAGCAGTTCAATGATTTAAAAAGAATAAATGAACTTATGAAAAATTAGTTTAATCCGATTTGTGTAGGTAGGTACTTGATTAATAATCCCAGTTTTTCCGAATTTTAAAAAATTGGAAGTTTGCCAAACCGAGTCCTCTTTTTTCAAATTTTTTAGTTTTGTTTTCAAATGTTTGAGAATTATTGATTCGTTTTGACGAAATAAATCAAAAAAGTTAAAAATTATTACCAGAGCTCAATTTTTAAAAAAAGTCAAAATAAGCTAAAAATACTCATGTCGTTGAAACAAATCAATAAGTTACAAAATTTGAAGCAAAATCAACGAACGCAGAAAAATTAAACAAAGACAAAGAAAAACTCGGCCTTACATATTATCCACAGCCCTACGTGCTGTGTTTGGCATTTTTCTTCTTGTAAATGCACCCCAAGTCTTGTTTTTCATTGAATGAGTTGTGTGTAAGTTTGGGCATTGAATGACAAATATAAGAGTTCTTTTATAAGAAAGTAGAGTGCAACAATAATTACCTATAAAATGTACGGTATAAAGTACACTAACCACTTCCTATCAATAAAATAATTTGTCGCAAAAAAAATTATAGACGACTTTCTTAAAATTTCACTTAAACTTTTCATCACATAAAAATGTCACGTTTTTTTAGCCCTTTCAACTCCTAGACTAATAAATCAACTGAATGTAGTTTAGTTAGTCATGATTCTTACATCTCATTAAGAGGTCAAGAGTTCAAATATTCTCATTCTTGCATCTCACTAGAAGGTCAGGAGTTCGAATCTTCTCACATGTATATGAGTATTATTCCCTTAGATGGGTTTTCTTTCTTTTATTTATTCCCTTAGATGGGTTTTCTTTCCTTTATTTATTTCCTTGATGAGCTTATTTTTTGTATTACTTATTATCTCGTAGACTTTCATAATTGATGTAGTATCTTAGATTTGTACTTTATACTTCTACTTCATATTTGATGAAAATGATATCTTTTATTAATTAAAAACAACCTCCTACGACTACATAGACTAATGGAGTACTATTTGCCTTATGTTGTCCCCAGAAAGAGGGACAGCTGAATCGCATCCTTGCAAAGCATTGTTAAGTGATCGATTTGGCCGTTCATCTCAATACGGATGGATCAGATTGAATCAGAGCGCATACAAATTTAAACCATTATTTACTAAGATTTACGATTCGATCGGCCGCTTCACAGGGGAGTGTGGCAGCATTTCTTCCCACGAAAAGGACAAACAAAGCTAATCTCGATCCCTCTTCAATTTTTTACTACTCCATTTTTTTGGTTGAAGACAGACAGGTTGTCTTTGATTAACCTAGTGATAGTACTTCATATTTTACAGCGACATTTTGACGATTTTTTCCCTACTCTTTAGAAAGCCCAACGCGCTTTCGAAGCACTGCACCGACACCACCTAACAAGCAGCCTCTTTTTAATAAATTCCTTTATCGGAACTGCAACCAACCACCTCTTTTAATAACCTGATAAAATCTCTTGTTCAAATATTTAGAAACCTGCATTTGGTTGGCATTTGTCTCCACTGTCCATTGACAACCGAAGCCTCTCATAGTTGACTTGTAGTAATGGATAATATTGCTATCGATTTATTTACCTCATTTTTTAATCGGCAAAAGAGAATATATTGGAGGAGGTCAATAGCGGTACATCGAGACTCGAGAGAGGGATTCAACCAAAAGGTTTGATTAATTTGCTATTTATCTCATTATCACTTCCGCTGATGGATCTAAGGCTTAGCCCACACACAAAAGGACAACGAAAAGCTGTCATAAATTTTGACGAATAAATCTAGAATCACACCCAATCAGCTAGACTTGCGTGTTTTGTGTGCCCAGCATGGTTGAACTTTTGACATTTCTATGAGCACATTGAGTTGTACAATTCAAATTCAAAATATGCTATAGCGTAGGTCAAAGATGTACATGTATTTATACGCAAACTGCTACGAAAATTACTTAGTAGTGATTATGAAGCATTGCTCGATGCCATGTAAGTGTGTCGCAAGAATGTTGTTGGGTTGAACATATATAATTTATTCATGATAAAGAACCGTACTAATTTGTATGAATCCGTCTTGCTCCGAAAATACTGAATAAATTTTCCCGCGTGAGCACAATAAGTTATGCAAAGAGAAAAGTTGGCCAATAAATGGTATGATTGTTCATAAAAACATTTTTCATGTTCGTTAGATTATTCATCAAAACATTATTCAAGTCCATCCCATATAACGAAATTACTGGTGTAGATAAAAAAGCCACCTTCCTAAAAATTTAGAAGCCATCTAAAATAACCCTTTGTCTTGATCATATATAGATTTATGGTCAATCGTTCGTTTGCTCTATTTTATTCAAAATTTATTTATTTTTTTACGAGATTCAGAGCTTGGATTCCTAATTTAATTGATAGGCATCACATTGTGTAGCTTTGACATCTTCAATTTTTTTTTTGTATTGTATGCGAAATTAGTGATTTTCAATATAGTCAGAAAACCCATCTCTAAAGCCTATAAAACTTGGAGTATATTGTACTTGACAAGGATACAAAATTTCAAGTTTATAATTAATAAGTGCCAGTCATGTCTTCAATTTCTGAATCCGCCCCTAGGAGGATTGTTTGTCAGCTGGAGTAGTTGACATTTGACATTTCCAAAAAAAATCATGTGAAAATACATACTAAGGTTTTGAATCCCGTATCGTAGCGGAGGTAACTACCGAATTTGCCCAAAACAAGTACCCAACCCCCTCTAATTTCATACCTGTTCAAATATTGGTTGGTACCCGACGTCTGGTCATACTAGTTTTTGTTTTTAATTTTTTAAGGAGGTAATTCCACAACTAAGATTTTTTTACTAAATCATAATTTCTTTGTTTCTTAATATATGAGCTCCAGAATCATGACTAGTAATTTTTTTTGGTATACTTTCATGTTGGTTAAATTTTTTGAACTTTTTAAGCAAACAAATAAGTGTACATAACAATATAAATCCGAAAAATGGTGCCCGAAATTATACGGATACCGGTAAAGTATCGTACCATTTTAGAAAATGATACTACTACTAATACGGTATTCAAAATCTTGATACATACTGCGATATGGAACAAACAAAAGATGAACGGTAAGGAAGCTTATGTATGGCCCAATCTTGATATTCGGTTCTAATGCTAAATTTCTCACATCCAAACTGGGCCAATTTATTCTGACCCGATCTATGGGCCACCTTAGTCCTTATACCATGCAAACTAGGCTTCGAATCTAAAAAAAGAGGAACTCCGTGAATAATTTATTTATGGCTATTTCTCAACAAAAAAAAAAAACTTATTCACAGTTCTGTGCAATTTTATCCATCCATTTCGGCAACTAACGGTTAAGATACGTTTTTAAACTATTACAGGTGATAAATATTTTGTACTGTTAATAGTTTGTCTTTAATCTGGATCATCCAAAACGCATTTGAACGGTCGAGATTGGCCTCCGTAAACCTTATTTACGGGAGGCCCCGTTAAAAAGTTTTTCTCATCTAAAAAAGGTGGATCACCATCACCCAGTGTTATTTAACTTTGGAGAGTGAGTTTGGTGGCTTTGAAAAGAAGACAAAACTCTCCCATTGACAGCATGCATCTTGTCATTTGAAAGAGCAAACAAGTTGGAGTCAAATCCATGCCGATGCTACTCAGTACTCATAAGACAAAATTAAAGAAGGAAAAAAAAAACGCCTTAGAACCGAATATCACATGTTGAGCATCATTTCATGCATCGAACAATAACAGACATACCAACGTACATTTCGCATCTTAGAAAAAAAAAAAAAACCCAGAGAGTTCCAAACAGAATATATTGTCACCGAACAACGCCTTAATTTCTTTGCTGCAATGATCATAAACCTATTATTACAAAAACAAAAGTAATCCGGGTATTGATTTCATTTTCATCACCCTCCATTTTATCATTAGCTCTAACCTTTTTTACCTCATTGTTCATTTGAATTTACTACTTATCCATGTATGTGTGAAAAAGGTGAATAAATAAAGTAGTAATAATAATTTAAATTCACATGAAATGGGCAAATAATAAAAATGTAGTACCTTAAGCTTTTTTTTTTTCTTATCCGAACACAATTCATATCAATCCAAAGAAGCCACACGACATCTACAGATGTCCATCCGAAAACAACGACAAGGGAAACACCAAAACCATCCAACTAAGAATGAAGCAAGGAAGATAAATGTTTAAGACCAGAAACGACTTCACACCGCCAACAAAAATGGAGTACGAAATCACTGCCCTAGCTGCAACGTTTATTTGTATCTCAATCTTTCAAGAGAAACATGTTCCATTAGGAAGACTGAAGCCCTTGACAGAAAAATT